>NW_024884789.1:18342593-18741334 GCF_019232065.1 Centrocercus urophasianus | reverse complement strand
CCGCTCGGCCGCGCTCGGCTCCGCGGGGACGCGGCAGCCCGGAGCGGGCGCCAGGCAAAAGGCGGAGCGTGGAGTCCGGAGCGGAGGGCGGCGGCGGAGGGGAAAACGCGGGGCCGGAGCGCCGGAACGGTTCCGGACTACGAGGGGGGAACGGAATCGGGCAGAAGTTCGTCGCGCTGAGCGCGGCGGGCAGCCGGCCAGGGAGCCGCGCAGGGCCCGCGCACGGCCGCGGGGAGCGGCTGGGGGCAAAGACGGGGAGATCCATCTTCTCCACAGGCAAACAGGGCGCGTGACCGCGGCCCGCTCTTTGGCCACACGCAGCAGAGATGCAGGCTGGGAACAGCGCTCCTTTTAATGCCGCCCGAGGACAGACGCAGCACCGCGCGCCGAGGCCGTGTCCGTGCCGCACCGCCTGCTGCCCGCCTCGCGCCCGCCGCTGCCCGCTCGCTCCGCCGGGCCCGCTCACGCCGCCGCTTTCTGCTTCATTAACCCCTTCTTCGCTCCCTGATGGATCTTCGAATCCAGCTTCCCTGTAAAGAGAGGGAAAAAAAAAACAAAAACAAGCAATCCTCATCACTCTTATTTTTAAATGCTATTTGCAATGCAAATCAGCTGGAGGCAGCGAGGTCTCCTCGTTAGTGTGTTGCTGTCACATTCAATTATCGTGCTCGAGGAGCCAGGCGTTCCCAGCCGCTGTGGCTTCCCTGTGCGGGCACCACACCGAGCCGGGGGCTGCGGGGGGGGCTCCAGTACGGAGGAGAGCAAATTGTCATCCAGCACCGCTGCTGGGGAGCGATTGTAGCACGGAACTCAAGACATTGGACTTGGGGGGCAATTCCTGCAGGAAAGCCAAGAGGCAGGTGTCATGCTGCCTCACCCTAACCCTGCCTCCCTGCCCATACCCAAGCCCAGCTGCAGTGTGGTCGGGGGCATTCCTGGGGATGCGATGCACCGGGCTCTGAGCTGCTCCCACCGTCAACTTGCACCAAACTGAGCAAATTTCTCATTTCAGCTCAAAGATTACTCCAACAGTGCTGTTTCCAAAAGCAGCAGACTACAAAACCGCTTGTTCCACCACAACGACTTCCCTGAAACTGTCCCCCTCCATCTTTTGGGTCAGCCTTACTCTCAGCTGGGTACAGAAACCAAAAAACGTGCAAAAAAAAAAGCACACGAGCAAGGGTTCATGCATGGGGTTGAAACGGGGAGCAGGGACAAGACTCCAGTGGTGTCTCAGGGCAACTCCCAGGACATGGGCCATCGGCACAGCTCCTCTGTGCTGCCGCCACAAACGTACAGCAGCAGACTGGGCACCTATGGGCCAAGCCAGACCGGCCGGAAGCGATGTGCCAGCCCTCCGAGTCACCAAACCGGGGGGATTTGGCAGGAGAAAAGCGTTGATTTCACACTCGCTCCGTGCTCTGGTCTCCCACTGCCGAGGCTCAGTCACATCCTGGGCTGTTAGCTTTACCCTTAGCATGACTGCCTGCTCCTCCCAGGCCCCAGAAGTGATCAGCGGGCTCCTCTGCTCTATCAGCTGGCAAAGATAAAACGTCACATGGGTAACCTTTAAGAAAAGGCTAAAAATAAGGCAACGGCCCCAGGGTCTCCTTCTCTTTACGCTCAATGATTTAAGGACTCTCATCTCACTGGCAGCACCGCGATGCGTCCCCTCTCCCCCCTCCTCACCTCCCCACACCTCCGTGCTGCTCAATGGCGGCTTTGGGAAGCTGTGCCCAGATGCACGGAGATCTCCCACAAGAGCCACAGCTGAGCTTTGTCCTCACACACTGACACTAAGCAGGGACATGTCTGGGGAAAGCCGTGGTCACAAATGTGACACAAACACTATGCCCATCCTTTCCATGCAAACAATAACCCTGGCAGCAAATTGAGCTCTGTTTCTTTTTTTCCTTCCCCAGGCTGCTAGAAACGACTCATTTCCAATGGAGAATCATTCAGATGTCATTGCGGTGAGGTCCATGCTGTTATCTGGCAAGAAAAGCTGCACTGGCTCGGCTTCCCAACAAGACAAACTGGCATTTTGTCACGGCCGATCCAGGCTTCAAGATGAGCTCAGGTGGGGATGTGAGCCACACTTCAGACTGCATCAGATGCAGAGCCAGCTCCTCCTAAAATAGCGTGCCACCACGACAAGTGGGTGATGGCTTCCCTGCTCCTTCCCCATCCATCACAAGCCTCCTATGAGCGACTCAGCATGCTGGCACACACCCTGGAGGGGACACACAGCTCCACGATCCCTGCCACTGCAGCTCCTGCGCTCTCATGGCAGAGCTGGTGGGGAGGAGGGCAGGGAAGGCAAGGCCAGCAGCGGGAGTGAGCAGCCGCCAGCGCAGCCAGCTTCCTTCCAGGCTGTTAGACTGATCCTGCTCCAAGCAGGAAACTGTCACAACACAAAGGAGACTATGTGACAGAGGGGGGGGGGGCAGGCGGTGCCCCAGCCGAGGCTCAGTGGAGGCAGATGTGACAGGGACAGGACACGGTGGCACCAGGGAGACTGAACAAGAGCAGAAAGAGGCTAAAAAAAAAAAACGTACAAAAAGGAGGACATGGCCCTGAGTGCTCAGCAGCACGCTGGAAAAGACCTGTCCCTGGTGGAAGGACAGTGCCACCAGCAAGATCCAAGACCTCGCACAAGCTCTGCAGATCAGCAAGCACTGTTTGCTGCCACTGGCTGAACACTCCTCCAGGATGCCACTATAAAAGCTGGATGACAAACCACATCACTTTACCCCTCGACCTGCTCAGCACACTACGAGTATTTGCCAAATGCCCAGGGAGTGAGCACAGCCATGGGAGAACTTGAGCAGAGAAGGGGGGAGAAAACCCTCAAAAACAACACAAAAACCCACACTGGGCTTCAAAAGGCCTTATAAAGCGGTCCTGAGAAACCCTGCCGCTCCTGCGCCGCTAGATAACTACTCCCAGAGAAGCACGCTGCAAATGAGAAAGGAAAGCCAGCCATGAGCTCTGCTAAACAAACAGCCAAGACTATTTCTGCTTATGCTGCTTTTAGCCTGTCAAATTAATTTTTCACATCCCCTGAAAGCATGTTCAGTGCCTTCCCCAGGCTGTGTGGTGAGGAGGTTGCTAATAAGGACAGAGCTGACTGCAGACTCCCCAGCTGCTGCATCCATCCTCCATTCTTTTTACAGCAGTGGGCAGGAATAACTGGCAGCCTGTGGAGGGCTGGTGGCTCATAAAAGGGACGAACAACGCTGGCAAGCGGAGTGCAGACAGATGCTGCAGCGCTTCACCGCCAGCTCTGCCAGGACATCCCATCCCCACTGGCCCGCAGTCACACGTCCATCTGGACCTACGGCCCTGGCTGCTTCAGGCCACTCCTGCCAAAAGGAAAGCAAGCACTCAGCATGGGCCATCCTGAGCGCCATCGCAACCTGCTCATCTTGTGAGGACAAACTTTGACAGTGGCACCAAGTGCACCCTCATCAGTTTGCTGATGGCACTGAGCCGAGCGCTGCGCTGGATACGACAGGAGGAAGGGATGCCATCCAGAGGGAGCTGGGCGGGCTCACAGAGCGGGACCACGTGAACCCAGGGAGGTTCAGCAAGGCCAAGCCGGGGTGCCGCACTTGGGTCGGGGCAATCCCAGCTGTGAGCACAGATGGGAGAAGGCCTCATGAGAGCAGCGCTGCGGAGGACTCGGTGGCTCTGGTGGATGAAAGCCACAGACGAGGCAGCAGCGTCCATTGGGGGCCGGAAAGCCACCGGCATCCTGGGCCGCACCAACAGAGGGGTGGCAGCGGCAGGGAGGGGACCGTCCCCTCTGCTCTGCCCTCGTGAGGCCCCAGCTGCGGTGCGGAGCTGCTGGAGCGGGGCAGAGGAGGCACGGAGATGCTGCCAGGGCTGCAGCACCTCTGCTATGGAGACGGCTGAGGAGCTGGGGGTGTTCAGCCTGGGCAAGAGAAGGCTGCGGGGAGACCTCAGTGCGGCCTTCCAGGACTTGAGGGGAGCTCAAAACAGGAGGGAGAGCGACATTTACATAAGCAGAGAGCGACAGAAAAGGAGAATGGCTTTAAACAAAAAGAGGGGAGATTTAGGAGGAAATTTTTTACTCAGAGGGCAGTGAAGCACCAGCACTGCTGCCAAGAGACCCCATCCCTGGAGGTGCTCAAGACCAGGCTGGCTTGGGCCCTGGGCAGCCAGCTCACAGCAGAGGGTTATCACTGGGTGGGCTTTATGGTCCCTTCCAAGCCGGGCCATTCTGTAATTCTACGATTCCTGCCTCACATCCCAAATCAGCCTGCAAGCACTCGTGCCAGAAGCAGATCAGCTGCAGGCATGTGTTTCCTCAGAGCACATGAGCACCATGATTCCCAAGTGTTTGCAGAGGCAGGAAGAGGCATGTATTTAGAAGGAAGCAACATCTGGGGAAAGGGGAACCAAAGACAAAAATATTACAGATGTATTTGAATCATTAAACAAACACCTACAGATCAAAGAGTGCAGGGCAAAGGTTGTGAACTCATATGGCAAAGGCAAGCAGAGGTGGTGAGGAGAGCAGGCAAGAAAGGCCAAGGAGGGCATCTGTGGAAACTTTACTACTTACAGATTTTGGGCTTTCCTTTGATGGGAAACTTCACAACCATCTCCTGGGGATTAGTGCAGATAAAGACAAATGGAGACCCAGATTCCTGGCTCAAATCCGGATACTGTGAAACACAGACACATGCACAAAACAGTCAGACAAACTGCAGTGGGTGTGAAAAGATCTCTACAGTGAGGAGCAGCACTAAAGGAAACGCTTCCAGGCAAACCATTACTGAAAAGGTGTAGAACAGGGTTTTACAGAAACAGCTCTGCCTCAGTAAAGTGCCCTTACACAGCTTGCATCAAGTGAGGTTGATGGCTTGAAGTAGTTGGCTGCTCCTCTGGGCCAGGCACCCTGGGACAGGAACTCAAAGTCTACTGAGAGATTTCACTGTGGTGAAAGCACCAGGGAATTTTACAGGTAGAGTGTAAACAGAGTGCTTCTCTCATTAACCACAGTGAAAAGGAAAGAAATAATGCCCAGGGTGGGAAGCACATGGAAACGCTGCCTGGATGCAGCTCACCCTCACTGCTGTGCAAAAGTGAAATGCAGAACTATAATAAAAAAAAGCGTAGATAGCAACTGTCCCTTCAGATCCTTCGCTGCAGGCCTAGTGCCGGCAGGTATGTGCAGAGTGGAGGAACAGGGCAGCACAGGAGCTCGAGCCCAGGAAAGCCTGTTCAAGCTCACAGCGGAAGCGGTTTCTCTTCTGCGGGAAAAATGCCTTTTTTTTTCCCCCTTGCTTTCCTCAAGCAGATCCAGAGAGGCTGCTGTATGCATGGGACAGGATGCCAGACCAGATGGAGCAATGTGTCCTGGCAAATCCCCCATTTGTTCCTAACAAATGACTTCTAGGCGGAATGTTTGAAAAGCTCTCCCTCTCTTGCTGGTCTGCCAAGATGGGTTTGGATGTGTCCTGAACAGCTGGGCACGGAGAGCAGAGCAGGGAGCAACCCACTTCTCCTGCATCACAGCGGGGTTTGGCAGCGCTGCCGGCAGTTAGGGGAGATTTACAGAAGCCTGACACCAGGAGTGGATCAACTGGAAAGCGTTTCCAGCCCCCTCATTTTACAACAGCACGGGCCACGTTTTCCGTGCGAGAGATGTACGTGCGCTGATCTGCACTGTGCAACACCTGTGCTGGGAGAGGAAGAGCCACGCTCATCTGCAAGGCCCACAGATGCCCTGCTGCACTGATCTGGTGCTGGACAAGTTTCTTCCTTTTATTTTTTTTTCTCCTAAGCCATGTTACTGGACTTGCTTCTACCGCTTTGTACTGATGCCAAGGATTTTCATTTCCCATCTGCAGGGAGGGAGGATCTTGGAAGGTTACAAAGCCCCAGTACGAATATCCCAAGCCAACGCCTGGTGAGTGCGAAGTGCTGGCCCGGCTTTATTGCTCTCGCTATCACACGGGTGACTGCTTGGCTTTCCACAGCCAGGCACTGGACTTCCCCAGCAGCTCTCGCACTAGCGGGGCCTCTGAAGACCACAGCATAGAGCTGCGGGGCCGAAGCCACCATCCTAACCGCCTGGAGACAGAAGCGATGTGTCCCTGTTTATGACACGTGGTTTGGCCTCCGCTCATTCAGGTTGTGTGTCCAAGACCACAGAGGTCCTCACAAACCTCTCCTAGGTGGATCTGAACACCACAGTGCTCCTCTCACACATCTCACAGGCCCCCACAACGGGAAATATCCCCTAACAGGCATCCAGGCATTAAGAGCAGCCAAGCTTGTTTCTCCACTGACAGATCTCACCCAAAGCCAGGATCAAATCTTCAGCTCGAAAAGCTTAACCCAATCCCAAGGCTGAGATGGAGGCCACAGCTGTGGCTTTGGCTTACGTTTCCACACCACAGCCTTTCATCTCCTCTCCCAGGGTACATTTCTGTACACTTGCCAAATCTGTGCAGTGTCTGCGCCCTGTATTTTAAAAGCTTCAGTCCCTCCTCTGGCATCTCAGCCCAGAATGCCAGGCAGGAGCCCCCCACCAAGACACTGTTTTGGGTTTTCTATTGTACCCACCCCCAAATTCTCCCACACCATCCTGGTGAGCGACAAGGCAGAATATTCCTGGCTGCTACAGTCAAATAATCTTATGCCAGAAGACACATCACCAGGACCAAGCGCACAGCCTCTCCCTGGTGCACTTGTAGGCAGTGGATATGAACTACCTCAGCAGACTTCACTCCCAGAGATCACCAGAGGAGTTAGCATTTCCCAGCTGCTGTTGCTACTTAGCTCCCTTACCAGCACCCTGTCGTAACATCGCGTGCCATCACCACGCTGGGGCTGAGCAACGTAACAGAGCTGCAGATCCCCACCTACATATCAGCACACAACAACACGCTGCCACTGCTGTCCAGACATCAACAGGATTGAGGAAAAGCACTGAGGGAGAACAGCACAGCTATTCCTGCAGCTTAGCTCAGCACTAGGAGCCCAGTTCCTACCTGCCACACTCCAAAGACACCTCTCCTATCAGCAGCGACCTGCTTGACTTATGTTCTGATCACAGACACAGGCATCAAGACGTGAAGCACATTTGTCTCTGTTCAATTTTCCACAGTTGCCCAAGTGCTTAATGAGTAAAAAACCCGTTTCTCAAAGTGCCATTGGCACTTTGGAAGGCTTTTAATGACATTTACGATCCTTGGCCGCTCTGAGAAAGTTCTCCTTCTGTTCAGCTGTATGCAATTCTTCCCACCCAATTTCCTCCTCAAACAATAACCTCTCCCTAAAACGCTTCCCTAAGGCAATGGCATTTCCATCCCACTGTTTTTATCGACTGTCTGCAGCTTTTCTAGACCAGCAACAGAAGGGTCAGTGCTTCTGCTCTGGATTGCAAGAGGTCAGCCGAGTCGCTCTACAATCAATAAGTTGATGATGCTGAGAAAAAATTTGCTCCCAACTACTATACCCCACAGACTGCAACCACTGCCCTTCAGCACTTCAGCAAATGCAAGAGTGTAGGAAAAGGCCAAAGACCAGGTCTAGTGTGCCAGAGAGCAGAGAGACCGGTAAAAAGGGCCTGCAACAGCTTTTTTTTTTTTTTTTTTTTTTTTTTTGTTTCATTCTTTAAATAAATCTCCACAGTGAAGAGAGGGCAAAGCACACTTCTTCAATGCCAGAGACCAAAAATCCAACCCAACTGGGAGCCTGATGGGGGAATGTTCCCTCCCAGTTCCAACTGCACTCGTTCTAATCTTGGGGGTATAAATAAGATGGGACTTACTACTCTGGGGCTTTAGCGCTGCCTCTGTTAGGAATCGATTCAGCATTTAAGAGAAGGTGGCTGGAATGAGCTCTAAGTAAGTCTGGAAGCCAGGCTGTCCCTCGAGAAGGGAAAAACCCACTCCCATGACCACAGATGAGCCAGAAAGCTCTGAAGAAAGGGGTTGCACAATATAACTGCAGTGAAAAAAAAACAATTTGGTCTCCTTCCAGCCCTTCTGCCACCTCATACCAAGCTTGCAAGATGGCTGTTCAGAAGGCAGTGGGCACCGTGGGCTGCAAGCAGTTTGCCAACTGCTGCTTCAAAACCCCATGTATGCTCTGCGCATGGCTGCGTCAGCGCAACCACCGCCCTCCCCTCCTCGCTCAGCCCAGCCACAAGCAGATGTAAGCTCCCATCGTCCCTGCAAGCACGCTGGCCAGGCTTCAATTTGCTGCTAACAGGTTTGTAAGAGCCTAGCTGTGAAGAGATTAGCAGGGAGAAGGGAAGGAGAAAAAAAAAAAAAAAAAAAAAAAAAAGCAGGTCTCCAGGCAGCTTAACGCAGAGAGCTGGAGGTTAAATGGAGCATCTGAGCACAAGCTGGAAGAGGGAGCCGCGCTGGGCTCCTGCAAAGGCCAGCCACCAATTCACCAGCACCCGCCCTCTCTCTGGAGCTGGTGCTTTGAACACACATTAAGTGGCTATCAGATGTCCCCAGCAGTTACCCCAATCAGGCTGCAGGCAGGGATAATTGCTAATGAATGTTCCCTACACTTTGCTTTCACCGTCCCTCATCTCCCATCACCAGCTTGTCATGGCCAAAAATAGCAGCAGGCCTGCCGAGCCTCTCTGCTCCACAGCCAAGAGCGAAGCAGGAGCTCGGAGTCAGCACGGAAACAATCCCATCCTCTCCGACATTAAGAAAACCCTCTGCAGTGTTTTTCCCCCACCAATCTGCCAAGGGAACTATTTTTTCCTTAATTGAGGTAAAGCCTGGGGCTGGATGCGGGGGCCACGCAGGCTTGCTCAGGCACTGCTGGCTGGTTTTCCTTGCAGGTGATATCCCTGCTTTCTCCTCATTCCTGTCCCTCCCGGGGCTCCCACGGCAAACAATGAGCGAAGCGGGACGGGCACTGTTTCCTTGGGAACCACCAGCGCTGCCCTTGGGCCAGCCCTTCACCCCTCAGCAACGAGATGCACCTGCTTGAACCAAAGGGTACAGAAACAACCAAAGGAAAACGTGCAAAACCGCCGCTAAGTAGATGAGCTGTGCTCTGGAGGACCCAGTGGAGGAACAAAGGCCGTGTGCCATGGAGCACAGGTTCTGTGCGGCACAAAGCACAGAGCAAAATCATTCCCCAGCAGCTTTGCTGGTGACCTTTCAAGCTCCTCTTGCAGTCTTATTAAGGCCTCCAGACACACAAGCTGGAGGAAATAAACAAGAGATCGAAGGCTAAAAATACCGAGTGGAAATTGCCCCGGCGTTTGTTTTCCCTTTTTCCCCTGCCTGCCTGAAACCCAGAGCCCTGCAATGCAGCCCGCTCTCCTCCACTCGTCCCCGCAGGCAGCCCAGCTTCAGCAGAGAATTGCACGCTGGAACCTGTAGTCCCGCCGGGGCGGCCGCCGTCCGCTCCATCTTAGGGCTGCCGGGGGCCTCGGGGCGGGGAATCCGGCCAGAGCTCTGCGCGGAGGTCGTGCTGGGGGGGGGAGGCGTTGTGTGGGGTCAGCGATGGAAAGGGTCGGATCATTTTCCTAGTGTGCCTCCTCGGAGCCCAGCGCCGGACCAGGACACCGGCTCGCAGCTCAGCCTTCACCTCCCTGCTGCTCTCGAAGAGCTTCAAAATAAAAGAGGCAGCTCTGGAAAGCAAAGCTGTCTGGAAAGAATAAAAGCAAGCAGAGCCCATGTGTTGGCAAAAGCACTCAGTTATTCCTCACCGTAAAACACATTCAGGAAAAAAAAAAAGTCTTGGCAGAGATGGTGTCCCTCTGAAAAAGCGGGGCTGCTGTAAGCAGGCCCATAAATCAGCCGTCCCCAGCAGGCAGAAACATGCACCAGGCTCCAAGAGCTGGGAGCAGCAGCCTGGCTGCAGGCAAGCAAGGCAAGTGGGAGGCAAAGGAGGTGAAGTGCTGCCCAGGACAGCGCGCCTGGGAGAGGGGAAGGCGTGGGGAGGCTCGTGAGCGTGTCTGGCCTCCACACAACTTACTTCCTTCGGTTTTCCTTGTGATTTGTGGGAAAGGCAGATCCGCTCTTCTTTCATGCCTCATAAGCTTCATAGCTGTCAGACTAACATAACAGGTAATTAACTACTAAACAGCCATTTTCTCCTCTTCTCCTGAGGGAAATTGCTCACCATCCAGCTAGAAAATGTTTCTTTAGCGGTTTGCAAAAAGAGAAAAGAAAGTCAGTAGTTTCTGGCAACCAAAGGGGCTGCAGCAGCCAAATGGGGATGTCCATGGCAGCACTTGCAGTGCGGACACCAGTCCCATGTGCACGTGGGATTCAGGAGAAATGGAGCTCTCTAAAATGAGGGTGAAGATGCAGAGCAGGCCGTGCCACTGCCAGGCCACCGAATGCAGTCTGCACACCGCTGGCAATAACCCAGGCTCCTGCTCCTGCAAAAGAGAGGCTCAGGTACAACTGCAGACAAAAAGGACCAGCTAATGGTTCTGTGATGGTCCAGCAGGTAGGAGTTAGTCAACAGCAAGAAGAAAAATCCCTTCTTTCTCGCTGCATGCAAGATGAGGCTTCAGACAGCCTCCGTGCCCAAGCAGTGCCCTTCCTTCCTCACTGCTTTTCCAAGGACGGGCATGCTGAAGCATCTTTTCCCCATCTGTTGTTCTGACAGCAGTAGTCTCCACTGCCTCGTTACACGGACATTTGCTTTTGGGGATTATCAAGCCAATCTTCCCAGCCCAGCCTTCGTTCTGAAGTGCTCCAGGGCACGTTTGCACAGCAAAGACAGCACCGACTGGCAACGGGAGCAATCGCCTGAGCCAGGCAACGCAGGTTTGGGCTGCTGTGTGATCTCTTCTTGGCTGCTGGCCTCACAAAGTGCTCACAGAACACCAAGTGCTTCACACTGAGTCTTGATCTCCCTCCCGACATGGTCTCACATCATGCTTCCAACTCTGAGCAAGTGTTTAGCCTTCTTTTAAGGACCCATTCCCTGCCCCTCAGCACAGGCCAAACAGGCTTCTGGCTCATGACAAACATTTTCCTAAACAGAAATCCCAAAGCAGATCCAAAGTTCTAGAAATGCCAAATTTTCTAGCCTGAGGCAGAAACATCCAGTGCTGCAGTGAACAGGCAACCAAGAAACTCTACTTGCAGCCCTCAGTCAAAGACCACCACGTCGTCGGCACAGAGGAGCCGCTCCAGGAAGGCTGGCTTAGAAAAGAGATCCGCAGCCACGCTCAATGCGAATCGACACAAGAGGCAAAAGAAAAAAGCAGTTTGGCAAAAAACAAAAACAAAAGCCATCAGCCAAACTTTTGTTTGAAAGCCTGTCAGGTCTAGACTGCAACGTGTGAGGAAGGAACAGCTCAAAACCACAGCTGCTAATGGTTATGGATTTGGCAATCAAAATGTCTTTGTTAAAAAAAAAAAGTTAACTGCCTTACTATTGAGGTTACAAACCGCAGCCTTGATGCATTGTTGCAGTCAACATCCTCCCTGCTGTTTTTGAGAGCTTACATCTGCTGCTGGCAGATAATGTGCTGGCATTGGCTCCTTCTATGAGAATGCACAAGGAATTTTGCTAGCCAGCCTGCCTTCCTTTCCCCTTCTTCCCACAATCATGCCTGCCAGTTGTTGCCTGTTCTGCCCCTCACTTGCTTGGCCAGCAGGCAACCAGACACACAGGCAGCGGGCTGGTATCACCACGGGATCTTCCCTGGACGGTCTGAGTCCTCCAGGGGCGTTCCGTGCCTCAAGCTGTGGTTCTGCACCACGAGCTGTACTTTGACTCAAGGGGCAGGGGAAGCAATTAAACGTAGTAAGCAACAACAGGACTTTGAAATGTAGGTGTAATACTTAAGTTCATTCTGGTGCACTTGATTTTGAATCACTGAACCATGGCAGTGGAGGCAGGGCACGTCACGTCCCCTCTTCTCTCCCAAAACCAGCCTGTGACACAGGACCCACAGCCACCAACACCCTTCTGTGGCTCAGATCCCACCCCTGGTAAACCTACAAGCAGCATGAGAAGGACCTGAGATGTTTACAGAATGCCTGACAAGCATCAGGGGAAACCGGGTGGACTTGGAAAAATACTCAGTAGTGTAAAAGGCTCAGCTGAAAGAACCATCTCATACTCCAGTGCCAAGGGAGCGTGGAGGCAGGGCTAACCTCAGCTGCAATGCAGCCCCACTGCTTGAGCTGTCAGGAGGAAGCACGGCAGTGGGGAGGAGAGAGGCAACGAGGGGATGAGGAGAAAACAGGGCACCTGCTTCTGCTCAGAGCACCTGCACCCTGCTAGATGCAGCCAGGCATTTTCAATCAGCTCCATAAAGTCCTTGCTTTTTCCTTTGAAACTCTGATTTAAAGACTGGTGCAGCCGAGCTCAGCACGTGAGGAAGATTAAACCTAATTTTGGTGAATGCAGCTCGGTGCGGATCAGACACCCACATCCCTGCCCTGCTTTCTTCCAGCAGCCACCACTCCCCGCTGTGACCCTCGCTGCTGCTCCCTGAGAGGCACGACACGGCCGGCGGGCTGCTGGCGCTATTGATCTGGTCACTGAGGCATCAGGCTATTTCTCAAAGCCAGGATTTGCAGCTGAGTGACCGGCCTGTTCGGGGCTGTGAAATCGATGCCGTGCCGCTGAAAGCTGAAGCAAGTCAAGTCTTTGGGCCCTCAGCTGCGTTCTGTAGCTGCCGGTGCCCCTACTGTTTAGGATCACCACCTAAAGGCATGGCCATGGCTCAACCCAGCTGAGCCACAGCTGGGAAACCAGGGCACCTGGCTTGAGGTCGGTGTTACCTAACCCTCAGTTTCAGGATTAATAAAACCCAAGCGCCAAGAAGAAGGCAAGTAACAGTGACCGCATCGGAAAGAAACAAATTCCCAGATCGCTGACTAGTTTGTTGAAATGGTAGCAGAGGCTAAGTCCACAGTCATCATTAATTAAGTCATATACTTCAGCCTTGGCTTCATTTTTTCCCTAGGGTCTATGAAACCATAAGACAGGGCAAGCTAGCCTCTATCATTCGATTTCTTTGGCATGTTAATGCATTCCTAAATTAATCATCATCAAGTGACAATCTCTCCTTCATCTTAACAGTGAGCAGTGGCCTCGGTAAACCTGCTGGCTTATGCAAGGCAGCTGGAGCATTAGAACAGCTTCTGATGAAAACCAAAGCACTTCACATACAGAAAAACTCCCCCATCTCTGACCGTCGATAATCCAAACCAGCTGCGTGCCTACTCTGCTTCTACAACCAAGAACCAGAGGTGCTTTGTGCCTAGAGGAACTGAATAAAGACACGCATCACCTGTAGGTCCCTGCAGACCAGACTAACACCTCAGGCCATTGGATCTTGCGTCAGGCTCCGTGTGAATAACAAATTCAGCTTAGGAGAACTCAGAGACCCGTAAAGTTCAAAGGCCTTCCTGTTGGTTGCAGTCACTAACAGCCACCTAGACATCTTTCCTTTTGCACTAACCTGATCTAGTCCCCAAAACCCAAAACCTTGCTAAATTCATTCATCTGTAGAGATGTGATAACCAAGCCTTGGGAACCAGAAGCATCTCTTTGGTGGGAGTGAGCAGAGGAGTCTCCTGGCTACGTGCACCAGACAGCTACGCCACTGCAAAAAAGAGCTTTTGCCTCACCTGCAGCTTGTGCTAGGAAACCTTTATGGAGGTCCTCATGGAAAGTCATACTTAAATGTCTGTATGTTCATAATGTTCTTCAAAGTATATTTCAACGTATGTGTTTATGTTCCTCCCTCTCATTATGCTATTTCTTGGGAAAATACCACTCGTGTGTTGTTCCTTTCCTTGCAGATAACCTGAAAAGGCTCTCTGGATTTTAAACGCAAATTTTCTACCTCCCTCCTTCATTCCTACAGGATAAATTAAATCACGTCTTGTATGCTTAGCGCCCAATTCTCTTTTTTTTTTTTTTGGCTGTTATTTCCACTGGGGAGGAAAGAGGAGGACAAGAGATTAAACGTAAATTTCCTGAGGGGGAAAAAAGAAACCTATTTAAATGATAGCTGCAATCTCGTGGCACAGAAATAGCTTAGACACGTTCCCTCGTGCAGATTTAGGACACCAAGCGATCACCTAGAAATGAAAAATAAACACTTTACTCCCGTCAAACATAATTATCTGATATTTCAATCCAAGATTATAGCTACTGCTAGGTATCAGTATCTGTGTGTGCTTGCATTTAAAATAAGTCCAAACACACCTATCAACTACCAAAATAGCAGCAGCGGAAATGTTCTTTTTCCAGTTAAAGTAACAGTCTCTCTGATCAAAGTCATTAGCAAAATGAACATGGACTTCAGAACACATTAAAACAGCATAAATGTAAATAGTTCTCTGCTTGCTTTAGGCTCCTGCCAAGCCCTGCCTGCACCATCCCACGTTTCCTCAGTTACCAGTGCTGAAGTCACCAACACCTAATGCAGGAAAAGAAAGGCAGCTCCTTGCTCTGCTCGAGGTGTCGGTGACGTCAGCCCGCAGCAAGGAAAAGCAGTCATCAACACTCAGATCTTGACAGGGGAAAAGTTTCCAGGTCACCTCTAGCACCGAAAAACATAACAAAGGGATCATTCTGATCCGAACCAGTGCTTTTTGGGTGGCTGCCATCAGCAGGAGGAAATGAGTCCAGAAGGCACTCCAAGGAGGCGCAGGATGCCTGAAGCGCCGCTAGAAATACTGAGATGTAAGAGCCACACAGAGGGATCTGCTGGCACCAGCCCTAGGCAGCGGGCTGAATTCAGAAAGCAGCTTTTGCCTCACTCCCCTGGGAGCAAAGCAAGCTACACCAAGTGCCTCGGGTGGACTTTCCTACCCGACAGTAATGCAGCTCCTTGAGCGGCTTCTATCGAAAGAGCATAGCAATGAAATTAGTATACATCATCTCTGAGAGGCAAGTGCTGCCTTTATTTCCTGCATGGGAAAGAGACCCAGAGGAACTTACTGAACTAGTCCATACCATGAGCAGCATAGCCGGGATTAGGGCGATGTCATCTGACGTGACGCTGACTTTAATCACAAGGACATCTCTCCTCAGCAAACATCCTCCTCTGCTCTCTGCCAGCTACTGCATGCAAGATCTTGTCCTGTCATCACTTCTTGCACAGCCCTGCAGACCTGCAAACCACTTCAGCAAACCAAGCCACCTTCAAACACTGCACGCTGCAGGGCTGACCCCTGTGAAGGGGTTATGCAAGGCCAGACCTGCGTGCCCAGTAATAACATGAGTAAGTAACCAGTCCCAAACAATAAGGCAAGCACTTGCACAGATGGAAAATATATATATATATATATCAAAAAATATATATGCTCAGGACGGATGGATCAGCAAGAGCCTCCCTTGTCTAGTGGAAAGGATGGTCACAAGAGTCAAAACCAACTCCTGCGGCTGCTGGAAAAGGCAGGATCAGCATCAAACAGCAGTGAGCACCACAGGGAACTATTTCATCTTCAGCTGGTGGGGACAACCCACAGACACAGCTTGCTCTGTGCTTGTGGAATTACTCCTTGTGGAAAACACAGAAGCTTCCAATAAAAGTTGGGGAGAGGAAATAAAAGAGGAGAGGCATGAGCCTGAGCACAGTGCCTGAGGAGCCCAGCAGTGCTTTCATCCCCGAGGTCTCTGCGGCAGCATCGCGTTGCCTCACCTGGTAACACACTGCAGCTCTTTAGAAAATTGCCAGTGCTTTCTGCGTGCTTTAAGTGGGGAGATAATAACATCGGCCTTTCCTGCTCCCCCTGAAGCTAGGAGGAGACCTTGTACACCAAGTAATCGCTGGATTACACTGCTGACAAGTGGCTTTGGGGCTGCTTGCTGATAAACCCGGGCTGAATCACCAGTGCGATCAACAGGGATTTCCTGCTCCCAGCGAGATCCAAGTCGGATTTCTGAGCTGGCACTACACACGTTTTTGTCTTGCTAGCATTTGCAATTAAATTAATCTCAGCTTCTTCCAGATGCACTTGCGGCTCATTCTAGTCCAAAACCACACACATTTTCTCATCAACCAACTTCAGGAGGATGCTCAGATCTCCGAGTTCAATCTTACAAGCTAGAGAAACGAACACTGCATACACTGAGCCTGGGTAAAAAGACTGAGAAAAACACTGTAAGAAGATAACAAATTAGGAATTGTAACAATTTTGTGATGTGGGAGCAGCAAAAGCCGGAGAGATATAAGCCCATATCTGCTATGGCTTTTGAGAAGAAAATCTCTTGCCTATAGGTATGATAACAGCATTCCTGGAATACGCTGCTCTCTTCCTGGTGTTTCTCCAGCCAAGTGGTGTCAGCAAACTGAGAGGAATTTACAGAGACTATTCTTTACTACTAACTTTCTCTGTGGAAAGATTAAAAATACTAGTTACCAGCATCTTGATTTCAAGATTTTAAGAAGCTGTTGCAGCCATTTTACCAGCACCTAAAGAACATGCCCACAGTGGAAGAGGAGAAATTGTGGATGATGATGATAGAGAAAAAAAAAATCCTACACTGACCCCAGAATTTCTTCCTCTTCTCTCTGCCAAGGTTTGCTCCTACACAAAGGCCAAAAGTGCCTGCAGACTGCTGTATTCTTGTCCCAAAGCTCCCTCTGCTGCTCACAGTCTAACCTTTTCCCCTTCCTGAGAGGACTGACCCTGACTGAAAATAAGCAGAGGCACTCTCTTTATCTGTGGTTTCGACATCTCTCTCGTAACTTCTGCTTGCTGAAAACCTCAGGGGTGTGGGAAGGCCAGAAAAACACTTTATGAGAAACTGCCATCAGCCACTGATGCCTCTCCAACTCTTTGTGGCTAGAAGGCACTCATCAGTCTGCTGCATTCTTCTCCTCTGTCTCAAAAGTCTCTGTCTTGCTCACTATCAAGTGAACATGTTGGGGTCTGCCAGCTCCCATTCGACCGAACCCGGCCGTACTTGGGGCAGTGGAATGAACAGACAACACTGAGGACGAGCCTACTGTGCTCAGCACTAAGTGCATGCTTGGTAGATCAATAAAACACACCCTGAGAAAAGCAGCTGCTCCACATCTGGGGCACGGAGTCTGACATGGCATTGCTGAACAGAATCAGACTTCACGAGGTCTCTAGTCCAACCTCATTAAATAGGAGAAGTTTGAGGAAGAAATCTTGAGCACCAACACCTGCATTCAGTCTCCAGAGAGACGATGGCCAACCGTTCCCATTCCATTTTGGGTGCAACAGTCCCGCCCGTTTTCAACCCCACCAGCTCCACGCAGACATGTTTTGGACACACACACACTGCAGGAGGCTCCAGTGACAGCCCTGCTGAATGAAAGGCTCTGACCATTTGATCGTAGAGGGCTATCAGATTAGTCAAGAATGCTTTACTCTAGGTAAAGTCCTCTCTGAGATGGAAAGACCAGCGTAGGCGTACTGCCTGGCTGGGCACAACATTGAGCAATTCTGTCAGCATCTTGTGTTTAAGAGAAACAATCAGTGCTTTAGAATAAGTCATATTCAGGTGAGATTAAGTCCCTGAGTTTGCCAAATGAGGACAAAAGCCAGAAATACAACACCCACAATGTTCTGTTGCACATTGGTCCACACAGGGAAAGCAACAGCTGTCAGGAGCCTTTGCAGCATGATCTTTCAAGCCTGTGATAGTTTAATTGAGCAGCTACGAGTCCTCACTGAAAAGAGTTTCATGGTATATGAGAAACCAGTTTCAACAGTGCCAGAGAGGCTGACCGTAGACTGAATCCTTACAGCCCACCACTGATGAAACATACTATCTTGCTTAGCCATACAGACCTGCATGGTAGAAGTGCCTCCTCTCATCACACTTGAATTTTTTCATTCACCATCTTTTCAAGAGCATGTCAGAAAAGTGAGTTACACCACTTGGAAAAAGCTTTCCAGAAAACAGAGGCTTGTAAAGGTTTTACTGCACTCACCTGCTCATTTAATTGCTCTTGTGATAAACAATCAGTTACGTCCACACAGCCCAGGAGGCACCCTGAGGGATAATCATTTGGGAATGCCACATCTGCATCAGAAGAAATATATTTTAAGGGGCACACAACTCCACACACATTGCTGGGATCTCTCAATCCCCAGGTACCCCTCCCTCCCTCAACACACCTGCACTTTTTAAGGCAGAAGAAAACATCAAGCGAGTTTAACATTCTGAAGTTCTTTTTTTTCCATGTTTGGTAGGGAAAGAGCACACTGGCATAAACTGTGTGCGTGCTGAAAATGGTAAAGGTTGTGCATTGCTCTCCCCACACATCCTCACCTGCATGACATTCCTGCACGTGCCGTTTCAGCTGAGCGGCGTGCAGAAACACTGCACAGATGTGTGTGTAGTGCAGCCACTAGCATTCACCTGCCCACATGAGAGAACAACATTTGTGTGGCAAACTGCATGTTTTCCTTCTTGATTCCCACAAGGTCAGAATACACAAAAAGCCTTTAACATCCCTGTGAACAGACAGCAGCACAAGCAGCTTCACACACACACACACACACACACACACATACACACACACACTTGCTATCTCATTGCTTGAGCCCAGAATAAAATGAAGTCCCTTGCTATCAGAACTGATCAGGGAAGTCAGGCACAATTCTCTCGTGTTTGTGCTTGGAGTATCTGAGCAGCCTAAGGACGGAGTGAAAGCCTGCCACCATACCAATTCAGCTGATGAAATGCACAAAGGATGAAGAGAATTCCAAGAACAGAAAGTAAAAAAGTGAAGCAGTAATAACTGCTCAGCAGAAAGGGCTTTCTGACACTGCTCATTATGTGGCTCAACGCACAAAGATCCAAGGAGAGAAGCTCACCTTTGTGAAGCAGCATTCTATAGGTGGTCTCCAGTTCAGAGATCTCCTGAGGAGAAGGTCTTTTGGCAGTAGCTGCAATCCACAGCCGCCCTCTATGAGATGTGTACCAGGTCCTGCCCTCCACCCTAGGAGAACAAAGGAGAGTTTAGGACTTAGATTTCAAGAGAATTCCCACACAGACAGACTTTCAATCTAACGTTTTGCTAGGTAATCCCTGTCACTAAACTTTGCCCTGACTACATAAACCTCAAGCAGCATGTCAGAACTAGAGAAAAGCTGAGAAGGGCAAGAAATAATGCCACAAGCAAAGCGTGTCCTCACTCCTGCAGAGTAACAGCACAAAAGGACATCAATCTCCTGTAAAAACAACAGTATGTTGGAAGTGTGCAGGACAATCTGCCTGAATAATTCACTCATAAGCTCCAAAGTTGAGCATGCGATCTAGAGAGTAACAAATGACCAGACAGCTGCACAGGGCAGTCCTCAGCCAAGGATCTCAGTGCAGGCACCAAGTGCCAATGCTGCACCTGTACCAAAGCAGCCCAGATCACCTCAATGCAGAATCAGAGGCGATTCAGAATGCAGAATCAGGGAACGCTGAGATTTACGGCATCTTCAGACTGAGAGAAGAGAAAGCTTTGCTCTCTAACATGAAGCATTCTTGGAAGGAAAGAATAAAGGCTAAAGATGATTCCTTGTTCTATATTAACGGCAGGAAAGATGAATTAACATGCCAGGGGTGCTGGGCTGAAGCAGCTTCTCTTTGGAATCCAATTCCTAGGCCAGAGGGGAAAGGTGTGTGCAAGGTATGGGGCGGGTGTTTTTTGGTTTGGCTTAGTTTAAACGAAGTCTGCGACCGCTACTGGCTTCTTTATCACAGACAAAAAAAACAGAAGAACATTTTCAGCCCATTTACCTTTCGTGTTCCAGAAAGGTACGCCCTGACTGCACCACAGAAATGTCAGCATCTCTCCATAGCTTGAACCTTCCATTTAGCTATTTTCATGAGAGACGGATTCACTGGGCTTCTCCAACATTTTACTCTTTACCTTTTGATTCCTCTTACGAGCAAGGAAGCCCAAGGCTGGTGCATGCTGAGGCACCAACCATCATCTGAGATCTCCTGTAACTCCCGGTCCTGAATCCGCAGTCTGTTCCGCTCTGAGCCAAGCTCCTCTCCAGCACCCATGGAAGGGGTGGCTCCCCTGTGTGGGAGCAAGCCAGTTTGGTCCACCCACTTCAGCGTTCAAAAGAAACAAGAAAAAGGTTAGCACCTCTCTAGTAGCAATATATACAAATGTAAATCCTACTTGAAGCTTTCCTTCACTTAAAGATAGCGTTACGTTACTCTTGCTGGGATCATTCCTCCTTCCCTGCAAAGAGAACGCTGCACTTGCACACCGGGCAAGTGTCGGCAGCAGGGAAGGCAGAGCGGATCCACTCTGCGTAGCGCTTCCTTTCTGTGCATCACAGCTAAACTACAGATTTAAAGAATAAAACTGCAGGCTGGTGTTTTAAAGTATTCATAGGGAAATATAATTTTCAAAGCATGTTCACAGCTGTCAACACTCAAAACTGGTAATCATCCTGCTTCCAGAATGCTCAGCACACACCAGTCGTATCATGATTAAAGTAGAATTAGACGCTGGAGATTACGCCCATCGAGATCAGGAAAGTTGGCAGAAAAGGCTTCATTAATAGAGCTGAAAAACAACACAGCCTTAGGCTGACTCTCAGAAATTCTTCCAAATTCCTGAAGAGGTGGCAGGAGACTGCAACCCAAATAAACCAAACCTCCTGAGAGCAGGGCCGAGAGCAGGGAACTGGCAAATCTTCTCTAACTCAGATGGCAAACGAGAATCTCTGAGACAGGGGAGGAATGAGGCACTCCTACAGGGACACTAGAATTCACAATTCTTAAGCACGGCTCTCCCACAGTTAGCCAGAATTCTGCTCTAAGTGAGTTCAACTCATTCAACAAAATTCAACCCATACTGACCAAAGGAGCAGGCTGAAGAAGATGGGGATTCACTAACACACCAGAACCCGGAGTTATCTTTGCTTCTGGGTTGGCAGCTGGCTTGTTCAGTGTGCCACAATTAATGGCTTCAATAGTTTCATCCAGTCTGCAAGGACAAATGAGAGGCATGAGAATTCCCTCCTTCCCCCTGGCAAAATCCCTGCAAAAACACCTCTAACTCGAGTCTGTTTTTTAACCACTTTCCCTAAACTAGAGGATTTCTTTGCTTTAATTTCAATGGTTATTCTTATCTACCACAGAAACTCTTCCAGGTTGGAAGCCGAGATTAATTGGTTCTGGTGAGATAGTCCTTCTGCAACAACTTTGCAGGGAAGATTTATGTCTAAAAGATGTGTTAGCTCTGCAAGTCTCACACGGTCAGGCTTAGGCAGCGATCTCAGCAGGTCTGTGCTGAAAGATTATATGCCACAAGCCAAAAAGACCCTGAAGGAAGGAAAGGATGTGGAACTGCATCCTACAAACCGAGGTGCCCTTCAAGAGAATGGCTTGCACAGCTTTCCTCACACTTACTCTTTCAGTAGCTACTCTTCACCAGCAGCATTTTCACCTCCCTGCCCTTACTTACTTGCTGTGGTACTCAGCCATCCCACTGTCCTCCTCCAGAATCTGCCTTCCAGCAAAGTCGATGGTGACTTTTTTGGCAAGGCGGGAGGCATGGCGCAGCTCCTGCAGCTCCTGCTCTCTCTTCTGTAGGGCCTCCCTCTCTTGCTTGGAGAGCCACTGGTTGGAGTCCGTCGCAAAATAATCCGACTCGTCGTCAATGACCTGGGTGCGACGCACGCTGGTGACAAAGGACCACAGTGGTAAAAGATCGGCCCAGAGCAGCACCGTGTGCCCCAAACCTGCCTCTCTTCCTGCTCCCTTCTGCTCTCAGACACAAAGCAAAGACATCCCAACAGAACACTGGAGGAGTTCGTTCTTGTGCTAGTGAATGAGAACACCAAACTTCAGTGCTCACAGCTGGGACTTACCTGGTCCTGTCAAACTCCAGCAACTTGTCTTTGTGTCTCACGGCCATCTCCAGGCCTGCTTTCAGTCTAGCTTCTTGCCGAGGCAGTAGGTCTTTGCTTACTGCATCCAAATTCCCTGAACTTTCAGCACCTGAGATAGAAAATAAATCACAGCTTCAGGGAAAGCCTGGCTGTTTAAAGGCCAGTCTCGGTGGGGCTGGCTGCAGAGATGCCCCTAAAATAAATGCCATTCAAGGAGTGAAAAGAAATACCTTGCATCAACATCACCATCTGTCTAAACCAACTTCTGACCTTTCCTCCAGCCTCTTTTGCAAAGCTCCCCCTCCAAGTCCGAGAAAGCATTTAAAACTGAGTGACAGTGTCTAGGCAGTGTTTAAGAGACAAAGTCTTGGTCTTTGATTTTCCTTGGGCTTTTGCAATCGCTTGAGCAATCCAAACCCATTGTCAGTGCAGGCCTCGAGGGTCCTCCTAAAAGCCAAATTATCTCCTAAGCGCTGTTAGCACTACAGAGAGCCTCTAGTCACAATAGTCGAACAATTGTTAGTTATGCACAGAGCAAGCCTTGTGCCTGCTGCTCTACAAGCTTCTCACAAACGAAATCTTCCCACAACACACCTCAGCAGGTTTGTGAGACCAGCTGTTGTTAGAGAGAGAGAGAGAGAGAGAGAGAGAGAGAGAGAGAGAGAGAAACAGAAATATATTCCCAGCAATAATCTCTTATTTCTTACCATTTCTGGCTAGAGGCCAAAACCCAACCAACCAAACAAAAGGAGAAAATGTTTGCCTCACAGCAACAATGGAACGGGCCAATGTGTTTCACAGAGGACAACACACAGCATAATGCCTTTATTTCAGGGAAACAAAAAAGCCTTTATTTCCCTGTAGCAGCCAATCCACATTTTTTCCCCTCCTGAGACAAACAGCCATCCACATTTCAGCCTTCACCTACACAGAGGATGCACAAAGGGGGACCCAGCAGAGACAGAAGTGGAGCCCAATAAAACGGGTAAGAAAAGGGGATCCTGAAGTACAACAGGATCTCTACAGGAAGATTATAAACAGGCAGACTTTGACCAGCTATTGTTCCTGACGACTTGCAGGACCTCCTGCACATCAGCAGCTCTAATCAGATGTTGACACCAAGACCCACAGTAAATACTTCCCCGGTTCCTCAGCAAAGTTTATTTTCCAACCAAGAACACCGTGACCTTGGCTACATTTCAACTCAACTCAGACAAACATCCCCATAATGCAGAGGTCTTCACTGGGAGGCTGGCTATTATTTCCTTGCGCTTTCCTTGTCTCCGTTCTTATTTTTAGCTCCCAAGATAAGTGTTAGATGAGAGAAGCCATTAGAAAACTTTAACCAACACCTCTCTCGCCCCGGTAAATCAGATAGCAGCACTCCATCTTCCACAGCACACATTCCACCCAGGACTTAACCCGATTTTCAAGGACTGCTGTGCTGATCCAGTTCAGAATCGATTCAGGAATGCCTGACAAGCGGCCCCAGGGCCTCTGGGCGAGGACAGGACATCGCACGCTGCCATTTGACACTCGCACTTATCACCACCCCATGTCCAGAAACGCTTGCTGAGGGCACACAGCATGCTGGCTTCCCAGCCACCCCTGTAATGCCCACCACAGACACCATGCAGAAATGAGGGCAAGTGTCACAGGGAAATTTGAAGCTACAGCAATTCATAAACTGCCCTGGCAGTTTGCATCTCAGAGAAGTGTTCAGGCACCAGCTCATAAGAAAGAGTTTCCCTTTGACTTCGCCAACAATTCGTCATAATTATGATTTAAACAACATATACAACATACACAGATACGCATACATATCTTGCTTCTACAAAGCAAGCACACAGTGAGGCAAAGAAAATGGGTTGGGTTTATTACTTTAAGATATGAGATGATACTAACCTGCCATGAGCTTCTTCAGCAGCTTCTGGCTCTTGTTTGAGTCCCGCTGAAGAATGTCCTGCTCTTCCTTAGTGCACACCTAAGTGAAACAAAGGCTGAGAAGGACATCGTGTGGTCAACCAGCTTCAGAGCTTGGGACAACAGCTCAAGGCGAGGTGCTTAAAATGGCCACGATAGCCCACGCCTTTACTCCTTCTGTGCTGTTTACATAGGGAGAACCCTGACAGCTTGCTCTTAACTAACAACCACCTGTGCAAGTTGTACAGCCTGGTTCTGCGGGCAGACACACGGCTGAGTGCTCTCAGTGGACAAGACACACTCAGAAGCTTCCTGAGCAGATGAACAAGGCTTAACTCACAGTCCTTTTCTGGGTTGATCATATGGAGATAAAGAAGTCTTTGAAAACTGCAGCCAACCTGATTCCAAACCTTGTCTACACCCAACCAATATCCTCTCTCTGCTGAGGTTAACTTGACTGAATCTACACTCTTTAGCTTGCCCCTTTCTCCAAAAGGTGCCCTTTCAACCAAATGCAGGACATAAAGGAGATCCCAAATGATGCTGGCCCTGGCTTCTCTCCTCCCACTTACAGGCCAAGCTGGGCTGTGCCAGGAAAAGGCTGAAGCCTGGCACATGTTTTGGACACTGGTGCAATGCAGGGACAGCCCTAAGAGTTGCTCATAAATCTGGTAAGCTCCAAAGTGATGCAAATTACAAGGGAAACTTCTCTGCTCTCTTCATAAAAACACAAAAGTGACTTGAAGCCAGTGAAGTTCTTCCCCTGGCAGCAGATGCCACAGGCTCTTTCCTGCACAGCTCTGGCTCCTGGGGCATTTTGCTTAGGGAGCTTTGATCCAAGACAAGAAGCTAAATCAGCACATTTAAAGCCCTGAGCAAAATATGAATCTACGTAAGAATGGCAAATAAAAAAAACCACCTCATTACTAACCAGTGAACCACAAAACAAGCAGGGTCCAGAGCCTTCCTGCTCACACACAATGCGCCCGCAGACCAAGCAGTTGTTGATGAGCCTGTGTTTCTGGCCCAGGCACTCGCAGGCGTGACGGCCAGGGATCAGGACAGCCAGCTTGTCTTGCCCTTCTTTGGTGTACAGGCTGACATATTTGGTCTTTCTCTTACAGGAATTGCTGCTGCTTGCAGTGCTGTTCTCCTGCGCCTGAGAAGAAAAATAAAGAAACTGTGTTCACACTGTAATACTAGCAGCAAAGAGAAAGCACTGATACTTGACCAGGCTGAGAAGATTCAGATAATCTCTATTCTGCCTAATCAGAATGAAATTTCCCCAGGTCCAAACCAAGACAACTGAAGAACCTTAGGCCTACCAGAAACAATCTGAGGCATCTCACCAGAGCAAGGACATGAGGATGCTGCAGGCCCATTTGATCTCTTTGCTGCCTCTGCAAGCTGAAATCACTTGGTCTAGATGGCAGATGTGCTGTCAGTCCTGCACGTGTGCAGAGGTTTTCCATGTTCTGCACATTCACGTAAGCACAACAGACTCCAGACACAAACCCATCTCACGACACTGGGTGAGACTGGTTTCAAGTAAGAATTGCACACTAGCCATGACCAAGAAAAGGTAGGACTTAATATCTTGATGTCAGCAAGCATCATTCACATATATATGTGAATAGAGTTTTAATTCACCACTGAGCAAAAACTTGCCTCTCCAGCTGCTGCATGCTCAAGGATGGACACGTAGCTCACACACTGGTTTTCCCAGCAGTAGTGACACACTGCAGCATACCTCTTGCTTGGCTGCTTTCACCAGCTTACCCTGTGCTCTGCTCTAAACCAAGCCACTAGCTACATACTAGCTACATAATCGAAGCCACATAGTTGCACAATGCTCAATGTTTGTAGCACAAAGGAATCTATTGCAGATCTAACAACGCCAGTTAAGTGCAGCACACTTCCACACACTTGTCCTGCATAGCACGCTCAGCAGAAATAAAATTCAGAAATTCAGTCTGGGTAACTTCAACAATATTTGATAGCACAGGTCATCAAATTTGATGTGCTTAATCTGACAAACAGTTCTATTGAATGGAAAACAAGTCTGCTACAAAATGTATTAATTAGCTATCAGAAAGAAAGGTAATGAATGCTTGCTGGCCTTGCGCTGCTTTAAGACGGGATATCCTGGTTTTTAGTGTTTCTATTCTCATATTCTGCAGCTTCTTTCAGTAGATCTCTAACATTCAAGGCCTCCTCTCTGGAGCAACACGACACTGAAATATTCCAGTTTTCCATGAAGGCTTTATTCATTGTGATCGCCAAGTTTCAAACATAGCAAGAAGCAATGTTTTGCCCACATTCCTTAACGCCACAAGCTTCAAAACTTCACTCCCACCATTCCCAAGAATATTATTCGCCCCATGGCAGGAAAAGATCCTATATACACACAGAGCGAGTACTGCCTGCTCAAACCTGCATTCAGCTTCAAAAGGAGTGGCAACACAGAAACAGCCACCATGACAGGCAGCCATGCAGTCAGTGCTTGTGTATCAGATGCACCCACCTTGGCCAGGTCGAGGGGGGTTTTTACTTCCTCCACATGTGTGCTGGGCTCCACGTATGCAGGTGTTTCCTGTTTATTCCTTCCTTTCCGTTTCCCCTTCTTTGCTTGGTCTCCAGCCCGAGGTGCCTCTGACGTCTCTGCAAGAGCATGTAAGCACAAAGGCTCAGAGCAAGCGGCAATGGGACGCCCCTCAACTCCTGCATCCACTTAGGGAATGGAAATTGGCTACGTCGCAACATACAGAAATAGGACCACCCATAGGCATTAATGGTAAACGATTTTCTACAAGCAGAATAACCAAGACTATAATCAGAATAATCAAGATACTTAACACTTTGACTCCTCCCTCCCCATACCACTCACCATCCTTTTTCCGATAGGCCGGTAAGGGCTCAGCAGGTGACTGCGAGGACTGCTGCCAGCGCGACAGCAGCTCTTCCACAAACCTCCCCTTCTTCCCCTCGGTGCCTTGGAGGAGATCGACCACGTACTCACGGATCTCATCCTCGTTTGTTATCGACAGGATGTAGCTGCAGGACGGTGGGATGGAGAGAAGTGGGTATGGGGGCTTTTGTTGTCAGGACTCCAACGGCCCGATCACACACACAAGGAACTAGCAGAACTCATCTCCCCTCTTCATACCAGGTTTTTGTGGAGTTTATACGAAGGGAAAGGAGGTTTTCTAAGATAAATGCTTAAACAGATGCATTGGGAAAAGTCTTGTGGCTTTTTCAGTTAAATTAATAATAAAGGAAAACAAACAGCCTTTCTTCCTCCATTCTGGGCTAAGCAACATTCCCATTGCCCCATAATAATAATAAATAATCAGTGGGTTGTTGTTTGCACTCACACAAAGTAAAAAAGCCTAAACCTAAGACAATGAGAAGCTCCTGCTTAACCACACAGAGCCCACAGCTAAACGCACACCCCTCTCAGTGCCAAAATCAAGGGCAATCCAAGGCACAGAGGTGCCACGGAGCCATTTGGGGAGCAAGTCCCCCAAAGCCAGAGAAAGGGGACAGCTGCTGGGTTCCCTAAACAGCTTCCTAACGGCAGCTGTCATGCTGGGTAACAGACGGGTCCGAAAGAAGGATTTCCCATTTGCTCACGTAGAGGATGTGAACCAGGAGTCGAGGAGAACCGAAGGACAGGCGGGGGACCTGGGGAGGGCCGTGAGGGGAAGGGGAACCCTCAGGAGGTATGAGGCACGGGGAGGACGTGAGGAGGACCGAGGGACCGGGTTGGGGAAACGGGAGCGGAACGGGGGAGCCCAGCGGCAGCGCGATGCAGGGCGGCCCGTGGCGGCAGGCAGGCTCACCGCACGACCTCCTCGCCCACGTCCAGCCCGAAGTCGCCGCGCAGGCGCCGCACGCACCAGCCCAGCAACGCGCCGGGCACCGCCATCTTCGCGTGGGGACGGGAAATGGCGGCGCACCGCCGTCCCCCGGAAACGCGGCCCCGGCGCTCCCGTTCCGCGGGTCGAAGAACCGAGCGGCGTTCTCCTCGGAGAGCTTATCGCGTTTTGCCCTAGCCGGGCTCTGGGACAGGTCACCCTCTCAGGGCTTTGTTACGAAAAGCGCAGCCTGTACGCACCTACCCTATATACAAATATCGCATACACGCATCCTTTTTTAATACTAAGTGACGGAGAAAAAGCTGGCAGAGCAGGAATGCCTGGTGCCGCCGCCGATACGGCCGCGCTACGAGGACCGCGAGGAGCAGAGCAGCAGCAGGATGAGGGCTGCGCGACCCCGGCCATCACAGAGGGCGAGGGGGCCGAGCGACCGGCCGCGGGAAACTGCGATAAGAGACGGGAAACTGCACGAGATTCCGAGGAGGGGGACGCGGAGTTGGGCAGGAGAGCGGCCGTCAGCTACAAGCGCGGTCCGGGCGGTACCCGGCTCCAGGCTGCGGCTGAGCGGCCCCCGAGCGCGGGGCTGAGGCGAAACTCGGTGAGGGGAGGAGCGAGCGCTGAGGTAACTCGCTCTCCCATTGGCGGGTTGGTGGGTCGGCGCTGAGGTAACTCGCGCTCCCATTGGTGGACGCGTGTCGGTGGTGCTGCTGGCGCGGGATGGCGCGCATTAAAGGGAGCGGTGTTGGCGCCGCGCACCGTAAAGGTTAGGGCCGAGTTGGGGGCTTTCGTCAGGGCCCGTCGCTCACCGCCTGTCGCTCACCGCAGTGTTGGCCGGCCGCGCACCGCGGAAGGTGCTGAGCTCAGGCAGGCTCAACGCGGCCCGCTCGCCGCCGCGGCCTGCCCGGCGCATCGGGGAAAACCCGGTGTGTGTGAGGCCCGTTCCCGCCTGGCAGGAGGGCATCGAGGAGTTCCTGCGGCACAGCAGAACTGCGATCCCGACGGAGAAGCGGCAGGGAGCAGCGGGCAGGGCAAGAAAAGGCAGCACGAGGCTAGCTGAGGTCCTCAGGTTGCTTTCCTGCAGGAGATCTGTTTGCTCTCACAGTCTCGCTGAGCCCTTTCTGGCCCGCTGCCCTGCGGAACACGGCTCGTCGCGTGGAAAACAGCGGGCGTGATCTTAAAAAAACTGGGCTTCAGTTCAGCTTTCGAGCAGGACTAAAAGTAGACGTTTGAGAGGCTGTGGGGGAAGCTGTGGTAAAACTGGGGTGAAACTAAGTTTCTGAAGCACAGTGATAGCACACCGTGTCATGGAGTTCCCCGTGCCCTGGGACTTGTGGGCACAGAGTGAGCGGTGCGTAGTGGAGAACTTCACCTCTGTTATTATTGCTACTGCGACCTTAACGTAGTGTTCTGCTTTGGAGTTCCAGGTTCCTGAGGCCCCTTCTCATTTCTTGTAAGTCTGGTGATTTGATGATAATACCCTCGGTGAGGCCTGTGTGAACACTGCAGCTTCTTTAATTGTGGGGGGCGAAGAAGGAAACCCAAAACCCGTGGTCTTGAGTGCTTTCTGTAAGTAGATTTTAAAATGTTTTTAATAAAATAGGAACAAGCAGAGAACTGCTAACAGAAGTTAAACCAACTACCGTGGCAGCATTGCCTAATTTATTTGTCTCAATTCGTTAGAGCTCTTGCAAACATCCACGAAGACGAAAAGAAGAAATTCCCCACGCTGACAATAGATGTCAGCAGCACTTCCAGCTACCAAGGGCTGGGCTGTGCCGGTAACCCGGCAGTGCACGTTTTGCCTTTTTTTTTTTTCTTTTTTTTTTACATCAGAAAGGTGTCAGTGCTGTGAAGAGGTTTTTGGGCACGTAGCAAAGCAGCATTCATAGAGGTGATAGGTAGGGAATATGTGATAGTGGGGATTTGATGGTGCTGGGGCCTTGGGTAAGGACTGTTGCAGCCAAGCTCTCTGCATACCCCCTTTCCTGGTGTTTTTCTGCTTTCCTTTAAAAAAACAAACTCATTTCTGAGTAACAAACGTACCCATTTCTGTCCATTTGAAGCTGGTGGGCCTGCACATTGCTGCTGCACACCGAGCCGATGCTGAGGCTGCTTCCAGCAGGAGAAAGGAGGACGGGATGCAGCCTCCTGCCGAGTGCCAGCGGTGCGTGAGGAGCTGGCGGTTAGCGCACAGCCTGCAGGACGCCCCTCCGCTCCTCGTCGTTGCCCACTTGCCCCATGCTGACTGGGGCTGGCGACCCGTGAGGCCGTTCGGGTGGCGGCTCCTGGCGCGGCGCTGAGCGACGCCCGACAGCGGCACGATTGTGCGCTGCGCGCTGCACAAAGCCGCATTGTCACAGCCGGTGCGTGGAATGGGGCCGCCGCGCCCCCGGCGGCAGCCGCGCTGTGACAAGTGCCCCACAGCGGGGCCGCGCAGCAGTCCGGCGCTGCCCAGAGCGGCTGCGGGAGGCCGGGGCGGGCCGTGACACGGGCAGGACAGTGCGGGACGGGGAGCGGCTGTAAACTGGAAAGGGAGGTACGGGGTGAGAGCTGCGAAATTGTTCGCTGCGAGGGCGGGGAGCCCCGGCACACGCGGCCCTGGGGGCCTCGTACTTTAAAAAAGCAAATGGTGAATGTTAACGTGGTGAAAGCGCGCTGCCGGCTTTGTTGTACGGTTAGTTTGTGCCGTTCCGCGGCCGTTTCGTCCTCCCCGCCCACACGCCACCCCGACACTGGCCCGGCTTCCGCATGGCAACCGAACGCGGTTGCTAGGGCGAGCCCGCCGCCGCCGCCACCCGGAAGTGCTGCGGGGCGGTGCCGCCGCTTCCTCGCCATAGGGCGGTGCCTGGGGAGGGGGCGGGGCTTCCCCGAGCGCTTCCGGGTCGGCGCTCTCCCCGTCGAGCGCGGCGGAGGGAGGAGCAGCGGCGGGGCCTGGCCGGCCCAGCCCAGCTCAGCCCGGCGCAGCCAGGTAGGGCCCGGGGCCGGGGGGTTCGGGGCCTCGGGGCTCGGCCGTGCCGCGCCCGGCCTCTTCGCGAACGAGGGCTCGTTCGCGGAGCCGCCCTGAGCGCGGGCGGGAGCGAGCGTCCGTACCCGGAGCCGCCTCACCGGGTGCGGGGCCCGCGAGCGGCTGCCCCTGGGGCTCCGTTGTGAGGAGGGCTTGTCGCGGGTGGGGCCGTGCCGTGTTTCCCGGCGGAGCGGCGTTCCGAGCCGTGCCCGGGCTGCGTGCGGGGCTCCGGCTCCTTTGTGTCCCCCGGTGCCCGGGGAATCGGCCGTGCTCGGCGCGGTGTGGGCGCGGGGCTGGCCGGCGGGCCGGCTTCCACTCGGGCCCCGCAGCGCCGAGCTCCTGCCTTCTCTTCCCCGGGAGGCGGTGGGCTTTGCGGGCGCGCGGCCCGGCGCCCGGCCGTAGCGCTGCTCTCCGCTCTAGGAGCACCGTCCTCGTCCTCAGCTTCCCACCGGTCCTCCGGTGCCGCCGGTGTGCGCTTGGGCCTGATTTATTTTGTTATCGGTGACCTATCGCGTACGGGCTGCCGGCTGCCACTCCCCGAGTCCTTCAGCGCTCGGTGCCCCAGCTGCTGCCTTCGATTTGCATCGATCTCCCATCTCTGTAGCGGCCGAAGTTGCTTTTTTTATTGTAATCCCCTGTCGGTATCCCCGGCTGCCTGCCGAGGCTGGTGGGCGAGCGGAGAAGAGGGAGCTTTGTTCCCATGTAGCAGCTCTTATCAAATATTAGCGGCACATTCCCACAGAAACATTCCGAAAATACAAAGAGCTGCTTTGAGTGGTGAGCAGGGAGAGATCGCCTTCCTGCAGAGGGGTCCTCGCTGGATGTGGTGTTTTGGCGGCGAGGCTCTCCTGGGAGCGGAACACTGATGTTGTTCTGAGGGTCTGGGTGTTGTGGATGGATTTGCTGTGGTGTCCTGCATGCAAATAGCTGGGGGTCCTCTAGAGATGCTACTAATTATAAGTATTGTCAAGCAGTGTTGTGCAGGAGGGGTGACCCCAGGAAAAGTGCAACCTGTTGGCAAAAGATCTCAAATGTGTTGTGCTTAGAAAAGGTCATTCTGTCTTAGCAAAGCTCATAAAAACAAAGCGTGCTTAGAAAGCTTGACTGGTGAGAAATAGCCAGGGATGTCTGTTCTTGGTGAAGTTGCTGCTAGCGGTGTAGTGGTACCCTGGTATGGGTGATACAGAAAGCTTTTGGCAAAAATCCTGCTGACTCCAGTGAAATACTAAACTATGGGCTCGATAAAATCGCTGCCTTCCACTTATGCCTTGCATAAGTAGCTATTCTCCGTTCAGATACAAATGTTTCTTCCAGTGCTGTCTGCCATGAAATTCCATTTTCTGGACTCATTGAAGCGTCCTTTACTGCCTTTTCCTGTTGCTCTTTTTTTCGGGGAGGAGCTGCTGGGTTGTGAAGGCCTGCAGAAGCTCAATGGGAATCCCTAGAAGTGTATTTCCAGCTGCTTGCCTGAAATCCACGCTGCTTTAGACTGTTCGGGGTTGCTTGCCGTGCTGCTCTGCCTGGAAAGCTACTGTTACACTGATGGGTGAGAACTTGCTTCAGGTTCTTATCGCAACCTTACTTACAGCCAGCATGAACCCATCTGTTTTTGTGCCAACACCACCTCTTCTCTTCTCTGGTGCTTTCAGAGTGTGCTTTGCTCTTGGCTTCTTCTTCCCAAGCCCCACGGTTGCTGTTTTCCAGGTTAGCTGCCTATCTCTGCCATGCACATGTTTGCTTAAATGAACCCCCGAATGTGACTGACCCAAGCAGGTCTCCTGGGGATGCCACACGGTGTCACACAGAGTTCCTTTGTGCCGTTGTCTTTCACCACTCCATCAGGGTGGTGGCTTGCAGGTTGCAGCAGAAAGCTAATATCCAATCTCTTGTTCCATTGTGTTAAAGACCTTCCAGCTATTCAGGCAGCTTTTTGAGGAGCCTGAAGCGCGTGGCCTTGCCTTGCTCCATCCCACCTGTATTTCTCTTCCGTGGGAGTTTCTGTGCTGCTCCAATTCTCTGTACTGCCACCAATTCAACTTTTCAAGCTGAAGTTGCTGCTGGAAAATGTTCTGGTAAGGCTGCTCCAGATGACAGGTTCAGAGAGCATTACAAGGGGAGCAGTTAGCTGGTGAGGCTGAGGGCAGCATAACCTGTGGCTGTCTTAGACTCATTGCCCTTTTTTTGGTGGATGTCTCTTAAATTGCCGCTTCTTCGGAAGCAACCAACTGCCACGTGTTTCAGGTTGCATGTGAACTCCTCTATAATGCCATACAGAGGGCCTTCAGGTGATCCATCTGGACCAAAATTCTGCTTGCTGGTAAGCAGCAGCAGGTGCCAGGGATAGGAGCAACAAATATGGCAGTTTTGAGGAAATATTGCTCTGTTTTTCTCATTCCAACGTTCTGTGACCTTCCTGAGCTGGGCTTAATAAGAGTTAAATCTTGTGCCCTGCCGGGGATCTGCCCACTCACTTGAATCATTGTGGTGCTCAGAGGACACTAAGCCTGGAGACTACTTCTTGTGTAGCCTGCATACAGGGAAGGGACAGAAAACAACAGGGATGTCAAAAGAAAAAAAAAATGGCAAGGAGTAGATCTGGAACAAATTGCTTCTTCACTCTTTCCATGGTATTGATAATTTCAGGAGACTCCTTTCTGGGGGAATACACTGCTGAAGTCCTGTTCCTGGGCGCTGGCTTGAGCTCTTTCTGGTGATTTTCTTTGGAGTTCATCATTTCTGATGTCCTGTGCTTTGATTCTATCACCTACTTGTGTCTTGAGGTTTTGCTGCAATTCCTTAGAGTCACTGCCCTTATTTACTGATAATGTTAAATTATTCAGAGTGGCAAATGTTGTCATCTCAGTATTGCCTTCCTTGCACCGTTCAGTAGAGTGGAGCAGAGCAGAAAGCAGCTGTGAGTCCCTCTGCTACAAAGATGATGCCCTTCTTCCCTGGTTCTTACGTGGATTTTTTTAACCAGTTACTTAAGTTTTTGAAGAATTTTTCCTTTTATCTCGTGACAGCTTTGCTCCCTGCAGACTTTTGGTGAGGGATTCAGGTACCCAGCACAGCTTTGAGCAAGAAGCTATGCAGGGAACGTCCCCATCCTGCTCTGGCACGATACGGTGCCTCGGGTTCTCCTGTCCCACAGCATGGTCCGATCTCATTGTGGTGGCTCATACTCAGCTTCTTGCTGTTGGAGATAAAATGAGGCACCACCACCCTTCCTGCGTGTTGCTGGGGAGGAGTTGCTTTATGATGTTTAAGAACTGGTCCTGGTGTTGCATGTTGACACAACGCTCAGTGGTTTGTGTGGACGCTCAGTTTAATTCCGTGCTTCCTGCTTGTCCAACCCCCTGGTGAGCACAGCTCTGCTGCTGTCGCTGCTGGTGCGGCTGAGGCCATGCTGGTTTGAGCTTGGATTTCTGATTCCCTTCTTCATGACGTGTTGAGCTTGGATCTTGCAGAGGTTCAGTGCTTGGACACCGAGTGTCCTGTTGACCCCTCTGCCCTTCCCTGTGGTTTCAATGTGTGCTGCGCCCGCATCATTGCTTAGAAAGCAGGTGCTTAAAGAGTTTCTCCATCATCTTAACTTCCAGTGTTGATGGAGGAACACACACACGCCTCAGTTTTGGCTTTCCATCCTATTTCCCTTGTACTAATTTTCACTTTTCTAGCTTTGATTTCCATATGGCTGCTCCTTGCCCCCCTGTAAGATGAGATTTTATGAATCAGCTTCTCTTCCCCCAGAAGCCACGTGATCCTGGGACACGTGTTCCCCTCTCTGCTCTCCTGCTGAAGTGTTAGAGGAGTCTTTAATCTCTATTCCTGGTGCCCGTTCCGAGTGCTGTTTCGATTGAATCAGACCCCTCGTTCTTGTACAGGCTTCCAGTTATTCAGAAACCTCAGTTCCTAATGAGTCGGAGCCTGAGTGTGGGAGCAGTTCTTTGAAATGCTGTCACGGAGCTGTTGGTCATCGGCTCCTCATTCTCAGCCCCCAGAAACTTCCCCTCATCTGTCAGCAGCGCTCGCACAGACCGCAGCCAGCAGCTCCTTCCAGTGTTGTTTCGGAGTGCGTCCTTGCAGAAGGAGGGGGGGCTGAGCAGCCTCTGGAGCTGGGAGAGGTTGGTGGCTGTGGGGAAGTGATGGCAGCAGGCAGCTTGAGCTGCGGAGGGCTGAGAAAACGGAGGGCTTTGAGGTGCAGAAAGCACAGGTTGTAGGATAGGTATGGGAAGGTAAACACCTTAGACTTGTGCTTCCTTAATCATTATGTTCCACATTAAATCCCTATCTTCTAAAGATGGAGGAGGTATTCTAAGTCTTTGCTAGATGTCTCTTCAATTTCTGGTTCAGAAAACCAGACCGCTCATGCAAATAAAGCAGTTGGCACGACAGGCATGGAAGCACAGATCGCTGTGAGGTCATCTCCATTTTCTCTTGGCTTTTCCTATGTTACTCCTTTAAAGCCTATTTAGAGCAGCTCATGTTCCCAATGGATAGGTGTCTCTTACCTGTCTGAGTCTTCTGTTTTGGTTTGCTCGTCTGTGACCAAATCTCTTCTGGATAATAACTTAATAGCCTGAAGAACTGACAGCCATCCTACCCAGAAGATTAGGCTGACAGTTTGCGCTTTGTGGAGGCAACCGAATGGTCTCGTTCCCAATGCGGGAATTGGAGATATCTCACAATGGAATACAGAAACTGCTTTCTGTCTGCCTCTGCTATCCTGCTGCTCTTTTTTCCCCTCTTAGATTATGTTATGACATTCCTTTAGACCGGGAAAACTGCAGCTGTTTACAAAGAAACGAACTTTTCGTTGCGGTCCTGAACCCGCTGTCCTTTCTCTGAGGCTGTCACATCTCTGTCGTCTCACAGGGTGAGCGGGCCATGTAGCGCGTGCTATGGTAGAGAGCAGCCTACAGCTTGTTAACTATCTTGAGTTCTTTCTGTCCCATATATGTCTTTTAATGTGTATTGATAAAGCTTGATGAGTTTGAGGCTTGAATAATGCTAAGAAAACTCTGTAATAGCAGCTTTCTATAGAGTCCCTCTTGAATCCCCCACCCATTTCACAAGGAATTATAATTTCTAGTGCCTCAGCTAGGCTAAGGAAGTGGTAGGAGAAACCTGCTTTTGAGTTCTGCGAAGCCAACCAGCCTGAAGCATGCTTCTTCATCTATTCATTTCACAAAACACAATAGCCTCCATCTTAGCAACTTGCTGTGGAGCTCAGTTCATGTTTTAAATCATCTTAGGCAGCAATAAATCTTCCCAGCTTATGAGACTGAAAATTGTGTGAGTTTCCACTTAAGCACTAATCTTTGTTACACCTGTAATTAGGGTAACATCTTGTTTGCAGAAATAACAACCCGAGCTCTGCTTGTTTGCTAGCTGCTGCACGTTCATTTCTGAGTATAAATCAGAGGGTTGATTCATAACCAGTCTTTTTTTTTCTTTCATGTTAGTAGAGACCATACTACAGAAAGGGGGGAATAAGGAAATCTGTTTGCATCTGTCTAGTCTTGCTCATGGCAAGGAGAGGGATATGAATGGAGTTGTTTTCTTGTGACGGGTTTTTTTAGGTGAGTTTCTTAGAGCATAGCAGTTGTGGGGTCTCAGGCTTGCTGGGTCTTCAAGTTTGGTTCCTTGTGAGTCAAAATTCCTTGTATAGGCTTGACTTGTTCTTATTTAGGTCAGTGAAAAACAACAAATGAGAGGAAGTCCTGTGCAATATGGCTTATGAAGTTGTTCCACTGCAGGAGACAGTTCTGGCAAATAAACTGAAACAACTGTGCTCGTGAACATTTCCAGGTGCTTCATCCCGAGTGCTGCAGCAGCCCTGGTGGAGCGGCTCTGGCTGTCCTCAGGTACCTTCTAACTGTCCTTGTGATGCACGAGGCTGGCTTCTACAGCTTTGTTTTATTTCCTAGATCTTGAAAGAGCAAGCTTGAGTGAACAAATGAAAACTTATTAACCTGTAACATCTTATTTTAATGAGGCAGAGACCGCACACTTTGTAGCTGTCTCTTTTCAAGGCTGTTAGACTTCAAAGGTCTCACCTTCGGGATGCTGATGGAGGCTTGTTCCTGCTGTTGCTTTTCAGCAGAGTGCTCTTGGCAGAGCTGAAGCTGCAGGTAACCCCATGCCCGTGTGCTTTGGGAGGGAGGGGTTGTGGCAGCTCTTGCCCTAAGGAGCCTGGATGCTTTTGAAGTGCCTTCCAAAATGCTCTGTGTGCTTCCACCAGGTTCTTCACCACGCCAAGCGCTTGCTGCCTGTTTGCAGTCTCATGTTGGATTACCTTGGCTGGCGTAGATGCTGGCAGGGCATCAGCAGCAGGTTGGATGATTTCGAGGTCCTCGGCTTCCCCGAGTGATCATCCTGCGGCTGAGACCAGGCCTGCAGCCACTCAGGCATCTGATACTGCTTCCCAGCCGTCCTCTGTTTGGAAAGGTTTTGACAGGTTTCTAATTCTGAAAAAGCTCTGTGCAGTGTTGGCGGCACTAAGGCTCCAGTTTTACTCATGATAGATGCGACACCAGTGATGGTAAATCATTGTTAGGCTGTGTTCTGCTGTTGCAGCAAGAGTATCTGTGCTGAGATTTATATTATTCAGTGGTTGCGATCCAAAACTGGTTTTAGACTCCAAACCAATATGCAGTCCTTTGTCTAGACTTACTGGATATAGCCCTGGTGCTCTGTTGGTTGTTTTTCTCAATCATTTCTCAATGCTAGCAGTTACTACATGTGCCAGAGTGCCTTCACTCGTCAAGATCTATGACTTGGGGCGTGTTGTTCTGGAAGCACTTGTTCTGTTCCTTCTGGTCTGTGCAGATACAGGGCTTTGACAGAAAGGGAACAATGCGAGCTAGGGCTGGTTGTGGGGATCCCTGCTGGCCATCGTGCTGCAGGGACTGGCTCAGGTGTGAGGAGCGGTGCTGGGAGGAGGGCTGGGTGCTTGGGCAGCCCCTGTGCTGCCAGCTGCTTTCAGAGCCTTGGGGTTGAAAATGATTTGTAGGTATGGAGTTGGACCGTGGGTCCTCCGCATCTACTGCAGGAAGCCCTGCGCTCGTTTCGGTGTGATCTCAGTCATCCTGCTTTTGTTGTTAAGTGCCACTGAGCTAATGCTCCAAAACACAGAACCTACCTGGATGTCCTGCAAGGTGTGTGAAGCTGGCAGGGCTGACACAGGGAGTGTAGATGTTCCCCAGGGCTATCTTCAAACCAAATTCTCTTTCTCACACATAGATTCTCTTGAATGCTTGCAGCAATCCTGGACTTTGAACCTCAGCTGAGTGCTGCAGTACTGATTCGGATCCCAGGACCCAACGCACACCTCGTGCTGGAGAATCTGAATCATCCCCATCTTTATGGCTTTGAAAATCGGTAACTGTCACAGAGCTGTTCTCTGTGACACCTTTGGGTAAACTGGAGCCTGTCTTTGCAAACTGTTCAGTCAGTCTCTGGTAACACTGACAAAAGTTTGAGTAATCCTCGTGTTCTGGCAGATCAGCTTTTCCACGGTGCATTGTAGTTGTAGCGTTAGAGTAGGAAATATGCTTGCTAAGGAGGTGTTCCAAAATACATTTGTGCTGAAACCCCATCTGTTAAACCTTCTTGATCTCCTGTCTTACAGTCTAAAACTGAATGTAGTAATAGTTTACACCACTTGAGCAAGCCTACCTTAAACAGAGCGGCGGAGCCCCACACTGATTTTGTGTAGTATTTAACTGTTCCTCTTCTGATGAGTGCAGTTGGGGTACCCTGCTAATAGCTTTGAGATCATTTGGAACTAAATGGAGTCAACTCTTCCAAGGGATTTACCCTTGGACCAATGCTCAACACCACTGTCCTTTCCATAGCTAATAGAATCTCCTGAGGCACAGAGGGCTAAATTTAGTCTTCCAGCAAGCCAGGTATGACCTTGTGTTACAAGGGCTTCTGCTGCTCATCTCCAGATACCTAAATGTAAAGAATGTAAAGGCTGCATTTCTGGGATGGGCAGAGCTTTGGGGGATCAGTGACGCTGGAAGGCTTTGTGTGTCGGATAATCGGCTGACGCTTTCAGTGCTGTGCTGGCAGTAATTCCCGGCCCGGCCGCAGCTCCGCAGGCCCAGCAGCGACCTGCTGCACGCGGCGGCGCTTGGCGCTGGGCTTCGGCAGGAGCTGACCTGGTAGGCAGCTGGCCTTGTGGGCGGGGAGCGCGGCTCGGTGGCTGCTGCGCTGAAGCCTGCGGGTTGAAAGTGGAAGCTGAAGCAAAGCTTCTTTGTGCGGGTGTGATTTCTTAAGTGTGCGAATGGCAACAGTCCTCTTCAAGGGGAGGCTGAATTCATCTCCTAGAAGCTAGAGAAGAACTCTGCCCTGTACAGAAGCCATCAGGGCGCACAAGGAGGTAAATCCATGCAACAAAACGCGTGCCAGGGCTGTCCGGCTCTGCGCTGTTTGCCTTGTCCTTCATGGTCACTTGCTTTTTGTGTCTAATTAAAGACACAGTTCGTCTTGTGAGTGTAGTGAGGAACCTTCACTGGGTCCTAGAGCCTATGACTTATGCCTTTAATGTGTAATCAAGCTGTTAGAGTTTGTCTGCCATCTGCCAGAAGTGCTAAACTTTCCTGCAGCTGGCAGTGTGCTGGCAGCTGAATGGGGAAAGCTGGGAATTAGAGCAGGACTTTTGGGTGTCTGCTGTGCTTTCTTGTGTTTAGAGTGCAGTGAATGGGGTGGCTTTTTAGCTTGTGGAATAAACTCTTTGCAGGTGATTGGGCCACCCCTTATTGTGTGGCATGGGCATGGCTTGCTGACTGGGGTTGCAGAGCTGACCTGTACTCCCAATAATTCAGTCATTGCTGGTGGTCTCCTGCTTGCTACAGGTAACATGCGTGGTTGCTTGAATTCTTTGGGGGCTGAAGCATCAGTCTGATGAAGTACTGCAGTCACTGGGTAATGCTGAGTGAGTTTCAGTAAGCGGTCAGAGAAGGCTGCGGTCAGCAGGTCTGCGTAACAAATGCTCTTAGGCTGTGGCAGGCGTGTCTGTGCTAACATCCTTAATCCAGTGGTTCCAGATGCTGGAGCTGTTCCTATGGCATCTGCAATCGTTATGAATGGTGGCAAGATACCAGCAGAGGATTTTGTGATGCGGGTATTCATGTATTCCATCTTCATGAGCCCCTTCTTCTGGAAATATGGAGGAGATGGGATTTCCTAAATTGAGCTGGGGCTGCTTGGTTTGTGGATACCTGGAAGGGAGGGCTCAGCATGCTGTAGACAGCTCCAGCTCTGCCGTGCCACATGCAGTCAGAGGAGATTTGTCACACAACATTCTGTGGTTAATGTGTAAAGGCGTTTCAAGATGGGGTGGGTAGAAACCGAAACCAGGCAAATTGAAACAAATAATAGGAAAAAAAATAGAAATAGAGGACAAATAAGGTAATTGAACGTGAAGTTCAGCCACTTTAAAGGGGAAAACTGCTTGTATTCCCCCTTTCTATGTAGGAAGTGGGAGGAGGTGATGATAATGCTTCCCTTCAGCTCTCCTTGTGTGGGATGGTGAGCAGCAGTTCCTCTGCAGGCGCTGATCTGCTAATAGGCCGGAGTTGGGCCATCACAACGACGAGTAAGGCGTGCGCCTATGAATGTCCTGCTCTGCCATACTGATTACATGAGGTCAGCAGGGCATCAGCAGTGCTGGCTTTGGGTGTGTTTATGGCATGGCTGACAAACTGAGAATTGCTTTGGTAGGCTCTTAGCTTGCTGAACCATGCCTGCTAAAAATCTTAATCTGATTTAATCGGAGATTGGTCTATCAAGCCACGCATTTCCCTGTCAAAACATGAAGAGGGCTTTTTAGCACGTGCGAGCAGCCGTTGATGAAGTTTTGCACCTAAACACAAAAGCTAGCAGCTTGATCCTTTCTTGGTAGTGATATCCCACAGTGAAGTGTTGAACGCTTGGCAGGCTGCGGTTGGAAGTGCCCTGCCCAGAAGGGGATGTCTGGGTGCTGACTTTCTGTGCCCTGCTCCTGCCGCCTGTCAAACCTGTTTGTGAGCTGCTCTGCCTCTGACCCGGCACTAAGCTCTCCAGGTACTGTCAGGTGGTTTTCTCCTGTTGCTGTAGTGAGGTAGACTTTCTCACAAATGAGGCTAATAGGGGAAACAAGCCAGCAGGAGTTCCTGCTTGCAATTGCTGAGTTTCATGGACAACGTGGTCTGGGTTTTCTTGGAAGATCTCATTTCATCCTTCTGCAAGTTCAGTCTGCAAGCATCTCCCATCTTCTAGAGTACATATGTATTGATTTTCCTAGACTCTTAACGTTCTCAGGTAGTTTTCTTTCAACTACTACGACTGTTGCAGGAGATAACTGTGTTTAATGTGTGTGCGTATGTTAATAATAAAACCTTTCTGGTTAGTTATTGTTAATCAGCTTATTAGCATCTTCTAGAAGGTTGTGACACGTGGAGGAAGAGAACAAGGAGGGATAAAGAGAAGCTGCAGAGCAGCTGAAGTCTGCTGAAAGGGAGCTCTTGAGGAGCAGCTAAGGTGCTGTCGGGTGGAGGCTTCTAGAAGGAGGGCCATCTGCATCAGATGTGTGTATGGACTTTCTGCTCTGCAGAGTTCACAACCTGGATCTGTCAGGTAGGCAGAGCAGACCCCAAATAGCTGTGTGGGTTACTGACTGGTGCTCAGCTCAAGGCATTTCTATGCTGATAGCATCTGGAGTATTAAGGAGTCGAGATGGTGTGTCGAGTGTGAGACTGCTGAGCAAATCATCACAGCAGTAAGTTCTCTGATGGGTGGTTACATTTCTTTCACAGAATGCGTAAACTAAAGAAACTCACGGTCAGATGCCTATTAAAGGCATCTTGCAAGGAAATTCCTTGAATGAGATGGATATTTATAATTTTTTTTTTAAAGTGTGCTTCAAATCCCTTTTGGGATAACTTCTTTCAGTCTTCAGAGGGGTTTGCCTCTTCCAGAGAAGACTAGGAGTGGAAATGCTCCTTGTACAAATGCCTATCAACTCCTTAAGTCTCATGGTGTAAACCATAAAGGGACCCTTTGGAGAGGAGGAGACCCAAAAGATGAGCAAAGTGCACGGTGATGTTGGTGCAGTGTAGAACGTGATCGGGTACTGGGTGTTTCACATGGGTATGGTGAGTAGAGGCATCTGAGAGATTGCTGCAGTGTTCCTGAGTGCCTGATTTGATATCTCTAATTTAAAATTTCACTAATGAACATAACCCAGCATTGATACAGTCCAGATGTGTGCTGGGTTCCAGCCCTTCTCACTGACTTGCCTTGCACCAGAACAGTAGTCAGCATGGTTGCACTGGGGAGCTCCATTCCTGCCTCAGAGGAAGCAAAGCAGGAGGTGGTGTGCTTGTTTTGCATCCTTACGTACAATGAGGGTGGCCCTGTTCTACCTTCTCACCTGTTGCTCTAGTATTTCTGTTATCAGAACAGGGCTGTGTCTGTAGCAGCCTCTGCACCAGCTAAAAAGCAGGCGTTTTGCATTAGGGTGTGTGCCTCTTCCTCCTCGAGCCATGCGGTGTCTTCCACTTCTGTTGCTTGCGTGGTGTCTGCAGCTGTGGGGGAAAAGGCTAAGTGCTCTGGAAGGGAGAAGTCAGCTACTGCTGGGGTGAGTTTTCCCACTTTGGTCTTCCAGCTTTGGAGGCTATATTGAGCAGGTTAAGTTTTGCGAAGGATAAAACACAATTATGTTTGAGCATCCTCAGCGAGGCTGTGATGCCATCGTCCGCTTGGGCTGAGGTGTCCTTGAAGCACCAGGTGATTCATTACCCCTGAAAACGTGCAGTCTGGCTCCTTTTGAGAACACCCTGTGGGCACGCGTGGTGAAAACCTTGCCTAATGAAACGTAGGAGAAGCAGGGCTGTTCTGAATGATTCAGGGTTTGAAGAATTTTATTTTGTTGCATTTGTGTGCCATAAGTAGGACTATCTGAATGTGTCCACGTGTTTTCTCTAGCTTTTTGGGTCATCTCATTCAAGGCATCGTTACATTCCCTTTCGTTGCAAAGACTGTTGGCGTTGGTTTTGGAGCCTTCAGCACTTTGCTGCTGGCTAAACACTGGTTTCCTTTTGCACAGGCTGGTAGGAATGTGTGCAGGCTTCGCTTTCTGCAGGCTCCATGTAGAGCACAAAGTTCTGGTTGCTCTTCTGCTTTTGTAAAGGGAAGGCTGCAATGGAGACCCATTTGCTGTACTCTGCCACGTGCAGTGTGTTGGCTACTCATGTGAGTTAAGGGAATTGAATGATGTTAAAGGGTTTTTACAAAGCTCTGCAAGCAGCAGTGTGGGGTTTTTTACTTACTTTTACATAGGTGTCAGACGATAAATACTGTTCTGAGTGCTGCCCGAGTATACAGTGCAGAATAAAAGCTGAGTTTTTATTCTCCAGTTGAGCAGAATAAATGTAGATGTCAGCTTTGGGGTGTATTCAGAGAGGAATTTGCAAATTACTGAATGCGCAGAGGAGCTCTGCTGCAAGCACAGTCGTGAAGGCATTGAGCTGTGTGCCCAGCTCTCCTCCAGGTATCGCTGGTAAGTGTTTGTTCCTGGTGAAAAACTTGCAAATTACCTGGCAAGGTAAGGCTTTTCTTTCTGATGCAGCTGCTTTCTGTGTTTCAAGAGCAGACGGCCTCAATGCGTAGTCTGGGTCTCTTCTGCTGTTACAGCTACGAGGCATAGCTTTAATATCTACTGGTAACTAGCAAATAGCAGTGCATGCTTATTCCTTGACTCTTACTTATTTGTTCTCTGCAATCAAATTGAGTCCTTTGGTTTCCTTTCTGACAAGAGCTGGTTATCTTTACTCAGCTTAAAGGGCAGTGCTGGCTTAGCTCAGGTCGCGGCAGTGAGGTGCTCAGGGCTGGAGGTGGGAGGAGGGAGCTTCAGCTGGAGCTAACTGCAGGTGGGATCAGGAGCAGAGCTGTTGAGGTGGAGTAGGGCTGCTGGGGCCACCAAAGGCTTCTGCAAGGTCAGAGAAGCTGGGCAAGCCCATGAGAAGGCTGTGCTGAGCACTGCTGAATGGCCAAAAGCCCACACCGGCTTGGGAAGACCCAGGAATAAAAGCTGAAGGAGCTACATCTGCTTTTCCTCTTCTTTTCCTTTTCTTTCCCTTTCCTGGGCATCTCTTCTGCTAGCTCTCCTCTGGTTGCTGAAGGTTAGGAACGTGACCACCCTGGAGTTTTGAAATTCCTCGTGTTCAGAGAGTTTGTCCTTACTGTTCTAATTGTCTCAGTAGCTTTGGTTAAAGGCCTGTGGTGGGAGAGAATGAAGTCCTGAGTGGTGATTAAAAACAAACAAACAAAAGATCCAACCAGAGCATGGTGTGTTCCTCAAGATCGCTTATGTGTATCTGTTGGTTGAAATATGTTGCCTCCTAGGAGGGAGGGCAAGCTTTTCTCTAGACAAAACTTGTGAATGCTGACATGCTGGACTTGGAATAGAAGTGTTGCAGACTTCTATGCCAAAGCTGCTCACTAGTGTTGATGTCTCCTGAAAAGACTTTCCTGCACACCAGAAATGATCTGCAGAGACCTCATTTTTCCATGTGGGTATGAAGCACTTTGAATGAAAATGTGTTGACCCAAACGTGCATTGCTCCAGGTCTGATGGGGGATTTCTCAAGTATGGCTCTGTATGCCACCAGTCCAATTTCTCACCATCGAAACCTGATGTGTTGTCCTTGCTCTTAAGGTTTGTTCCATCATCTAATACCAGTGGCAGCTTTTTGACCCCTCTTTCAGTGCTGGCTGGTGCAAAGACTTCAAAGTGGGGTAGCATCCATTAGGTTGGAATTCTAATATTGCTCCTGTGCATTAAACTCAAACCTTTTTTTTTTCTCCAGTATTATCCAGAGGTTCGTGCTGCTAAATGTCGATAAAATGATAATGAGGTGAAGAACAAAGATCCCAAAACTGTGTGCATACCACCTGTGAGCCCTGTGAGGAAGGGTTTTGTAGCGTCACTTCATGCTGTGATGGAAGCAGTGTCCTCTGGGAGCTGAGCAGCATCTGTAGAACGCCCTGAATTTTTTAGTGCTAGGCTGTTGAAATCATCTCTCTTGGCTCCCACTGCTGCAGGTCCCCAAGATGAAGTGAGGAAAGGAAGGATCTGGCTGTGTGTTAAGATACAGATGTCCATTGTTGAGGTGCCTTCGGGGATGTTGCCTGGGAACCTAAAACAGGAAAGTTGGCTTCTCAGCTGCACTTCTCTTGGAAAGTAATGGGGAAGAAAACCTTGCAAGGCTGAAAGCTTCTGTATTCCCGTCCTTCCATTTCTGGCACCCTAAAGTAGAGATATTCCTGAGGAGGGTGGCACAGCGGGAACTGAGGCATCCTCATGGACTGGCTCCCCCTGCGTGCTCCTGTAAGCCCAAGGCTTGGCGTTCGGCATGTGCATCTCCAGGCCCAGTGAGTGCCATCGAGGAGATGTCACAGGAAGCTCACCAAGCGTCTGGAGGTACTAATTAAACACACGAAAGCTTAATTGCCTGTCAGAAGCTGGAAGGGGGCTGTCTTGTGGCTTAGGACAGCCTCTTTCATCCTCATTCCTTCTTTCAGTAGCGGAAGAGGTGCGCTGCACTGTGTTCTGCATAATTTGAGGCTTTCTGAACATGGCTACCACAGTAACTTGTGCTCCAACCGGGCTGACCACATATTCTCACTTGTGACCATTGCTATAGAGGTGGCTATTTCATGCCATGCCAAGCACGGCTCCTGGCTTCTAGTCCAGATCTGCCACGTGCTGAATCATGCAGGGTCCTCCCCTTACTTCGAGTTTCTCTGCTTTGCTGGAGCAATCTTGCTGCCAGGTGGGGTTTCTGGGTGAGCAGCTCAGCACCATCAGCGTGCTGCCGGGTCGGACAACGGCTCTGCCTTGTGAGCTCGGGTTGCTCTTGAGGCTGAGTGTATCTGTGAGGCGCTGCTACGTAGGGCTGGGAGCAGTGGTGTTTGCTGAGCTGAAGGTTGAAAGGTCTGGTTGCAAATGGCCCGCGTGGGGTGAGGAGGGGTTTTTGGGATTGGCCTTTGCCAGCAGGAAGTTGCGGAGATACACTGGGGATTTTCTTGTGTGACACTTTGACTCCTCTGTTCTTGCCAACGTTGTTCTTCCACCAGAACATGAATAATAGCTAACCTCTAGCTTAGCAGAGCGTGAAATAATCTGTTTACTCTAGGAATAGCCCAGCTTCCTTGTTGGGAGGTGCCAGTTCTTAATGAAAGTTGGTATGAAGTTGAAGATGCCAAGTCAAGTCTTTGGTCAGGGATCCCTGATAGGAATTCGTGTGTGTGTTCCTGCCTTCCTCTGAAATGTAACTAGAGCATGTTCAAGGTGGCAGAAGAGCAAGCTTCCCCTTGCGCTCAGTATTGAAACACAGGGACTTCTTCATGAATGGGATGCTGCTACCCTTTGCCCAGGTGACCCAGTGAAGCTGCAATCCCTTCTCGCTGCACACAGAGAATTGACAATTTTCTAGTTCTTGTAGGGCTTGGGTTGGGACAAGTTTGGCCAGTTCTTCCTTGCTGTGATGTTTGACCCGGTCAAAACACTTAAAACTTGAGCACAGGGTAGAACTGAAGTTTGCCTTAAGTGCTTCCTAATAAGCATAATATTAGGAGGCACACTCAACCCAATGCCTTTTCGAATTAGAAGAATGGAAAGGCTGAGTGCTGAAGCTGTGGAGCAGGTGCCTGGCTTCATTCACAATGGGTACAGGTAATTGTGGTGAGGATTAATAATGGTGCCTGCTGTGAGACTTTTGAAGTCTCGTGCAATGCCACTGAGCAATCCTCAGAGCTTCTTGAACACAATTGAGGAATGACACTGGAAGAACGTGTGTATGACTTGGGCTGGGCTGACAAGAAGTTTATAGGAGTACAGGCAGAGTGAAATCCTGTGTGCTGGAGTCGAAGCAGTGCCTCTTGGACGCTCAGCGATGGCTTTGGTGTATTTGTTCTTCACACTGGAGACAGCAAAAATGCTCTCCTGGCTGATGTGCTGGGGCAAGTGATGGGCATCTTCTGCTGTGGCCGGCATAGAGGGGTCAGTAGTTACAGAACAAGCTATTGGAGAGAGTATGGACCCTTAATCTTCTATCCCTGCTTTAGTAGCTGCGAAAACGCAGCTAGAAGTGCAAGCTCTGCACACCCCTGTGCATTTGGGAGCTGGTTGCTCATAGCCCAGTGCAAAGCAGCACATCTGGGAACCCCTCTTGTACATGGCTGTCCGCTTTTTCACAACTTGAAGTTATTTCTTTTTTTAATGACTTTTGTGGGAACAGTCCATGCCTTTTCTGCTAAGGAAGCTAGATGCCTCTGCTTTGTGTGCAGGACAGAACAGTATCTGCTCATTCAGAGCAGAGCTTTCAAGAAATGCTGTGAAACAGTTTCATTTTAGTTCATCCTTCATATCCCTGTCGCAGAGGCTGTGTGCTCTGAAGGGTGTTGCGTGAGGAAAAAGGCACAAACAAAACAAACCCCATGTGCTTCCTTCTGACCACAGCACCTGGGGCATGGCAGGACACACAGCCAGCCCAGGGGTGCTGCCTCGTGATTTGGGAACCTGTTTTCCAAGGTGGGGAAATGCTGTTTCCCAGAGAGACAAAAAAACATCTGTAGTTGATGAAAACCCTGTTGCTGAAGTACATTCATAGCACAGAAAGCTGTTTGTTTGCTGAGACGGGGAGTAAGTAGAAATAGTAGAGGTTTTCTACAAGTGATTTGTCTGCCGGCATGCTTGGAAGCTGGTGTTCTAGTTTTAGCTGTTACGTTTAGTTTCGGTGTTACATTTCAACTTTCTCTTGCCTTCCAGTTTCCCTACAGAGATGACTGGCTAGCTGCTGTGCTGCTCCATGCCCTGGCACTCACTGCCCTGTGATTTCAGATAACAAACACAAGAAGTGACTCACAAAACGTGTGGTGAGTACATGGGGCTTTGGATTCAGGGGTGTACCAGCATGCTATCCTTATCTTTGCTCCTAAAAAGTATCTGGAGAGTCTATGGAGAGATGCCAGGAGACCAAATGCAAGTTGTTCCGTTCTTGTTTCTGTTTTAATATATTCTCTCAGTTTTGCCAGCTTTTCTTTTTTTTTTTTTTTTACCTGAAGTATCTGTGAGCTTGCATCTCTGATCTACTTTCCCTAGCTTCATTTTTAGAAGCATGAGCGTTGAGCTGAAAAACTGGGTAATTGCCATGCTGCCTGCCAAGTGTGAGTGTCTGCAGCAAGGAAACTGGACAGGATAAGTCCCAGAGCTTTTGTGAGGAGATGAAGCTTCTCAAAATGTGCTTTAACTTTGGTAACGAAGTACCAGGCTGATGTGCTCTGTAAATGAGATTTGTTCCAGTATGGCAACTAGAATATGGGCTGGGTTGCCTGTTCTGGTAGTGCTCGCCTCTGGGACAAGCAGAAAACTCAAAACTGAAGCTGTTGTGAATTTTCCTCTCCTGAAGAGAGAAGGGAGAGCAAAGGTGTGTGTTTGGCCTTGGCATGGACAGATGCCTCGCTTTCATTAGCCATTAATGATGAAAATAAACCAAACAAAGAGGCAAGTGCATTGGGTGGATGAAGGCAATGACTTGGAGACAGCAGTGCAGGTCTCTCTGCTTGGCACACGTTTCCTGGGGGTGTTGGTAAGGAGTACTGCAGAGGTGGTGGTACCAGATTCGCTTCTGTGTAGGGTTTTAATTGTGTCTCATCCTTTTGGAGTGCTGTTTCTACTTCTGGACAGAATGACTTCAGAAAACAAATGCCCTAAATTGTAATTTGCATTTTAAATTTTGTATGCAGCCTTGTAAGCCTTTGACTTCTGGTAATTTCAGCAGGAGAGTGGAGGAGACAAATGCAAGGATGGCAGTTTGATACTGTTGGTAGCTTCCAGACTGGAGGAGAAATTGGTTTTCAATTTTGCTTGATATGGTATGTCCAGTAATTTTGCAGTTTTGCTCCTTGAAAGTAATTTATGGGTTTTTTTTGGTGCCAATTGTAAGAATGCCGTTGACAGTGTGAAAAGTGTTTCATTGGAGCAGTTCAGACTGGTGCTTTTAACCTCTTAATATGAGTGCAACAGAAGACTGTAGGCATCTAACTCTGCTTCATTTTTTTTGTATTGTTTTGTCTTAAAGATAAGCCCCTGGAGTCTGAAGCAGCCTGCTTAGTTGATGTGGTGTTGTGGAAGGTTGCTGCCAAGTCACTGCCTTGTTTTTCTTCTTCTCTGCCTTTATGAAGTCTGGGATCTTGGAAGGTTTCTATCAGATGAAACTGTTTCCGTGGCTTTGGGATCATAGTGTGCTTTTCCACTTGAGAGAAGCTTCTGCCTTGCTCACAGTGCTTAACTTTTTCCTCCCTTGCTTGCTTTCTGCTTCACCACTGGCACAGAGATGTAGATTTCTGGCACAGACTGCTAGGCAATGGGAATGCTAAATCACAAGATGACCCAAGTGCATGTTTTTTAGTTGTTGAGGATGCATTACTGAAATTCCTTATCATAGAATCACAGAATGGCTTGGGTTAGAAGGGACCTCAAGGATCATCAAGCTCCAGCCCCCCCATCTCCAACTGATGCCTTATCAATTCCAAGACATTGAGAAGTGCTGCTTGCCTCAACCACGATCTTGCTCTCAAGCTGCCTACAATTATGTCCCTTTCCTGCATCCTGCTTTGTCTTTTTGTGTACTTCAACATTTAAACCAGCTCCAGATTTCCCATTTCACTCCGTTCCCCTGTGCTCCTCTGCAAGCCAGCACCACACTTGTGTCTTCATCTGTAAGATCTGTTCCAGGATCCTGAAGCATCCTGACTTCTTCCCACTTCCTGCAGAACCTGTGCCAGGCTCTTCTGCTTGCTCAGTTATGCTATGAAGCCCATCCAAGGGGGCAGCCACTGAATCTGCTGTGCTTTCCCCCACTGTGCTCAGCAAACCTGCCACGTCCCATTGGGAAGTTTGGCTTCAGAAGCACTTTCCTGGATGGCATGGATGAATAAGAGCAGCAGAAGCTGAGTTAATGGTGAAGTTCCTGGATTAAAGGGTTGTGAATGTTTAATCTCTGCTCTACTCAGTGAGTGCTTTTCTGCATAGCAGCAGATCCAGCACGTGCTGGGATGTGATGGAGCGGTGCTGGACACGCTGTGCTGTCTGAGCATTGGCGGGGATTGCAGAGCGCACATCTCCATGCAAAAATCCATCGGAATCCAAAATCTTACCCTTGATGTCAAGATTGGGTGGTGGCAGTGAAAGTTGTGGGTGCCTCTGCTGATCTGTGGCTGCACATGGAGTGGTCCTGATGATGTGTGGTAGCTAAAATATCCTTCTGTACAAGCAGCTTTCTAGTTGCATTAGTCATCCATCAAGCTTCTGGATTATTTAAGTGGTGCAGCTTTCCTCAAAGAACAGCAGTGTCTATTTGTAGAAAGGTACATCGTGTGAAGTGCAATTCCAGTATATGAGAGTTACGCTGCTCGAGATGTTCTCAGGAATGCTGCATCTCCTGCTGTGGGACTTTGTGATCTGTGAGGTCCATACCAAAGGTCTGGAATTGTGGAGGGCTTCGGGTTGGTCTTGGGCACTCGAATAGTGCTGCCATTAGGGGTCCTTCTCAGCTGTGAGGCAGCAGTTGAGCAGTGTGCAGTTGATCTGTTGGGTGCTGGGTGCAGGAGCTGATAAACCTGGAGGAAAAAGGAGCAGTGACCAAAAAGATGTGGTGCAGGTGGAGTGTTCTGCTACGTACGGAGGCAGCCTATCTTAAATTTTTAATGACCAAAACTACCTTTATTTTTAACTCTTCTGGGATCTACTTAATCAGACTTAATCTGAGTCTTGAAACGCCTGGAGCTGAACTGATCCTCTCTTGAGCCACAGTTCAGCTGTTCCTAGCAGTGCTGTTCATAGAATATCTCTGGAACAGCTGCTAACTAGAAGGTGAATTGCAGCACGATTGTATTTCCATCAACTTAGTAAAAACTTCTACTAAAGGATTTTGTTGCTTTTGAATTTTTGTGCTGTAATGCATACCGGGTGACTTCACTGCATTCTAACCCAAAAATTAAGCACTGCTTTGTGTAACGTTTGAAATTCATAAGCTGGCAAAACACTTGCTCTTGCTTGTGCAGCCTGGCTTTTACGTAACTCATTATTTTTGCTCAAGTGTTGCAGATAGTCTGTTTCCTGTAGCAACAGCCACCAGATGTTTAGCTGAACAAGACTTAATTCTTTAAAATTGACCTGTAAGAAATGTGTGAAGGCGAACGTGGGGGTGGAACAATTGTATGTCGGCATGGTTTCCATTTACGCACTGAGAACCCTGCGAGCCTTGCCGTTTCGTTTGAGCAAGGATGGATCCTTCTTCTTTGTGCTGTGCTGCGAGGCCCTTCCCGTGGTTGTTAATGCTTCCATAACTGTGCTGTTTTGAGGCTGGGGGAGGGGAATCGAGCTATCTAATGAAGATGAACATCACTTGGGCAATCAGCACCGTGTGGGCTGAGTCTGGTTGATCTGCTGCTGTGCTGATCCTGCTATGAGTGTCAGTTGTCAGCTGGACTTTGTACTGCCTGTGGTCAACCCGGCAGGAGGCAGATCCATCTGTATGGAAACCAAATCCTGCCTCGCTTCCTTTGGTGGATGGAGAGAACGCCCTGGTGTTTTATGGGTGATAAAGGAAGGACAAGGGGTGATGGCTTGATATTAAAAAGGATGTGCTTAGATTAGGTGTGAGGAAGAAATCCTTCATTAAGAGGGTGGTGAGGCCCTGGCAGTGCTGCCCAGGGCTACGCTGCCCCATCCCTGCAGGCATTCAGCCCCCCTGGTGTCAGCTGAGTGAGTTAGAGATTCCTCTGCTGGAAATAAGAGTGGTTTATTCCCAGTGGTTCTTCAGGGCACAGTGCAGGTGCTCTGCTCATTCACGTAGGAATTCCAGCCTTTGTTTTGGTGCTTGTTCTGAAATCCTGGATGCCCCCCACAGAATTATCACACAATTTCAGGAGGAGGTGACTTGAATCTCCATTTCTTCTAGCAGGATATGAGGCTGGCACTTGCATCAGGTTTCTGTATTCAGTCATTCTCAAAGCTAATGCATGATGACACGGTAAGGCTTTGCTGGAGTGAGCTTGTGAGTGAGGTGCTCTTGGGCTCCTTGCTGGGTTTTACTGCGGTCACCTGCTGTTGTCATCTTGGCACAACGAGCTGCATTTGTTTCTCCTTTAGCTTTATCCTAGATAGCTCCTTTTTGGAGTGTTATTGAATTATCTTGCTTACTAACTGAGGCTTTCATAATTGGAAAACTATGCTGAATTGAAATATCAACTAAATAATTGAAGTTGAGCATTTCCTATCCTGGTGGGAAGGGGAGGGAGGCTGTGCTACATCCCGGTGTTTCAAAAACATGTGAGGGTGGGAGATGTGGCTGCAGCTTCAGCAAGAGCTATTGCTGCTGCAGTTAACACAAATGAAAGCCTTTATGTTCTTGGCATGCTGCTATTATACAAGATACAAAGAGAGCTGCTGAAAATTACCAAACAGGGGAAGCAAACCTCCTCGAGAACATGCATTTATTTTGAGTTGTTCGAAGAATCATAATGTCCAATTGTCTGCAAGCTTCCCAACCGTTCATTTAGTGGAACAGCAGTCTGACAGCTTGCTGGAAATGATGATAGCATCCCCCTGCAACTCTCCTTTTTTTGTTTCTTGTTATCTTCTCAGTGGGGTTCAGCCAGGAACCTGATGGAAAGCCACCGCCAGACTTGGGAGCGCTGGCCCTCGGTGCTTCCCGTCAGCCTGCCCTGCTCGTGGGCAGGGTGTTGCAGCTCAGCTTCTAATTGAAGGGTCCTGACCCCGACCTGTGGCTGCTCAGGGCTGGACTTGCTGCCTTCTGCTTAATTTCAGCTTCTCCCTTTGCTGCTAAATTGCTAAGGTTGTTGCAGGGCTGCTGCGTGTGGATGGAGTGGAGCACTCTGGAGATGCTCTGATTTGGAGCAGCATTTCAGACTTCAGAGGTTTTGGGGAGCTGCTTGGGGTTCACCTACAGTTAGCCACCAGGAACAGCATGAAACAGAAAACGTTATGGAGATAAACTGATGGCTGTCTGAGAGCGGTTTGTGCACTTCCCTCAGGTTGTGAGAAACCTGGAGGTAAATGCTTCATTATTTCACTTGGAAGGCTTCTGAAGTTTTTCTCATCACCTTGAACCTTCTCACTGTGCCTCAGCACTCGCAGCTTGCTGAATATTAAATGTGTCACCGTGTATCTGAGCTACTATAAGAACAAAACCAAAAACAGTGCATATGGAGCTTTGACTCGCACCCAAACTCTGTAGTTGTGCTGGCATAAATAGATCTGTGAAAGCTGTTTTCAGACTGTGCAGGGATACTTGGTCTTGCTGATTTTGCTTGTGTTGGGGAGGAGGAAAAACCACCAGGAAAAGTGAAGCTAATTAACTGATACAATATGTATCTGCTCACCAGATGGATTAGGTATAAGCTGCTTTCCTACAAACACTTGAATTGAAAAAATTGTCATGCAGTAACTGATCTTTTCCTAAAACAGCCCAGAGCCTAGCATTAACATGCAGCTACCACCGTAATCCAGGAAATGATTCCCTTCAGAGGCTGTAAAATTGTAATCCTATTGCAGTAAGGAGTGTAAGGGAGGTCAGAAGAGATGCAGGCATCACATCACCTATATTTGGTACCATTTTGAGAGAAACCAGGAGAACGCTTGCAGCAGTCAGGTCAGGTCCTTGCAGTCAAGTCAGTGGTGAACAGCCCCACTAAAGAGCATGGATTTGCTACTGCTCCTGGGACAGGCACCCTTTGGCAAAATGGTTCTGAGTTGACCTCTGCTGCATCTGAACGTGTGTGCTGTGGAAGAACAGCAAGGGATGGGACAGACAGGGATTATCCTACTTTCTTCCTGGAAATGGTAAGCAATTTCTAAAGGTAAACACAGTTGCTCTTGCCTGCTTTTTATCCAGCAGAAGCTTACAGCCTTGTAGTTCATTGCTGTTATAAGTGCAGGTTGGGAAGCTACTGTAGCTTGTGGTGTTTGACATCTGCACAGGGCTTCTTAGGCACAGTCAGGCAGTGATTCCTCCCTGAAGGGATTTGAATATATGTAGATAGGCTTTCTCTGCTTTGGGAAAGAGGGAAAGAGATGGATATCTTGCTTGATCTAAGCTGCAGAGCATGACACTGAGAGCTGCAGGTCCCCAAAAGCTACATAAATCCAGAAAGAAGTGGGACAGGTTTACTCAAAGGGAGAGAAGAAGCCCACCCTTGCTGTAATATATTGCTTTAGGTCATGCACAAGTCTTTAGCTCCGATACAGAGAATTGCTGTGTTTTCCGTGCTCCTGCAGCCTTGGTCAGATATGCTGCTGTCCATCTAAGGTGGCACCAGGTGGACCCGTGGTCTGGTTTCTCATGCTCTGATTACTGGCGATGACTTGATTTTTCTTTCGTATACAGTGAGTGACTCACAGGGATATTTCTAGCTGAATATGAAATCATTTCCAGGATTCACAGCACAGAAGTTGACTTCTGACACGTGAGTGATGTACAGCCAAATGCTGGGCATGTTGTTTAGATACTATCAGGAGATGCTGCCCTTCTCCTCAGGAGTATGCTGTAGTTTTACTTCTTCCCATGCAGAAGAAGTGCTTTGCAAGCTGAAGAGTTGGACTTGTTTGTTTAGCTTTCTCAAAGTCACAGAGTTTGCGTGGAATGGAGCAGACACTGTAGAGAAGTAATTCATCTTGGGAATGCAGTTTAAAGCTGATGCTTCGTATTATGGCGATCTGTGGCTGTGGGAGGCAAGCTTTGCAGCCTTAGAGGCTCAACCTTTTCTTTATTTCCCTGAAGGTTTGGTGGTGGAAAAGGGTTTGGATGAGGTCTTTGTGCCATTCAGAGGACAGAGACCCTTGGTAGCCCAAGCACTTTGACTTCCCTTGTTGGCTAGGAGGCAGGTCTCCATGAGACAAGGGTAAAGAAACAAACCACTTGTTTTAGCCTTACATGCTCTTGTTCATAGCTCCATCAGTTTGTCCGAGAAAGCCTTGGGCTCCCTTTGGAAGACTTTGGTCTCCAGATATTGAAACACATGGAGCGATGGCCTTAGGAGTTGCTCTCGAGCATTAAGTACCTTAATGTTCCCAACTTTGCTATTTTTCCTTTTTTTTTTTTTTTTTTGGCAGCCTGAAGAGTCATTTCACTGCACTTCACTTTGGGAAGGGAAGATAAGTCTACTCAGAGCTTTGATATTACAATAAGGTGGAATAAGGTGTTGTCTGTGCTCCATGAGATCGATGCTTGTGAAATGAATGCTAAAGGTCCATGTGAAGAAAGCTGTCTGCAACTAGTCAAAGGCAAAGCAGCACATGCTCGTCAGGATGTGTGTTGTGTGGTTACATATTCCACAAGCACACGTTCTGCACCTCCTCTTAATTCTAAAAGGTGCACCCATCTAGATTTAAGAGTGAAGTTTGAAAGGGCAGAATAGAAAGCTTTCAAGAGCCTTTTTGCTTTCCTATCCATAGCAGCATGGAAAGCTGCAGGTTATCACAAGGTTATTCTGGAACTTGGAGCTGCAAAATGTCAAACTGGCAGGAATTCCTTGAGGCTAATGCTGTCAGTGGGTGACATGGGAAGGGGAAAGTGTTCATCTACTCTAGTTTCCAGTTTAAAAGTCAGTTCAGGTGTGCTTCATGTTTTCATATTTTCTCCGGGTTCATCAGAAATAGATGACTTGTTCTTGTTGTTCCTGTGTGGTGTTTATTACTTTGGGTGTTGGCTTTGTTTTCTACCCGTCTCTGATCCAGGGGAAGCTGTAGGGTTGCAACTCTTTATACCAAACTCATGCCCTAATCTTATCACAGGGACTCGTTTCGGTTCTTGAGAAATCTTTGGGTTTCTCTTGACAGCGTTGCTGATTTTTTAAGCCATCCCAGGATGGGAAACAGAGAATCATGGAGCTCTTCTTACTGTGCTTGAAATTTCCTTGTAATCCAGTTTGGATATCAAAATATCGTACAGCCTCTCTTAGCACAAGACCGTACTGCTTCAATTTGAGCATCAAAATACTTCCCAGCTTTCCTTGAAGATCCAGCCCTGCTCACTCGTTCCTTGGCAGTCCTGGTCCTAAGGAGTAGCTCTGGAGTTGGCTGCTCAAACATTCTGTTCATGCAGTCTCAGTCCTCAAATTGTGGTGTTTGTTGGCCTCTGGCCCTAAAACACGCGGCTTATTCCCCTGGCTTTCACCTTGGGACTTCCCAGATGAATAGGGCAGGGAAATCCATCAGCAGCTTACTGCCGTGCTGATCCCGTAACAGAAGGACTGCATGACTGGAAACAGCAGCTCAGGAAGAGTGCTGTCAGCCCTTGGGTAATGCAGTATCTGGTACGGCCCGAGCTGTGAGGCCTTTATTGCGGCTGTGGACAACTCCTCTCCTTTGTGTTTCACCACATAATTGGGCTCGTGCTTTGTTATTTCCTTGGGTGAGGGAGCATGTGGATCTCTCTCCTTGGCTTTGTCAGAACAGCTGCAGAAATTGAAGGATTTTTCAATGCCATTTAACATAGATGTCAATGCATGAATGGGTTCAGAAGCTTGCCAAACAGGAATACTGACACATCTAAGGCCAACACGTAAATCTAATTGCTTTAGCAAAATGTTTCCTTCTGCTGACAGCAAGCCTTGACTTTGCTCTTATTCACACTAGTTGGCATTTATAGGTATGTGCCTTGCCTTTCCTTCCGAACGGATTGCCAGACCGTAAGCGGATAGATTTGTTTGTTGTGGCATAACATTTGCTTTCCATGGGCATGTGTCAGGTTTACAGCAGACAGAGGAGCCAGACTGCAAGCTGTGCAAAGTCCTTAGCATCAGGAAAAGAAATGAAGGAGAAGATGGCTTGTAAATCACCTCTCCAAAACCGAGAAATCTCTTCTGCTCATGCCCCCTGCTCACCTGCAAGTTTCTTTAAGCTGATGTTGCTACATCCAGTGCATGGAGATCTGAAAGCTTGTGCCAGTGCTGCTTGTTCCTGCTGCTCACGGTTGTTGCTCGAAACCGAGCATGCTGTAGGTGGGCATCCAGTCCTGTCAGTTCTGATGCAACACTTGGGAGTGCTCCTTTGGGTCAGAGGAACATGAGGTACCCGGCGGTAAGGCTTGTTTGCCACATCCCATAACATCTGGTGATCCCCTCCGGCCCCGGGGAGTGGAGCTCCTGGTAGAAGTAGCTGAACCACCCAGGCCTACGTGTTAAAGTAGCTGAGGTTTCTTGTGCTGTTAGAACTGTTTATTGATCCTGGAAACAAGCATTGCACGGTGCTGGGGTGTGGGTAGCAGAGCCGTTCCCTCCCTGTGCCTCTCACCATGGGTGTGTGCGTGGCAGGGATGCTTTGCCTTGCTGTGCAGGGGTTCTGCCAGCTGTCTTTGCCCACTCTTAACACCTTGTGCTGCATCTCTTGGAAATTAACTCCCACTGGGCACCTCCCCTTTTATAAGCAGCAGGGCAGTGGGATATCTAGCAACTCTTCTTTATGAACCCACATTCAGGAAGGTAGAGTGTCTCGTAGCTGGGCTGCTCCTCTGCAAATCTAAATTTATGCAATTACTGTGTACTTAAGAAAAGGAGAAAACTCAAGGAGGTTGATAGTGTGTGAATGCAAAGTGTCAGCCAGATGGGTACAAACAAAAGAAAAAACAACCTGCAGAGCTTATCTTTGTGAGAAACTGGAGATTACTTGCTGCTACATGGTGCTTTCTCCATGCCACCCAAACACTGTGAGCAGCTTGACAGCAGGCCTGCCAGCCTGCAGTGTGTCTCCCCAGTGTTACCTGGCCCCACACAGCACACAAACATCTGTGAGTGATATCCATATCCTGGAGAAGTGGCACAGGTGGAAGTGTTAGGTGTGGTATGGGGATTGTTGATGCATCCTGAAGAGCCAAAGCATCCTTCCAGCACCTGAAAGCTTTCTGCCCCCTGTCAGCAGGTGTTCCCTATGATCCTAGCTGCTTCCTAGCCCTCCTGAGGAGTATCGTTACTGGCATCACTCTGGGAACATATGCACATATGCATGTGACTGTGTATCGAGACCGACTGCTCTGCTGAGGAAGCGCAGGGTGTTACAGAGCTCGTGTAGGTGCAGCCCATCTCATTGCTGGCAGGCACTGAAGGAAACCAGTAACCAGGCCTGTACCTTGCACTGGGAGGAGGCACTCAGAGCCATGCTGCAGGAGCGACCTTTGCTTTGTGTGAAGCAGGAGGCTGGGCTCTTCCTCAGAGCTGTCACAGAGCTGCCAGGCATCTCTCAGCCCCCCTGCAAGGGGCTGCACGTCTCCAGCAGGTATTTTGCTTTGTCTGCATGTCGTTCTTGGCAACCTCTCAATCGCATAGACTGTCAAAATCAATCTCTTCTGACAGCTAAACTGCTTCATAAGCATACACAGTTGGGAGCCTGGAAAAAAAGGAAGTCAAATTTCAGTGAGAAAGGAGGAGGTTATTTTTGATGGCCCACAAGGGTGCTGCCCTGTTGGATGGGTGCTCTTGGGTTTTTTTTTGTGCTTGTTCTGAGACTGTAGCACAGCTGCAGTGAAGACTTCATGGAGTTTTTGTAATTCCGGAATGGTAAGGGAGGACAAACTGTCAGACTTGGAGCCCGATGCCTGCTGCAGCAGTGCCTTCTGCGCAGAGCTCTGTCTTACAAACTGTTCCTAGGGTTTGTGAGGCCTGAGGAAGGCACCACAGATGCTTTTACTCAACAGCTGTGCTTGCTTGCTTAGTTCTACAAAATCTCTTTTTGACGAAGTGAGCTGCGTGTGACCCTACAGAGACGGAGGGGACGAGCAGGGGAGGGTGAGGTGCAGAAGCTGCTGCCCCTGCCTGAACGCAGCTCTCAGATCTGTTTGCTTATGCTCTTGCAACGTATTCCTCAGCCCTCAGTGAGCAGTTTCATAACTGGGAGTACTGCTTCTTTTCCTCCCAAGCTGCCTGGTGCTCTCCCACCTACACACGGGGCTTGTCCCCTGTTTGCTTCCAGCAGTGTGCTACACGCCAGGGGAGCTTTCCCTCTGCCTGCTCTCAGGTACGTGGTTTCCTTCTTGAAAAGCAGCTTAGCTGCAAACCAGATATGTAGAAAATGCTGGTTGGGTTCCTGCCAGGTTCCTGATCTAGTGATACAAAGCAGCAGCACAGCCCTGCGACTGCTGGAAAAGGCAGTGCCTGCAAGGGAGGAGAGCGTGGAGTTTGGGCTTGAAAATGAAGAGGTGATCTATGCTAAATCACTCAATATTGAATTCTCTTATGTTCCCTTTTACTGCACTGTTTGTGTCGCCTGTTGGCATCACTCTTGCATTTCTTAAGAGCTAACCATCCCTTACTTCCCTGTGTTGTTGCCTTTCTGTTACCAGCTCTTGTGAGGCATTTCAGGTGACAGGCAGGCAGTGTCCCCTCAGCACGCGGGCTGCATGATGTTGAGGAGCAGTTTTGACAGTCCTTGGCCAAACAGTGCCCCACACAGCAGTGAAGGCACATGGTCCCTCTTGCAGCCATGTTTATTTGGACTGATTTCTGGTATTCATCCCTGCAGAGCACATCTAGGCAGGATTAATTTGCCTGGCTTATTGGTGCGTGTTTTCACAGCACCTAAATCATCACACAGTTGGATACTAGCATGAAGTTCCCTCTGAAGGGGCCTCCTTTTGATGCACTTTGCTAATTTCATGCCTTGTGCATGGAGGTGATTTCTTCTGGAAGGTTTTGCTGCTTTGTGCAGTGGTGGAGAGATCCTCACCCAGATCGTTGGTGATAGTGCTGCTTTTGGATGGCACACCATTACACCCATACATATTTAGGTTTCAGTTCCAGACTGGCTTCCCATATATGTGGAGCTACCAGCTGCCACATCACGGATGTTTTCCCCAGCTGGAAGCCTGCTGATGTTTGCGGCTGTGTTCTGGACGTGGTTCTGTTCATACGCTGCTGGATATCATTGGGGGATGATGCTACTTCAGAGTGCTGGCAGGCATCTTCCCAGGTCTCTGCTGTGACCAGCAGCATCTGAAACTCTTTTTGAGAGATGTGAGCCTTGGCAGAGGTTTGTATCTTTCCAATCCAAGGCAACCAAGAGAAGACTGTTCTGCTCATTTGCACTCATCTTTTGAGACGCTGTTGTGCATTTTGGTGGATCAGAGTAAAGGCAGCCAGCTTCTCTGGGGCAGCCAGAGACCTCGGGAGGTGGGAGAACTTTCTCTTACATGTGGGAACAGCCTTTAGCTGTATCCCACCTCTTTACTATTTAATAATACTGAGGGTGTTTGAATTTGTTCTTCTAGAGAAGATGCATGTACCTGATGAGTGCTAGCCTTAATCTTGGTGCACAGCCAGGTCAGAATGAGCTTCCCAGCACTCTCTGGTTTAGTCAGGGCTGTCTTTCAGCTCGAGTGTTTAGTTAGCATGACTCCTGCTTGCCCCTTGTTATTAAGGGATTGTTGCTTTTCCATGATCCTCTCTGTTCAAGTTCATGAGGACTTTCCTTCTGCTGAGCCGCTTCGCATGAAAACTGTTGGCTCTGAGCTTAACGCTTCCATTTTTTTCTCTGAGAGCAGAAGAAAGCATTTAATGGTTTGGATGGTGCAAAGGAGGGCTGTTCTTGTTTTGGTTTGGTTTTTTTTCATGTAGCTGCCAAATCACCAGTCTTCTCAAGCTTCCCCAGCACTTCTGCAATTCACCCTCCAGGCTGCTTCTCCTTGCCAGGCAGATGAAACAGTCACAGGCTATCAAGGTGCATCTGTCTTAAGTTCTGCTGCCAATCTGATCCCAGCTTGCTCCAGAGATGAAGCTGCTGAGTGGTCTCATCGAGGACTTTGCTTCTTGCTGGTATCAGTAAGTGTGAATTACACAGTTATACCCATCAGCTGCTATTCTCCATCAAAGCACTTAAATTTGCCTGATGTGGGCTCTTGAAGATGCAGGTGGCCTCGAAGTGGCCCTGGTAGGCTTGACCCTTTCTTCTTCAAAACTGTTACCTGAAGGGAAGCAAGTAGTGTAGATAGTGTAGATGTGCCTTTCATTTTGCTCTTAGGTAACCTGGAAAAAAAAAATAGGGGTATGCGGGGTGCTCAGATATCAGAGGAGAGAATGTCTGCTCAGTTCTCATCTGCCCTGGCTCTGCTGTAGACCTTTCACCACTGCCAATTTTTTTCTCATTTCCTCTATAGCATCCTCATAATTATCTGTTTCCTGGAACCCAATCTTGCCCGATCTGTTTTTGCAAGCGCACGGTATCTCAGGCGTTGGGCTTTTGCTGGCCTTTGAGGGCCGTAGAAAGGCTGGGTAAGCTGCTGTAATCTCAAGGTGCAGCTCTCTGAAGCAGTGTCTGTGTGCAGGATTCCTGGTAGGGCTGCAGCGTGCAGCTGTGTGTGGGCTGAACACCTGCGCTGCGCAGAGGTGCTTGTTGCTTAGGAGCGGGGATCTGGCAGTCTGTCAGGCCGTTGTGCAGAGGGCTGCAGGTCTGATTCCTGCAGCCAGCCTCAGCAGGTAGCTGGGCGCTTGTCTTTGCTCGTTTCTCCCTCTTCCCAGCTGAAGTAACAACAAAAAGAGCCTCAAGTTTCATATGGGGATTTTTTTTCTTGATTTTTTTTTTTTTTTTTTTTTTTTAGTAATTCAGCAGTTCTAGCACTGTGCAACTCTTGATGAAGTGCATTAACTCACTTTCTGGCAGATCCTGGTTTGTAGCACTTATGTATGAATATGCATGTGTGGATGCTGCATAGCTTCAGCTTGAGTGGGGAAGCTGGTGATGCACCCAGCTTGCACCACACGAACCTCTTCTCTGCAAATGGTCCATTTCATATTTCAAGACTCTGCGTGTGGAATAACTAATTACTTCTTTTTCCGGCATAACATTCCTGCCTTTCATGTTGAAGGCTTACAATGGCATATAAAAGCTTCTGAGAACAAAGTTTGGACTGACTGAATGTAGAGGATGCCAGGGCTGCTCTTGGTGAGATGATCAACAACCAGCCCAAGGCTTGCTTACAACAAATAACTTGCCGGCATATTTGTTTGAGGATGATGTGACCAATGTTTTTTAGCAAGGATCTTCAAGGAGAAAACTTCATGGATAAGACTTCAAGTGAATTCACTTCTGAGGTATTGAGAGTTCGTTTGGGTTCATCCCTCTGTGAAGACTGGAGCTGCAGCGCTGTGCATTCGAGTGTAAGGAGTGGAGATGGCGATCTGCGTTATCTGTCCTTCTCCCTTCCCAATAATTTAGACTTAAATACTATTTGTACACCTCATCTTTTTATCTGGTCTATGAACAAAACTGCATAAGCTGAACATGAAGTCATTTGGCCAAATGATTGAACAGCAGTGACTCGTGCTGTTTAAAAGGCAACTGCAACCTTCCAGCTTGGACAGAACTGCCCAGTGTGGGACGTGGGACACAGTGTGCACTTACCAGTTTAAACTGCAGCTGAGAATTCTTACCTCCCTTTTCCATTTTTTTCTATTGTTTTTCACATGAGATGATGCTGAACCAGGTTACTCCAGTGCTGTTTGGGAATGCCGATTTGTTCTGTGATGGGAGTTTGGATGCAGCTGGGTACTTGAAATGCATTCCCGTGGTAGGAACCTTGCTGAGGGAATCAGTATCTCCTAGCAGGTGTAGGAAAACCAGAAAGCTCTGGAGGGCAGGAAGCAGACGAGCAAAAAAGAGGGCATATTTTTCATGACTGTCAGGAGTGAAGACTGAGCATTAAGGCCAGAGTGGATGGGCATGGGCAGCCTGATCTCGCATTTGATCTAGTGGCTGGCAGCCCTGCCTGCCTGCAGCAGCAGGATTTGGAACTGCATGATCCTGGAGGTTCCTTCCAACCCAAGCCATTCTAAGACGCTGTGATTCTGTAGTTCACCTTCCGCACCTTCCTTTCCTACTTGCTTGTGCCAACAGCCAAGCACCACAGCAGGATCCTCCTTTAGGTCAAGCCAATGTGGGATATTAGGTTGTCTGTTAATTTTACCCTTAGTAATGGTGCAAATTACCATCTTCTATTTTATTTTATTTTATTTTATTTTATTTTATTTTATTTTATTTTATTTTATTTATTTTATTTTATTTTATTTTATTTTTCCCCCTCATCAGTAGCACAGAGACTCTAGCAGAAATAGAGTAGTTCAACTGTGCCCATGGCAGAGGGGCTGGATCTTCAGGTTCCCTTTCAACCCAAGCCATTCTATGATTCTAAAGTGAGTGATAAGGTGGCTTTGAAAAAAGGAGTTATTCTTGGGCCATTTGCTGAAGGCTCTAGATTTTGCACGGTATGAGCCTGGAAGCTGGTGATGTCTGTTTATAACGTGACAGTTGAGAGCCTTGGAGGATTTTAGTCTTTGAAGTCATGTAGAAAAAGTAGATCTTGTCTGGAAAACATTCTTCAGATCAAGAGATTTACCAAAAGTGCTGCATGTGTGCACAGGGCAGACGTTGCAGCAAGAAAGCACATGTGCTTGTCCTAAAGCAGAAGCTGCGGTGCTGCTTTGAGAAATGGGATGGCTGAGCTCGTCCTGCTCTGTGTGAGAACAGGAACTCCAGCAGAACACGGAGCTTTCTTCAGAATCTGGGCTTCATGAGAGGAAAAAGGGTCGAAGTGAACTGCTTTTGCTTGGTGAACAGATTACCAACCTAGCAAGTGTTTGCAGACCAGTGCGTTTTTGTATCCCTGGCCAATCAGAAATGCCCACAAATCTGCATCAAGTCTGCTTGGTTCAATTCGAGAAAAGGCGAATGCACCTGCAGAATCAGTTTGGACAGGTATTTTCTGAATTTGTGCCACGAAGCAGATCAGCTGCTCTCGTTCTTATCTTGGAGAAGTCTCCAGAGTTCCTGAAGTAGGTCAGGGAAATCTTCATTGTGTGGCAAGCAAGTTGTGCCTTCGGATGGCAGAAGTAAAGATGCTCTGACTTGTTTGCACAGTGCCTTTTTTGCACTGTCCATTGCTGCTGCTGCTTTTAAACTTAAGAGCTTCACAGTGGAAACAGGATTGCTCCCAGCAATGTCTCTGGACCAAAGCAGAGTTGTGATGTGCTCGGCGAGCAATAAGCCTTTCTTTGTGCTGGGTCTGATCTGAGTGTGAATGGCAGCTGCCTTCAACTCCACCTAGAAGCTGGTTTGTAGCTCTAACCCCGTGGTTTTATTGGTGCAGTGATTGAGATCTCGAGTTCTAAGCACTTGGAAGTGTGTAGAATACTAAGCTGGCTTCTTTATTTAGCTTACTGTGCTTTAAGTAATTTCCTCTCAGCCCTGTATCTTTTATGAAATAACTGTTCCCTTGTCTCTGAGTACATTGTAGTGAAATGAATACTGGAATTGAACTGAGTCACCATTAGGCAAATGTGTTCATGCAGCATTTGTTTAAATGCAAGTAACTTTCAGGAGCAATCTTGCTGAGTGGGTGGAAAGGTAGGAAGGAAAATCGTTATGAAAAAGTTTGAGTTGTGGCAGGAAATCGTGCTGGTGTTCTGAGTAGTCTTTAAATTTTAATGGTGCCGACTTCAGAAGACTTCAGGTCTGGCCTTCATTCTTCTGCCACTCCTCCTCCAAAACCGAGTGCTTTTACTTTGCTAGTCCTCAAAAGCCGTGTTTGAGGCCAGGTTTACAACAGCTGCTTTTAGTGTGTAGTGGCAGTAGTGAAAGATCTCTGTGCAGTTGGGTGTACTGACAGCTGGGTACAGGTGAGCCATAATAAAGAGGTTATCGGCCCCTTTTCTTATTCACTGGCTCTGGATTCCTGTTTGCAGGAGGCTTTGGGCTGAGAAAGAGGATGCTTGGTGCTTGCAGCCTGCCAGCCGTGACCTTTCCATCCTTGCCCTTGGGGGAGACCTCATACAATTAAGTGGGGGAGACTGGGGGCATAGGAGCTTGTAAGGTTAAAATCTTATTTCACAAGCCTGGAAGTGCACGGTGGGGCTGTGTGTGCTTCATGTGCCTGAGAGGAGCACAGCTACCTGAGGGGCAGCCAGCAGCTCCGTGTGAGCTTCAAACACAGCAGCACGTGCCTCTGGTTGGATCTGAAAACTTGCATGCAGAACTTGAATGAATCCAGGCTTCAGTCTGCAAGAAGGGAAGGCTGTGGGGCTAGGCAGGAGGGCTCGCAAAGTCACAGGAACCACAGTCCTGTGTCCCACAGCAGTGACTGAGCAGCAGATGGAAGTGGAAGCCAACTCAATTATCAGCTGTTTGAAACGTGGTGAGCTGTGTCTCTTTGCCTTTTGGTGGCTTTCAGCTCCACTTTACTGGTGAAATGCTGTTTTGCATTGTGGCTATTTTTGCCAGCAGGTAGCCAAGCACTTGGAAAAGATCTGTGCCAAGGCATCAGGTTCTGCTGCAGAGCTGCCCCAGAATCAGGATGCAGAGCTCTGTGGGTAGGCAGTCGATGATGCTCTGTGCTGGAGAGGGCAGAATGAAGCTTAAATGCTTTCTGGTATCCAGCAGCAAAATATGATGACCTGGAATGTGTTCTTGGGCAGCCCAGGCCATCTGATGTTTGCTGCAGTTGTGAAGTCCTTTCAGCTGATTTCAAGCCTATTCTGACTCTGTATTCTTCTTACTGGCTATGTAACCCTTAGCTGACTGTGGAAGTCTTTAAAGAAGATTAACTTGTGATGTATCCAAAATTTCTCTTTCCTTCATTGTAACCTGCTCCCACCCTGCGGATTTTGCCTTTTCCTTTCCAAGTCTATTACCCCACTTCTTAATAATATCTTTATCTCCCTCTACTCTGCTCTTGTGAGGCCCCATCTGCAGCACTGCGTCCCAGTGTGGAGCCCCCAGTACAAAAAAGACAGAGCTGTTGGAGAGGGTCCAGAGGAGGGCATGAAGATGATCAGGGGGCTGGAGCACCTCCCCTACGAGGACAGGCTGAGGGAGCTGAGCTTGTTCAGCCTGGAGAGATGAAGGCTGCGGGGTGACCTCAGTGCAGCCTTCAGTACCTAAAGGGAGCCTACAAACAGGAGGGGAATCAACTCTTGGAAAGGGAAGATGACTGCAGGATGAGGGGAAGTGGTTTGAAGTTGAGGGAGGGGAGATTGAGGTTGGATGTCGGGGAGAAGTTCTTTGCTATGAGAGTGGTGAGGTGCTGGAACAGCTGCCCAGAGAGGCTGTGGATGCCCCGTCCATCCCTGGAGGTGTTCAAGGCCAGGTTGGATGGGGCCCTGGGCAGCCTGGGCTGCTATGAAATGTGGAGGTTGGTGGCCCTGCGTGTGGCAGGGGGTTGCAGATTTGTGATACTTGAGGTCCCTTCCAACCCTGGCCATTCTGTGATCTTCCCAGTTTACGAATCCATGCTGCCTTTCATGTCTCACAAATGCTGGGCATTGGTTTTGTTTGTTTTCTATCTGTGAAATGGGAAGGTAGCTCTTGTTTGGATACTTCTTTTTGATACCCTTTTGTGAAATCTGCAGCTGCTGTCCATGCGTTTTCTAACCTCAGTGAGTTATGGTTCTGCCTGCAGGAGAGCAGTGCTTTCTGAGTTTGACAGCATCCACTGCATTTTCCTCTTTTCATTCATGGGATTTCAGTTTTACTCATCTTTCTGATCTCGGGTTTAGCCTTCAAAGCGCACCTTCATCCTTGCACATTTGAGTTCTTTTCAGAAGTAAATAAACTTCCTGAGTTTCAGTGACCATCCATTGCTTTGTGGGTTGCTTTTTGGAGCAAATCTTTTCCTGGGACACCTTGGGGTGGGGTCTGGTTGCTGCGCTCTGCTGATATGAGAGCGTCGTCCTGCTTCTGGAAGCTGATGTCACAAAGCAAATAAAACTCCTCGTACCCAGGCAGGCGGATTTGAGACATGGTGATAACTCACGTCATCAAAATAAACGCTGCTGCTTTAGAGTGTTGGGGTTATGTGATGAAGAAGTGTCTCATTCTGCTTGCCTCCGTCAAATGCTTCCTGGTAATTCATGTTTGGTTTTAAGCATTAAAGCTTGAATTACGTGTATTGGAGGTAGAAGTGAGGCCTGGTAATGCTGAGCATTGCAGTTCTTGTAGGTGAACATTTCCAGCTCTTCTCTCCTAATGATCCAGTGGTGCTGATGGTGCTGGGCTGTTTGAACCCCACTCACGGGGTCCTCCTAGGTGCTGCTTGGTGTAGAATGGCCACGCTGCCACTGTTATTGGATGACCCGATGATTTTCATACCTGCTGTGCTTGCTGCAGACATGCTGCCTGGTGTTTTCTGCAGCAGTGCACTTTTGAACAAGGAGATGGTGAGAGTTCATCCTGTTTTCACAGGCCGCTGAGTCACGGCTACCTGCAATGTCCTGTGGGTTGTAACCTGTGCAACCTGAACAAGGCCCTTAGCGTTAGCAAAATCACAATGAAAGATGGGTGTATTTGTGGCACTCATCCTGCATGAAGCAGATCTGTGTGGATGGGTATTTGCTCTTACTGGCTTCTCTTCAATCTTGGAGGTTTTCAAATACACTGTGGAGGAACCAGCACCTTAGGAAGGCTTGCCTTCCTAAAGGTCCTGCAAACCTCCTGTCTGTATAGGAGCCCCCCAGCAACACAAGGACAAAAACAGTGTGGAATAATTACAAAGTGTTGTTAAAGTTGCATGTCAACTTGATTTAGTCTTGGCTCTTTTGCAGAAACTTTTCAGATCTAGGGAGGGAGCTCACACTCTGGAGAGCTGTGCTTTCTTTTCTGCCATCCTGTGGAACTGCTAATGGCAACAGAGAAGGTTGGGGTTGTGCTAAAGACTAGTTCAGTGTTCAGAAGCTGGGATTACCAACTGTTAGCTTGCTGCCCACGTGCTCTGCATCTCTCGTGAGTGACTTCTGCCTTGTGTACAGATGCCTCAGATCAAAACAAGAGTTTCAAGAAACAAATGTATACCACAATTGAAGGTTAGGGAGAACGTACTCATATTTCAAAGGAGTTAATGCTTTTGTTCTGCTCCACTGCTCTGTGAATGGGTAATAACTCCTGTCTTTTAGTGTTGGAGGGCCGGAAGTAGGTGGGTTGGCTTCATCTCATGAAACAGCCAAGAAAAACACTGCTAAATTCTCTGAAAAATAGCCTTCTAATGTATGAGGGCTGCTCTGAAAGTCATGCCTCTTGTTTGGCGATGCTGGCCCATGATGTCAGAGGCTGACGTGGGTGCTGTGGCAGTAGAGGCTGAGCCTTCTCACCATTTTTCCATCACGTGTTGTTGCTGTGACAGGTGTCAGCAGAGGGGCGCTGACAGAATGGTGTCTGACATGGAAGTGCAGATGGAGCAAAGGGTGGAATTGAATTCCTCCATGCCCTGTCTTCTGGAAAAGGGGTGACCCTTCTGGATTTCCTGCAGCCTGGAAAAAGTATCAACTCTGATCTCAGTGTCAGGGAACTGAGCTGAAGGCTCAGACTTGCTGGAGGAGGCAGAGGAGAAGTCGAGCTTTCTCTTGCAGCACGATGGCACCAGGCCTCATTCCATTTTAAAGACTGAATGCGTTCCTGATCTTGGCTGCACTGTCCTACTGCACCCACCGTATAGTCTGGACTTGGTGCATTCTGACTTCCATCTGTTCAGAATGGGCTGTGTGGGCAGCATTTTCCTGGTAATGATACTGTCACAGCAGCTGTGAAACAGTGGGCCACCTCTGCTGGTGCGGGCTTTTACAGGTAGGGCGTGTGGGTTCTCATTCACTGCTGCCAAAAATGCACAGCTAATGGCTGAGAGTGTTGGAAATCTGTGTTACTGTGCTCTTTATATCTGCTGTAGTTCCTGGAGCTGCACACCTGAACAGGCTGCCCCAGGAGGCTGTGGATGCCCCATCCCTGCAGGCATTCAGGGCCAGGCTGGATGTGGCTCTGGGCAGCCTGGGCTGCTGGTTGGTGACCTGCATACAGCAGGGGGTTGGAACTACATGAGCATTGTGTCCTTTTCAACCCAGGCCATGAGTCTGTGATTCTACTGAAGTAAATAGAAGACATTACTCTTAGAGCAACCAAGGTATTATTACTGCAGGAGGACTGAGCCTGTTTCCTTAGTAACTTTTGAACTCTCATAAATACTGTTGGATTATTGGGTGTACCTGGCAGCGTTCTATTGCTGATGTGCTCCTACTATGACTCTTGCTGGCTGCTTTCATGCAGTGTCTCTGCTCACCTTGGTGGTGTTTCCCAGCCTTCATACAAACAATGGAACCATGCGCACAGAAGTAGGGCACAGGCCTTGTTTCCAAAGTCATTCAGGTATCGCCTCTGGAGAACTTGCAGTTCACTGGTGTCTTGTAGTAGCAATTTCTTATTTAAGAGCTGCACTACAACCCCCCAGCATGCTGCTTCTGCTCGTCCTGCTGAGCGTCTGGGGTTGCCCACCACTGTTGGTGCTGTGCTGCAGAGACTTTAGGGTTTCCCTTTTGAGTGGTAGGAGTTTCATCTGACCGCGGAAGAGAATTCTTTCCGTGGATATGTTACAACAGTGATCTGTATGCTCAGACAGCTCTTGGCAAATTTGTAGCTTTTTTAAATAATGTTACCTCGATCCACTCTTTGGTCATCTCTCAAATATGCTGATTTCAATCAGCAAATATGTTGGAGGTTATCTTTAAGAGTTGTAAAGTAGAATTTGACTCTTCAGTGTGGTAGATGCCTGTAGCTATAAGCACGTAAGGGTATTTTTCTCTTGGCACCTTTGCTGCTTTCTGTTCTTTATATTGCTTGTGTGATAGTTCACAGATGTTTGATTTCTCTTTGTACTTTACACTTCCCAGTGGCTTGAAAGATAAGGCACGATTGCCATGCAGTTTCCACCTGGAAGTAACTTTAAATATGTGGTGCCAGTCCTGCTAACTCCAATAGCAAGCGGTGGACGGGCAGCACTTCTTATCGTGATGTTCTTAATCAGAAATTGTTAAGAAATGATAAAGTTCCTACGGAGCTGTTAATTTCCTCAAGAGCTAAATAGCTCCAGAAGATGCTGGAGGTTTGCCATGTTGTGCACCTTTGCTTTCTGTTTTAAAATAATGATTTTTATGTTACTTATCATTTTTCTTTTCCTCAGGTGAGAAACCAAAAGCAGCTTGCCTTGAGTCCTCAAGATCACAATCGACTGGTTGGTACTTCATAATGATTCATTAAGAAACTGGATACAGTGCCAAAAGAACTCCATGCATTTCCACGATACTCTTGGATCCTGACTGAGATACCTTTGGATTATATATAGATTTCTGTTCCAAGGAGAAGAGTGCACACTCACCTCCCTTTCTGCCAGCTTGCTGGCAGAGGTGCTTTACTAAGATCATGGACCATCCCAATAGGGAAAAGGATGAAAGGCAGCGGACGACGAAAGGGATGCCAGGGAGGAGCAGTCACGGCTCCCGGCCGAGCTCATCTGCGTCTTCTGGTGTTCTTATGGTGGGACCCAACTTCAGAGTGGGCAAGAAGATTGGGTGTGGGAACTTTGGCGAGCTCAGACTAGGTAAGGAGTAACAGTTTTAGTGGCCTGCATTACTCAGATTAGCATTTCACCACTGGAATATAAATATGTAAAAGCTTACCCTGGCTTGAGAAAAGCAAGCGCTTGTCCTTGTTTGCCGAGTGCCAAGCTACCTTACCTGAAGCTTCTGACTCAGAAGATGTAACGCGTTGTTCTTATTTGCGTTATTCTGATTTGCATAAAGTCAAAGGGAATACATTGGAGAGGCCAGAGATGCAAATTCTGAACAATCCCAACAACGAAGACCGTTCTCAACACTGAATGTCTTGCCTAAGGTGAAAAATATTCCTAACTGTCTGGATTGCTAAATCTTGCTCTCAGTCTCTCCTCTTTAAGTTAGGATGCCCTACCAAGCGTTAGTGTGTCCTCCTTTCCAGCATTCAGCTGCATCCTCCCTGCTGCATGACTCTCACTAGTCACAGCGCCCCAGTTTCTGCCCCTTCTCCCGCTCCCTGATCTGTCTCACTGCGTTTGACTCCCCGGCGATGAGTGGAGCGGCCATATGGCTGCTGCATTGTGGCAGCTGAACCAACCCAGCAGCCCTCGGTTGTTTGTTTTTTTCCCTTGGTCCACTGGTCTGCTAACTGCGTGCCTTGCAGCTGGTCGCCCAGACAGATGGCCTTGCGGAGTGCAGTGCACTGGGCTCGTAAGTCATCTCAGACAAAAGATGCATTTGGTTGGGTCTGAAATGAGGTGGGGGAAGCAGACGGTGTTTTTAATTACATGCTTCTGAGCTCCCAGTGTGTGGTTTTGGAGTGGCTTTTTCAGATCAGAAGCAGCAGCTTGCAGTGGTCTTGACTTAGAACAGCTGCATTTCCCTTATTTTTGCTGAACAAGGTGGTTTGCAGTGCTAATAAACTGGAAGGTGCTGAAAGCAGGCTGTCTGACACAAATACCATTTGCCCAAAACTCGGTATGCGTTTAGAATTGAAATAGTCTGCACGTGAGGTAGGAGGGACCATAGATAAACTGAGGTGGTTGCTTCAAGAATACTCAACTGCTGAGAGCCTCTGTGTAGATTCCTGTTCTGAATCTGTGTGTGATTCATCTTTCACTGCATGGTTTGTGGCATTCGTAAGACGTGCCACTTCTTCCAGGATGAAGGCTAACTAATTTACGATCTGCCTTGGTAAATGGGTAGGCTTGGTTTCAGCGCTGCATCAGTTTTATTGATTTGCAAGAGCCGAGATGGTGCTCCAAAGGCAGAAAGAAATGGTAGGAGGGACAGAACTTCCCAACTTCCTGAATGTGAATGAGCATTGCTGGCAGCAGAAGGCAGTGCAGTCAGCAGATGGTAGTGCAGTCTGGATCCTTACAGTAACACAGCTTGCATAGCGGCGTTGCGTTTCCAACCAACTCCCAATCGCAAATGGCCCTGTGGGAAGAGCCGTAGAATTGCTTTGTAATCCAAACAGCACTGGGTGCTCAGCAGCTTTATAGGATCCCCCAGGTAAATGCTTCCTGCTTTTGTTCAGCTGGAGCCCAAAGTCTGATTTTTCGTCTTCGCAGTCCTGTTTTGTCGTGTTTTGTTCCAGGGGGCACTGGATTTCTGACTGGATCTCTGACAAGAGATTTCACTTCTGAAAACATCAGTTTACACAGAAATTCAGTTTCAACCAGGGAAAAAGCAACACCTGTTAATCAAGTGCTCCTTGTTTTGTTGATTTTCACTGGGGGTAGAGGTATTTTTGGTGCGCTGTTTTGTTGATCTGCATTAACCAAGTGTGCTGTAGCAGCTGCGTTTGGGTAACAGACACAAATAGATGCAGATAATGGCAATTAGGCATGAAGTCTGCGTAGAAGCTCTGCATTTTATGAAACTTACTACTTTTTGCAGCCACTATAGCTTTAAGAACTCCTCTTTGGTTAATTATTGGATCTTCCTATCGCACAGATGTGATGATAATTATTGCTGGGTTGTGCTGTGGGAAAGGCGAAGCAGCTTTTCCACAATATGAGCAAACAAGTCTCTGATAACAGCTTTGTCCTGCAAAGATGAATGACATGCCCTCTTCTTTTTGCTTGGTTTGGGGGAGGGAAGCTGTTCTGTGAGTGTCGGCTTAGCTGCTCAGCGTTGATCTCTTGCTGCAAATAGAGATAGCCCCAGGGATGTTACTTTCTTGAAGCTGTTTGTCACATGGGAGCAGAGCAGTGGGATGGCAGGCTGAGATGAGAAGGAGATGTGCACAAACATCAGCACCTGGACCACAGTGAGCTGAAATGATGTTATCCTATGGCTGTTCCTTGGACAGGCTGCACAGGCTCTGGGGCTGAACTCAGGCTGACTCACGGAGTAACCAACTGGATTTTTGCCATCTTCACTGGAAAAACCTCTGAGGTTTTACAACCCATAGGCAGGTTCAGTGCACTGGCTATCACGTCTGTATTTACTTAACATCTGAACCGTGGAAAGAGTGGAGCCCAGATCTTTTTGCTCCAGTGCAAACATAACCTGGCTCTTCCAAAACTCTACATTAAAAAAGTGAAAGCAGCTTTTTTCCTGGTTTGAGGGAAGACTAAAACAATGTTTGGGGAGTTGTCCCTGTCTGCTGGTTCTATCCCCTCAATAAGCTACTGCACCAAAGAGAAGGGCCATACCTGGAGAAGTTGCATAGTGTTCTGAAGTCAGGGGTTGGTCTGAGACATGCTTGGGTTGGCCAAAGATCGTAGCATCATAGAACGGCCTGGGTTGAAAGGGACCACAACGACCATCTAGTTCCAACCCCCCTGCTATGTTGCCAACCACCACAGCAGGCTGCCCAGAGCCATATTCAGCCTGGAATCTCAGCAGTGGGGTAGGTAAGCGTGGCTTAAAGGTCGGATCCACGCTCTGAGCCATTTTTTTGCTAGGGAAACGCGCACTGCAAGGCTTCCTGTGTGAGTGCTGGTGACTTAACAAGTCGCTCCTCATTAGGATGTGTAGATCTTCATTGGATGTGGAACGGCTCAAAACTGAGGCATGGACTTTATTGCTGCCCCATCAAAAGCTTTGCCTGAACTTGAGGGGCTTTTGTTACCACAAAAGTTAGTTGGATCATCTCGATTGCATTAGCTGGGAACGGCCTTATCAAAACTGTCTTGCAGTTTAAAGCACATGACTTTCTCATTACTTGGGCTGGAGCTTCCCCTGTTATGGCCCAGCGTCCTCAAATCGTGCTTCTCAGTGTGAGTTCAATCCCCTGGGAGGGGGGAGGGAGAAATGTCTATGGGCGAGCTACAGCTGGAGCTGCTGATGTGACTCATTTCTGGTTGCTAGCAGGGAGCAGATAACCAAGTGTATTTAGGCTGCCTTCTCTTAATGCCTGAGCGGATTTCCCCCTGCTAGCCCTTGGGTAGCATCAGGCCAGGGTCCTTACGGTCTGGGAAGGTGCTGCCCTTTGTCCTGCCACCTGCTTGTCTGCTGCTTCTGTCCCCAGGCTCCTCCAGGCTGTGCCACCTCCCAGTGTTTGCACATTCCCCATGCATCTGCACAGCTGACTTTCACCAGCTTTTAATGACAGATCTAAAGAAATGGTGGGGTCTCCTTCAAACAAACAACAACAAAAAAAGTGTTGTAAGGGTGAGGGTAAGGCAGTGTGCTTGCCTGGTTAAACCCATCCTAGTGCTTGGCGTTCCTCCTCCCCAGGGCTGTGTCAGACCAAGCACTGCTGCGTGCTGGGGGTCACAGGAATGACTTTTGTTCTCAGTGCTGTGTTACTCCTGGGAGCAGCCGTGTGCTCCGCTGCTCCTGCGCTGAGCTGAGGGCGTTATTCCATGAGGAGGACTGCCTTTGTGCTGCTGCCCCGAAGAAGGCATTTTGCATACACTGCCTGCCTGTTTGTAGAGGAAGAGATGAGAGCTCTGTTGGTACACAAGTTCTTTTCTTTGCCTCCTTGTAGCAATCTCTTTGACACGCTGCACAACTACGCTGGTGAAACTCCCTATAGATCGCAGCATGAAGTTGCTTTTTGTCCAGCAGAATCAACTCTTTCCCCCCCTCCCTTTTTTTTTTTTAATGATAATGCAGAGAACAAGTGTGCCTGGGATATCTCCTCAGATGTACCAAACAGAAGTGCTGCCATAAAACGCAGTTACCTTATGCTGAATGAAAGGTAGCGCCTGCCCTGGTTTTGAGATTTGCACTGTGTTGGAGGCATGAATTTGAATTTGAGAGGGTAGTTGAGAAGCCAGATCTCTGCAGCCGATGGCACTCCTCAGCGTTGTCTCTATTGTGCAGGGCTGCCCAGGGAGGTTGTGGATGCCCCGTCCTTGGATGTGTTTAAGGCCAGGTTGGACAGGGTCCTGGGCAACCTGATCTGAATGTGTGTGTTTGGTGGCCCTGCTAGGCAGGGGGGTTGGAACTACATGATCCTTGAGGTCCCTTCCAACCCGGGTGATTCTGTGATTCTGTGTGATTCTGTGCAACTAAAAGATGTCTTTCTTTCTTCACAGGCAAAAATCTCTACACCAATGAATATGTAGCGATCAAACTGGTAAGTGGAAGCTTTGGGTATTTTGAAACGCATTGTACCTAGTGCTAGAAACCGAGAGGAAAAAGCAGCTTCCCCACTTGGCGTGCTCAATCCCAGCCAGGTGAACGGAGATGAACAGAGAAGTTCTTGCAGAGCTCTGAAAGAGAGCAGCTCCCAGCCCTTCTCCTGCTGCGTGTTTCTGGTCTGTCAGAAGCTGTGATCACCTCCTTCCTGAGGGGATGGCCCTGGTGGAGGTCTGTCACCCCTTCCAAGCCCCAGGGCTGAGCTGTTCTGCTCTGAATTCCCATTGATTCTCCAGGTTGTGACCATGTGAATGCAACAAGCAAAGCGAGCTCCAATCCAGCCAAGGTCAGGCCTTCCCCTCATGGACTCAGACATCCAAGGACACGCAGCCACAACCTTTGTTAGCAGGAGTCCTGGGAGTGGGGAAGCTCTCTAACTCTCTGCCAGATTTCTAAAGTCACCCCAGGAGTCAGTGCCTTCACTTCTTCTGCCTGTAAACTAAAACTTTCATTAGTTGCTTGGGGTTTTGCTGAAAATACCCAGTGCTCTTTTCTCATCTCTGTGCTCTTTAATCACAGATCCAAACCCTAGAATTTGAAGTTAAAGTTGTAATGCTGATTTGACATGAGCAGCAAGCGTGCCTGTTTTCCCAGCCCGTGTCTGGCAAAATAACAGGAGTCATTGGTGTTACAGAAGATCAAGATGGACTTGGTGCATTAATTCTGATTCGTGTTCAGATGCCGCAGATCCTACATCTCTGGTGTTCCCTTTATATGGTGCAGAGTAGATGGAAAAATAATTAGCACTTTGCAGGAGGGACTCGTTTTGAAGCGTGCTGGCAAATATCAGAAGATATTCCCTAAAATAACTGAATGACAGCTGCGGGATGTTTGGGGATGGAGCCAGACCGGGAGGAAGGGCCGGCGCTTGTTGTGTAGCTTTCTTTGTGGGCAGATCTGACAACAGAAAATGCACTTGTGCGAGCAGACTGGCTGTGCCATTGAATCGATAATGCTTCTAATTTGATTTTGCTTTCAAAGATACAAAGGGAAGAAGTGCTTCTTTCGACAGGCAGAGCTTTGAGGCAGCCCTACTTCAGCTCCGGATAATGTGATGCAAGGAATTAATGAACAAATTGACTTAGTGCTGTTGTCTGTGTGCCTTTCTGAGACTTGGACAAAAGAAATCTTCCAGCTTTTCAAATGTTTTTCTAAATTATATTGCGTTTACCAAGATAGATTAAATGATGTAATTTTCTTGGGGAACGAAAAAGCCAGGGAAGCTTGAGACTAAGAACTGTTGTAAATAGTTTTCCTTTCCTCCCTTGGGAATACCTGCATTTTTCTTCTTGTTTTTAACTTTTTTGTGGCAACTTGATAAATTTCCAAAGATATTCTGTATCCTTCAGGTAATCTGCAGACTAGTGTCTGAGTTTGCTGCGCTGAAGGCAACATTTCCTACTTTTTCCAACTCAAAACTCTACTTCAAATCCTTTGAGCTGCTTGAGATTCTCCTGCACTGCAGCCCTGCTGTCTCAGCATTTTGTTCCTCTTGTTGAAGATGAATGGAGGGCAAATTAGAGAATTACTCTGCAGATGCCAAAGGGTTGATCAGAAAATGCTGTGACGTTCTGTGCTAACCTCTGTTGGTTCGTCTTTGGGGTGCGAATTTCTGAGGTGCGCTGCATCTCGGTGAGCGGGGAGCACTGCCTGTGCTCTGACACCGTGGGTCCCCGTGCAGCTCCTGCTCTCAGCCGGAGGTCTTTTGGAGCTGCTGTGCCGTGCGTTAGCTGTGTTTGTTGGCTTAAACTATTGAGGGCTTTTAATGCTGACTTGCACGTGGCAGGAGTTTCTACCAAGCTGCTGCTGCTGCCTGTTGGTTTGAGCCGTGGGTTTTATATGCTAGGCAGCAGCAATTCCCTGCTTTTCAGCACAAATGCAGCATCTGCCAGCACCCCTAAGCCCTTGGCCTGCAGAACAACCATCTGCTGTGCTGCGATCTGCTTGGAAGCTGCCGTGGCGGGCGAGTGTCCAGAGCTGCTCCTGATGCAGAGAGGCTCAGGCATGTCTTGCCCTGCTTGTCACAAGCAGCCTCATGTCCTCACACATTAGTCCCTCTGCCTGCTGGAACAGATGAACTGCACACTGAATAGACTTGAGTTCCTGTTGCCCTAAATCCCTTTGCTGTGGAGGTCTCTGAAGTCTTAAACTGACGTTGGCAGTTATTTTCACTTAACTGTGGCTTGTGTAGCAATGGGCTTTGTGTTTCTTTGTATTTGCCTTCAGTGAAGGTTTTTGAAGTGTTTTTTAAGTAGTTGGTCGTATTGCACTGCTGAACCTTGTAAATGGCATAGTCAAGAAGCAGTCAGGAGTGATATTCCCCTTGCTGGCTACAGAGGGGATAACTTGAACAAGTGCTGAACAGCTTGGCTGGAAGGCCTCCTGGCTGAATTCCTGTACAAAAATGGCTCTTTGACTTGAAGTCTTTAAGGTGAAATTTGCAGCAAACGTGGGCATTAATCTTAAACGAAATAAGACAGGGATCTGCTGAAGCTTCATGTCTCCTGTGCAGGCTGAAGAGCCAGTTGAGCGTGCTGAAGGTGCCAGCACAAGCTCCTGACTCCGTTGAGCATCTTCCTGTAACTCCTGGAGCTGATGTGTAGCAGTGCTTTGGGGCTTTTCAGCAAGTGTTTGAGATTCAGACTGGTGCTGGTGCCATTGGATGGATTTCATGTGGTTTGTGCACCGCAGCATTTGTCTTCTCGTACAGAAGAGAATAACAGCATAAGCTGAGGCTGGAACAGTCCGCATCATTGGCTACCCCAGGTGCAGTTCTATGGAAAATGTAATTACTCAAGTCTCTTAATCCTCTCCATGTTAAGCTCATATTTTTTAGAAGCTCTGTAATCATGCATGTTAATGCATTATAGATCGTAGGCATTAAGTTTTATGCGTGAAGTGGCAGTTGAGAGATGTGCTGGTTTGGGTGCATTGCAGGCTTATCCATTTTTTTTATCCCGTGTGTAAAAACAGAATATTCTTGAGTGCTTTAAAATGTTTGAATGGCATCTGCCAGTGAAGGAGGAGCCTTGCTCCCGTGTTTCTATCAGATCTCTGCTGAGCTTGCTGCTGTGCTACGCCTTTATGCAACTCCAGGCACGGCATATGACTCACTGTGTCACAGAAATGCAGGCTAGTGACCAACAGCACTGTGGGCAGACGTAAGTCCATAGGCTCAACTTGTGGCTTAACCTTTCTCAGCCATGACTTTCCTGCCTCTGTTCTGCCTGGTCAGCGTCGTCCTGCAAGGATCAGCAGCTTTGATGGACGAGTTTTGAATGTCACTTCCATGAATGAGCTCTGTTTTTTAGTTTCTCTTTAGCAAGGAAGTTATTGCGCTTCCAGCAAAGCTCCTCCAGAGTGCAAGTCTTCCTGCTTTTACTTTCTGTTCTCTGTTTATTTAAATGATGTCTAATGATGAAGTCTATTGTTAGACTCCTAAGGCGTTTTATCTTGAAACGTGAAGCAGTCTTTATGGTCACAGAACTTTAAGTACTTTTTTCAGTCAAAATATTTCAGGTGGCATTTTTTTCTTCTCTTCTAGGAACCAATAAAATCACGTGCACCACAACTCCATTTAGAATACAGATTTTACAAGCAGCTTGGAAGTGCAGGTAAGTAAGCCTGCCTTAAGCTTATAGGAGGTTTGTAATTTCTTTATGCAGTCAAACGTTACCATCGTGTGTGTTGTGCATCTCTGACAAGAATTTCCTGATTTCCTGATGCTGAAGGGCATGGAGCGTCTCCCTAATGAGGAAAGGCGGAGTGACCTGGGTCTGTTCAGCATGGGGGAAAGAAAACTGAGAGGGGATCTGATAAATATTTGTAAATATGTGAAGGGAGGTGGGAGGCAAATGGGTGAGGCCAGGCTCTTCTTGGCTGTGTGCAGTGACAGGACAAGGAGCAGCGGCCTAGAGCTTGAACGCAGGGAGCTCTGCAGTGCCATGCAGAAGAACTGCTTTGTGGTAAGGGTGGTGGAGCGCTGGAACAGGCTGCCCAGAGAGGTGGTGCAGTTTCCTTCCGTGGACATATTCAAGATCCATCTGGGCACCGACCTGTGTGACCTGTTGTAGGAGCTGCTTTAGCAGGGGCTTGGACTCAATGATCTCTTGAGATCCCTCCCAACCCCTGTGATTCTGTGGGATTGGGGCAGATTATTTTATTCCCACACGTGCTTTTGGAGAAGTTTTGGTCAGAATATCGCGGTAATAACTGGATAATCGTTCAGACCTAGAATCTCTCATTAGTAAAATGATTGCTGTGTTAGTGAGGATTGTTGTTTTTCTTACACTCCTGATTTTTTTGTGCTGTTTTGCCTGGATGGCACAGCTTCCTCTTGCAGAGGATGTGCTCTCACACCGCCAACAAAATACCAAGTTGAAGAAAGTGAAAGACCTGCTCTGAGTTCATGCTACGTGGGACCTGAGCAGTCATCACGCAGCTTTATTTTGCTAGTTGAGTTAGTTCTTCTAATTAGTTTCCTGAATTTTGTCCTCTGGTGGCTGAGATGCTATTGCACTTTTTAATGACTTTTTTTCTCTTTTAGCATGCAAATTCTGGTAGTAGGAGCAACGTGAGCTATTACTATTGGAAATACTGAAGTGATGTTTTGTTTCTTGTTGTTTTGGTTTTATTTTTTTTAAACAGAACTTATCACTGAAATACGGTGCTCTTGTCTGTGCACTTTGTATTCTGGTATTTGCATCCTGTTGCACACAAAGCTGATAGGTTAATGCCATCAGCACTTAACTCCAGCTCCCTGTGCTTTTGAGACTTAGTGCATTTCTGCTGTGGCCTTTGTAAGTGAATATGTCAAACACAGGTTCACACGGTGAGACATCTAACTCCACCTTTCCTTCCCTGATTGAGTTTTGTTGATGCTTGCATCAGCATACCCCAGTGAGTGACTCTCTTGGTGGGCTCAAATCCCAATACGCTTTTTCTCCACTTTCCAGCTTTCTACCTCTCTTTAAAGATATTACTGAGAAATTTGTAAACCGATGGAATGTAGGGGGCTTTACTGTGGTTACATGAAGGTGTTTTGTTTGTTTTACTATAGCTCATTTCCTGTCAAGCAGGAGAAAACAATCTTATGAATTTAAACCTTCATGCTACAACATTCACCCAGATTTCTGCCTTGCCTGGTCCTTTGCATGCTGGTGGAACAGACATGGGAATCTTGCCTTTAGGATCTGTTCTCATCGTTCCATGGGGGGATAACTGCCATCTCAAGTTTTATTTTTATTGCCAAGAGTGTGTTAGGAGAACTCCTGAAGGACATGACTTCTCTTTCTTCCTCTGTGTGGTCCCACAGGATCACAAACTCAGCTCTGCCAACCTGTTGGATGCCATTAGAAGCTCATGTTTTGCTGAAACAGGTGCAAACAGGCCAGGAGTTTAGGGTGGAGGATGTGAGCCGTATCTCTGTCTCCACAAAATCTGGAAGCTTAACAAAACGAGTTTTAGTGGAGCCAGACTACCAGGATCATGGAGTCTTCTCTTGATGTCTGCACACCAAGCTGAGAATTCGGGGAAGATCCTCTGCAAAAACAAGCTGGTGCTGCATATGTGCTGACTTTAGAGAAATAGTTGGATTGATCTCGGCAATGCTTTTAATGCCACACTCCCTGGAAAGGTCCTTGCTTCAAAAGCTTCAACTCTTCTGAAGTACATTACTGCTAAATCATAGAAGTTAGTGCGGAAGGGACCAGCTTGCCACGGATCAGATAGGAACATTCTTGTGGAGTGTCTATAATGATACAGTTCGTCTCTGGTGTGTATAATTAGATGTGTTCACAAGAAGCTGATTTACCAGTGGGGATGCAGAGGCAGCCAGTGCCCAAGAGCTGCTCTGTTTGACCTCAGCTCTTTTTCTACCCTCTGGCACAGCGCCGGGGTTTACATGGCAGCTGTTGGAAATAAGGATGTGTTCTTCCTCGTTATTCAGTTAACTTTCCTGCCCCTGAATGAGGAGGCAGGGACCTGCTGTGCAGAGACCATCTGCTTGTTTCTTCTGTCTCACTGTGGAATTAAATATTTAACAGCCTAAAATAGTGTATGACTGCTATACCTTAATGTAGGCAGTGAAACAAGGGGGAAAACAACAAACAAGCCAACAAAAAACTCTTTCAGAGTGGTTCTTTGTTGTACACTGCAGATGAATGTGCATGGACGTCCTGCTGCCCAGCCTCTGGTCGGGGCCGCCTGCTGCATGTCTACTTCTGCTGGTGCCAAGGATGCCTGCGTCAGCCCTGATTTTATTTTATTTTTTTCGTGCTGGATAGCAGCTACCTGTGAATTAATGTGAATGGCACAGCTGTCCACGTACATCCAAGCATGATGGGTATTCCCAAAACTCAGCTCTGGTACAGCCAGCGAGGTCTGCTTCTTCCACACCTCGGGCACAAGGCGAGCTCACCTCTGACCTGACAGGGTGCTGCTGTGTCTCCTGTTGCCTCTGCTATGTCTGTAGGGAATCATCAGGCCCTTCTACTTGTAAGATGATGCATGGAGGAGCATCATCTCCTTGCAGGCTGATGTGTCTGATTCTCTGTAAGTACTGGGGTGGAGAAGGCTGGTGTTGGCAAAGCAGAATGGGGCTACTTTCACCATGGCCGAATAGACCCAGCTCTGAGCTCCTTAAGATGTTTCCTGTGCTGTTTACCAGGAGGCATAAAAGAATCATATTATAGAATCCCAGAATGAGTTGGGTTGGAAGGGACCTTAAAGCCCCCCAGCGCTACCCTGGGCTGGCTGCCTCCCACCAGCTCAGGCTGCACAGGGCCTTCTTGTGGCCTTGGGCACCTCTGGGGATGTGGTCATCACAGCTCTCCGGACAAAGCATTTGCTCTGCTCCAGCTGCCCCCTGCTCACACAGCAGCATCCCAGGGTTCTTTTCAGTCTTATTTCAGTTGAATTCCACATTCTCACCTTTCCTTCAGGTTAAACTCCTACAGACTTACCAGGGAGATTAACTTCTCCAAAATTTTTACTGGGAATTCTTTTTTTTTTCTTTTTTTTCTAATCAACAAAATAGTGCCTCTATTTCCCAGTCTTACTCAGTCTTCAGCCTTTTGATTGACCTGCTCTTTCCTATGTGTAATGTGGATATTAGGGCAGGAGAATGTGGCCATGTTTTTATCTCTGTCCCATCACTTAGATTTTGGCAGCAATCTGCAGCAGCTCCTCCTTTGTATCTGCTGGCAGTTCCAGCCAGCTGGGTGTGGAGATACTGGACTCTCCTGTTTACTGACTGCTCTGATCACGATCTGGGATGGTGATGGGGTATGTGGCACTGCTCAAGCCTGTTGTATTGGAAGGTGGATCCTCCCGATCTCATCACTGCTAGAAAGTGCTTTAAATGTGCTTTGAATTTGAAAAGTTAAAACACTGCTGTGTTTCCTGCTGTAGTTAAGTTGCTGGGAGCTGATGGGCTAATACAAGTGGACATAGAGATGTCTTAGGACATCTTTAAACACCAGTCATTACTTCAGTGGGAATTATAGACCGGGGGGAGTCTGGAACCTCTGTATTTCTCCTGGAGACACAGCTCGAAGCCATTCCACACAGCTTGATATGCTGCAGAGGTGTCTGAAGCTCTGCTGTGTTCCTGTGCAGCCACAGAGCTGAGGTCTCTCCTGGTCCTGCTGCCATTGTTTACAATGCAGCTCACCTGAAATGGAAGCCAAAGGCTCAGCCCTTGAGGCAAGCATTGTCCAAAAGCTTTGTTGCTGTCCAGCTTTGGTTGGAGGGCAACAAGATTTATCTCCTCCTCTAAACCTTGCTGTGCTGAGTAGCCGGGGCAAACGTCATTGAGATATGTGCATGGATGTATCATTGCAAAGCCCGAGCTACTGTTTCCCTAAAGCCCCGTCGGTTTGTGCAGCCAGCTTTCCTTGGGGGTGGGGAGCCCGCTGCTGCGTGACATTCCCGTGTTGCTCTTAGCCCCATTCCTCTCTCCGAGGATGTGATCGTGGCTGAAAAACATCTCCAAGCACTCAGGAAACCGCTTTTTGGTCTCTTGCTTCTATGCAACTGAATAATTAACCGAGGCCAGGAAGTGCTGCCTGCTGGCAGTGACCAGCAGCGGTGCAGGGCTGAGCTTTCCTCAGAGTGTCTGTGGCTCCATGTGGTGATCAGGGATGTGAGCTGCGCCTGCCCCACGAGCCCCACGTTTGGGAAGTTCCTTCTGCCCCCAGGTTCCTGCATAGCGGCAGCTTCTGCCTGCGCGCGGTGCGCAGGGAGGCACAGCGCTTGGCTTCAGCGGTAACTGCGCTCCCTCTCAGCTGGCAGATGAGTCACGCCGTCCCCGCGCCCTCGCAGTCCCACCTTGGCACATGTGATTCATTGCAGCACGCGCTCCTGCTTTCACACACCAGCCGTGCTGCTCCCCGGCGGTGGGAGCCGCTGGCCGGGGGGATCGTGCACAAATCGGCTCCACAGCGCTGCTTTGGAGAGGAGTCGTACACAGGAGAATCCCAGGAAACAGAGAACATCTCTGCTGCGTTCCCGGCCCACGCGGCACATGAGTCACAGCAGAATATACTGAGCCAGGGAGGGAAGTGCTGGTACATATAGAACGTGGAAGGGTTCTGTAGTTTTGTTGTAGTTCTTGCTCTGTAAACAAATTCACCTCTAATGAAATACCGAGTCTGTGTGTTTACTTTTGGACCTCTTTCTGTTGCACAACTTGCAGGAGTGAAGCAGTCTGTTTACTTGTCAGGAAGCGGGATCAAGAAAAATGAAGGTGGTGTAAATAACTGAGCCTTTCAGTCAATATTTGCATGTCTATTTTTCAGTGTAGCTGCCTGCCGCTCCGTTCTGCATCCTGAGTTGCTCTTCAGGACTGCCTACATTGCGCGCATTTCTCTCTTCCCGTGTTGCTCTTGCGCTGCCCATGTCCTGCTGCACGCTCCCTGTGTACCAGTCTCGGGAGAGAAATTCTTTCCGTGCCGGTTTCACAACGCTGCCATTCAGCAGCAATTAGGCAGGGGTCATTACAGAGCGACTTGTGCAGATGGGAGTAAACAAGGTGCTGTGGAGGAGTGTGCTGCCTTGCCTGCTGCTTTGTGGGGAGCTCCCTGCCTGCAACGCTTTTCCCCGCAGGAGCTGCAGCAGTGCAGGGCTGTGTAAGTGAGGCCTAATGCAAGATTGCCTGGTAATACCAAATTGACATCCATTTGCACCAAAAGCAACTTGCTTCTTCAGATCCCAGTCCCATGTTTGAACAGTTCCCTGCTTCAATCCCTGGCGCAGACGCTCGCATTCCTTTTAAGCTGTTGGTTTGTTTTCTAACAGCAAGCAAAAGCTCTTTACCTTCATTCTCAAATCTTGCAAGGTGTTGTGAAGAAACTTGCCACTGAAGATAGGTCTGAGGTGCCTCAGCAAGGAGTGGTGACAGGTAAGGTTTCGTTCAAATAAAAAAATGATTTTTTGCAACAAAATCGCAATGCATGGGAGGCCGCAGCAGAATTAGCTGTGCCCTTGAAGAATGTGGTGGACAGCTCCAAGCATTTCTGTGTCATCTGATGAGATGTGGAGCTGGTGGGGTCTGTAAGTTCAGAGCTCGTGATTTACAGAATGAAACACAGTGGAGAATTGCAGCCCCCCCAGCTCCAGCCTGCCTTTGAAAGCAGGCTTGCTGTGGAGCAATGAGGGGCAATGCTTCGCTATCTGAAAGTGTGGTGGTTCCCTTGCTTGGAAGGGTTTATTGAACATGTACACTTTAACAGCTCTTTTAACATCAGAAAACTTCCTTAGGCTAAATTTAGGCTTTGCCAATTGAAAGCTATCAGATGTTATTAAAGCAAGGCCCATTAATATTTGAATATGAGCAGCTTCCTTTTTATATTTCAAGAAGCCTTCTTCTGTCTCCTGCTCTTCTGGTATTTGTGGCAGCAGTCACAAAGCCCCAGGAGCATCCTCTGTTTGTGGCAGGGTAGTCGGAGTCCCTCTGAAAGAGAAAACTGTGCTAGGGAGGTTGCACACTGGTGAGCATGGGATGCAAAGGGTAGGGGGCTGCCTGCCTCTCAGAACAGCTGATAGTTGATAGGTGTGGTTTGTGTTCTCCAAGCTCTGCCCTGCCTGCTGTTCACAACGCCCTCCTCTTCCTCCTGTCTCAAGGAGATGAGCCACTGCCTCCACAGGGGATGGAGCAGTGCTGCTCAGCATGGGCTGTCCCTGGGGGAGGCTGATGGTCCTGTAAAGCATCTGAACTTTGTTTTCCAGGAGATTTTTCTGTAACAGAAGAGGATGGGAGGTTTCCATCAGGCTGCAAGGACTACGTGGGTAACAATTACCTACAGAGCTGACAAATCCTTCAAATGCTCTGACGGTTTGTGTAGTAGGGCTGATGAATGCCAGCCTCCTGAGTTGCTGTGGACAGCACACGTGTGTTTGACTCAGCATCCATCACCTACTAGTTTGACACTTCTACGGGAGCCAATGGTGATCTCATGGGTTTTTAGCAGGCATTGTGTTGGGCCCTGTGATAAAGCAGCTCTGATGCAGCATCAGTGTGGGCAGGTCTGCGTGGCTCAGGTCTGGTTTATCTCCTGGTCACTTGAAGCTGGGGCTGTGTGCCTGATAGGCTTTATCCAAATAAATTAGACTGCTCTGGTTTGTCATCAAAGAAGCAAATGCAGTTGGATCAGCTGCTGCCACTCCTTGCGCAGGGCAGTGCGTTGCTGTAGCAATGGGGCTGGGGCACCTCTTGGTCTCTGCACAGAGATGTGGGCCGTAGCTGAGCTGTAACGTCAGCTGTCAAATTTCTTCTGTGTTCCCACTGTGAAGCAGCAGCAGTGCCACTTCGCTTTGCAGCTGGCCAGCACACTGTAAGCTTCAAGTGCCACTGAACTGCACTGTACATCACTGGCACGTGGGTAGGCTGGGCATCTGTGCTGGCAGGAGTCAGCAAGGGAGATGAGCTGATGAGGGGCAGTGGCCACCTGGGTGCTGGTGCAGTCGAACCAAAGTGTTCCTCCACATGGTTCAGCACATGGCTCTCATTATTGCTGCTTTCTTAGCAGTTTTCATCTCCCTGGAGTCAAGCAGCGTCTTCTGCCAGTGCTTCTGTCAGATCTGTGTGCAGCTGGGTGTTCTCTTGCAGCCTGGAAGTGCTGTTAGTTTTCCTTAAGTATCCTGTAGGTTGTACATGCGGCATAATGAAGCATATTCAGGTAAAATGCCCTCGGTCGTCCTCATTCCTCTTAAAAAATGAAGGACCCCAAACCTGCTGCTCAATTCCCCTTCAGGGTCTAGAGCTGCTCGTTTAGATGGCTGTGACCTGTTCCTGCTGTACAGGAGCTTCAGAGCTCGTGAAGCTGCCTCACACCGTGGCTGTGTTTTAATTGCTCAAGAGCTTTCTGTGCAAATCTCATTGCTGTCAGTGGGCTGCCTGTGACCCTGCACTTAACCTGCACACAGTTCAAAAGCTGCGGCACTGCAGCTTCCCACGCCTTGCAGCAGAGACACAGCCTCTGCTGAGTACACAAAGAAAGCCCAAAAGCAAAGCAGACGGGACCATGAGGTTAGAGGAATAATTACATCATGTTAAGCCTTTTGATTTATTCTCCCATCCATGTCCCTGTGTGCAGGTACGTGGGAAAAGGCAGATGGTTAACTTCAGCTGGAACTTTTGGAGGTGGTTTAAAATAACTGTTCTAATGTTCTGCAGTGTTTTGATTCTCCTGCTAAGCTGGTGCCTTGTGTGCCAGCTGCACCCAGTGCTGGAACAGCAGAATGTGCACAGGCTTTACCAACCTCAAATGCAGCAGTTGTGCAGAGACTGGAGTGAAAGAGATGAAATACAGAAATCAGTTTCCCAAAATCTGCGCAGCTGGATTTGGTTTTTGTGAGTATCAATGTGGGCATCCTCTGGGCACCCTGAAATTGCTTCTTTCTTCATCTGTGTGAAGAGTTGTCTAATGGAGTCCAGCCATGTTATCAGGAAACCAGCTTGTGCAACTCCAGGAGAATGAAACGCCGCCCCTTTTGATAACACAACAATTGGGAAAATTGTTTTTCTGTAACTGAAGTAAAATCATTTGGATTTTTACCAGCAGCGAGAACAAATATGTTCTTCCTTCTGTCCTCACTACGTCTGTTTTTCTTCTGTTCCTTTTCCTGTACCTTTTTTTTTTGGTAGATACAGACACAAGCTACTCGCAGCACAGCAGGGGTTCAATACATCCTGTATGGCTTGAGAAGGCACAAAATCTGCTCACTTTCTGGAATGAATTTGGAGTCTTGAAGTCTGCTGTAGACACGCGTTGGAGATGAAGTAGCCCTGTCTGCAGGCACACAGCTGTGTGCAGGGTGGCATCTCCTCTCCTCCAAAGCTCAGCTGCTGGGCAAGCATCGGGGGAAGGGAATTGGTCATCATACAAATTTGGGATGCTTCCTCTTGCTTTTTCCCCCAGAGTCTCTGGGGATGCTGATGGGCTCTTTGCTGCAGTGAAGCAGTGAGTCCTGCTGGGCAGTAACATGAAAGCACTTAGCATTTGCTGGAAAAGGGATGATCCACAGTGCAACTGAAGCAGGAAAAAGATGTTGCAGAATTCTGGTGGCAAAGAATTGAGTGTCTGGCAGCAGTCAGAGCAAATGGTAACAAGGATGTTGGGAGCTGCAAGGATAAGAGGAGCTTGTGATGATGCTGTGAAAGGGCTGCAGAGCTGCCATCTGTAGCAGGGCGAGTGGCTGGAGCTCTGCAGTATGGAAATGTCCAGAATCAGTGGGGCTGAGAGCAGAGAGTGCTGGCACCAAGGCCAGCTGTGAGGAGGCACACAAAGCTGTGATTACCCAGCAAGGATGGTCACCTCTGCGACCTCCATCAGGACAGCAGGAGGAGAGTGCTCTGCACGTCCGTAAGGATGTACCTCAGGAGCATGAAGACGTTGGCAAAACAAAAAGCTTAATTGAAACACAGCATTTTAAATTTCCTGAAGAGGTGAAGAGCACTTGGTTGAGGTTGTGTTGAGTGCCTGGTGACAACTGGTGGTGGATCAAGCTCTTCATTACTTCTTCTAAGGACTCGTCGTGAGTGGAAGATGCTCTTCACGTCTGGATCTGAGTGGTGGGATCTTGGAGGTGACTGGGTTGTCCTCATCACCTCATCATCTCTTCGGTTGGAATGGTTCAGTTTCACGTGTCGGTGAAAGGTTTCACTAGTTCTACAAACTGGTTCTTAATGCAGTGCCACACAGCCCTGGATCTGGACCTTCCAGCAAAGAAATGGCATTACGCAGTCAACAGCAGCGTTAGGGAATGTAGCAGCATCTGCGTAAGAAGGCTCATAGGGCCGCGTCCTTCTGGAAGACTTGTGCAGTGCTGGGCTCCTGGGCTAAGCCTGGACTGCTGCAGTCTTTCAGCTGAATTGCGTATGACCAGGTTAAAAAATAGGGTATTTTTGGAGCACAATGTTGGCTTCCTTTCCCTGGGCTCCCAGACCTGGGTGTCTTTCAGCCCTTACTGTTAACGGTTCTGCGCTGCAGCGGTTTGGATTAAAAGAGTGCCTGTTCTCAGTTCAGTTACAAATTTAATCATTTGAACCCAGAGTGAACCACAGCGAATAAATAACCGTACTGGAAAGAAGTGATTTTGAGAGAAAATGAAATGAAATGAAAGCTTGAAGGGCGTTAGGCTGTAAGGAGCTCTCAGTGCAGCCTGCTCATTACTGAAAGCCTGGAAGGTTCAAGTTGTTTTCATCCAAAAGCCATGCCTTATTCTCGTTGGTTAGTTAGTTTATGGCTTTTAGCTTTATTCCTGGGCTTTGAAACCTGCACAGCAAAAATGTTCCCTGGTTCTCTCTGGTAGAGGGATTTTGGAGGCTGGCAGAAGAGAGAGGATGGCCACTACATGAGTTTGGACATTTTTCTTTCAAATATCAGTAGTCCAAAGTGGTCTTAGCAGAAAGCTGTACATGATATGTATTTCATTTTACACTGTCACATTACTCAGAGCTGTCTCTGCAGGTCCAGGTAGGGGCTGCCACATGAGAGCCTGTTTGAGGGACTGGTTTTCAGCTGCATCCCCAAGGTCAGCCTGATCTGCAGTCATGGGCATCCCAGAACCTGTGCATGGAAATCGAGCACAAAATCAGTGCAGCTCCACTGAGTGTCATGCAGCCAGCTTTGAGAGTACTCCGAAATTTTCATCAGCATGTTGTCATGGGCACGGCAAAGGTACCTGCTACTGACTGCAGGGAGTGAGAGCACTCAGCTCAGCTTCACCCACTGTTGGTAGGAGTTGCCCCGGTTGCACTCAGACGTGCTAAGGAGAAGCAATGTGTGCTAGTTGTTTTACTTAAAGTTTTATTTCAGTCCTGAAGCTGAAATGTATGCAATCAAATATTCGAAAGACTTTTAAGGTAACTTTATTCCAAGTAACAAATTGATCTTAATTTTTCTCCACTATTATTTTTCAAGTCGATACTTCAGAAACCTGAAGGTCAGAATGAGCCTTTGTTATTTCAGCCTACAGAACATGGCTTGGGGGGTAACCTGTTAACCAGCAGAGGTGGAGTGAAACCTGCTGCCCTGGGGTGCTTGAAGAGGTTAGCAGATGAGTTGTTGGCCCAGTTGATGTTGATGGCAAAGTTTCTGTTTCAGCTAGGATTTTATTCTGATTTGAAATTAAGAGAAGGGTAGATCCTCATTAGTGTAATCAGCTTAAGTGGGTTGACTACTCTAAAGCAATTTGTTTAATTTGTTTGAAACATGTTCAATTTTAGCTATAAATGTTCAGCTCTCGCACAGTTGCTATTTATGCTGTTTATCATGTAATTTTGATTCAGTGATTTGTAAAAATAAACCTTTTTGCTCTGGAAGAGAATCTTGTGACAGCCTGTATCCTATTCATCAGTGCTGCTTTAATATCTCACAGAACTTTTTGTGCATTCATGCTCCAGAGGCACTGCCGTGGCTCTGGATGAGTTTTAAGAGGACTTGTTTGTGCAGCTCGTCGCGTGTTTCCTGCGTCCAGCATCAGCCGCTTCCTTGATGTCAGAGTGCTCCCCTTCCCTCTGTCTTTGGGTGTCTCATTTGGGCTTTCTTAGATGTGTCTCCCTCTATAATAGTTCCCAGCTTTGAAACCTGCACGGGTCTTAAGAAAACGATCAAACTTTAATTCTTTCTTGAAATTGAAGACCTCAGCTCCTCATTTGCCTGCGTGACATCTAAGGGCTACATAAACCAGTTTCCAACGGGAGCAAAGAAATGGTGATTTGGAAGCTAGCAGTTCACCTGTTACAACCTGTGGTTGTTTCTTGTTGAATTGATGTACAAGGACTCTGTTCTTGCACCTCCACAGATGTCACGCATAGCTTTCTGTACTTGCTCCCTCACCTCTTCTTTGGGTGTATTTTGGGTTGTGCTGTTGTACTAGGTTTATTCCTAGGCTCTCGCGTCAGGGCATATTTGCCCCTGCAGACAGTTTCCACTTTGTCCTGCCGCGTAGGGCAGTTGCTACACAATGTTTCCCTTGGGCATACCCTTCGATTGGTATCTGCCTGCCTTTTGCTAGTTGGTAATTGGCCCTGGAAGCGGTTGTGGATGGGCTGTGTGGCTCACACGGCTGACGCCTGACTGCATGGCTGGTTAGAGCACACAGAATGTCCAGTGGGTTGTCAGAGCTGTTCGTCGTGCCACAAAGCATGTGGCAGAAAGACAGCACAACCTGAACTGACCACGGTGCTCTTCTGACCCTCGAACTGAAACTTGCTAGGAGGCGTACTTTTGTGGTGTTCATCCAGTTCAGCTGCAGCTCTCTCCAAGAGGGTTGCTGTTTGTTGCTGTTCCCTTCCACGTGTCCAAGCTCAAGCAAACACCAAGCTTCTTTGGTCAGCCATTCTCCTGGCCACGTGAGGCCAGCAGGGCGGTGTGAGGCTGGGGTCCCTTTGGTGGCAGCCCCAGGAGCTGTGCAGTTTCAGCGCTTTGGGAAACCTGGGGTTGGAGTCACTGGAGCCTGGTGGTAGCAGTCTGGGTTTTGGCTTTGATGTCTGCGTTTGTCTCGTTCCGGCAGTGATGCTTTAATCTCCGAAGCGCTGTGCTGGGTTTTCGCTGTGCTCAGCTTGAATTTCTTCCAAGACGCTGCACTGCTGAAATAGCAGAATTTGTCCATGGATTCCAGTGCAGTGATCAGTCTCTGTTTATTGGGTTGATAAACTTTCCACAAGAGTAAGGGTGGAGCAGGACCTCTTACACAGAGTCAAGCCAAATCACTCAGCAGCACAATGGAAGCCATTAAGCAAAGTGCACTGCAGGGTGCTGCTTTTCTTTCCGAAGAAGATCCTGCGTGTGTCATACGAATTTTCTTGCGTTAATGTGTTTAGTGCCATGGAGAAGATCCTTGTTTGGATGTTATTCTGTGTGTTAGTTGGGATTAACTGGTCGAGGTTTGTATTTGAAGTGTAGAGTTGTATCATTCAGTCCTTGGGATGAGCCCTGTGCTCTTTTTGGCTTTCCATCTTCTCTGACTGCAAACCTCCCCTAGGACAGCTGCACAGCAGTGTCTTCCTTTGACCTTTCCAACCCTCAGCCAACACAACGGCTTTGCATTAAAAACCTCAAGTTTGACTGCCTAGGCAAAAGATACCTTTTCCTTCATCAGCAATCGATCTCCTTTGTTGGAAATATCCTTCTTAAGTATTTAGGGATCTGTGGGTGGTATTTTTGAAGCTCCTGTGGCTCACTGTGACAGTGGAATTGGTGGGACCAGGACACACTGCTTGCTGCAGAAATAGTCGGGCTGCATTCTGAATGATGGGCATCCAGAGCAGCTGGGCTCTGAACAAGTTACTATGTAGATTTTCTGAGGTTTGTAGGGAGAAGTGGCTCAGGGAAACCTACATCTCAGATACGCATCCTGGAATTATGTAGCCTTATCTGCCCGCTTGGATCCTGCAGGAAGCAGGTACTGCTACTGTTAAAGCTCCTGTTTCCAGCTTTGTCCTTTCCCAAAGAAATACTGAGTATGGACTTGAATTTTAGTGAGTTGAGAGTGTGTTCCTCCCAGCTTCACTGTGCTGACGGTGTGGGGCTGGGAGGCTCTGAAGGGCTGGTCACCATGCGGCCTCGGTCACGTTCCTCCAGATGCCCTCTGAAAATGAGATGTTTGACAGCGTTTTTATTCTAGCGAAGGCAAGATGTACATTCTTGACCGCAGGCACAGCTGGCAGCAGCACGGCTGAAAACCCTCGGAGAAAATCGAACCCTAAAAATATGCCTGAAACTAAAATAACGTCCTCTGCAGGCTGCCACTTAGGATGCTTTTTTTTAATGTTCTTAGCTACAGCTTCACCTTGTGGGAGCTCCTGCCTAGAGCAGAGCCTTCCCGAGGCTTAATCCCACTGTGAAAGTGAGAAGGGCACTCCAAGCTCTTGGCTCGGAGCACTTGGAGCTGATGGCAGAGCTAACTGCAGGGGCTGGGCCCCAGGTAGCGCTCAGGCTTGCCGTGCTTCCTTTCCCACGTGAAACCCCTGTCGTTGGAGCCTGGCTGCCATTTATCTTCCTGGTTCTCGTGTCCAGTAGGAATTCAACTTTAATTGCAGCGGGCTCTCTTTACCAAGTAAGGATGTAAATGTATTCCTTTTCCCTTGCTCTGGGAATGAGATTCTTAGCCTTCCTTAAGAGCCTGTCGGCAAATTTGTTCTCCAGTACTCCATAATTAGCACGCTCCTTGCCTGACTGGTTTCCTTCCGGTTTGCACTTTTCAAGACTGTTATCATGACGTAGAAATCGCGGTGCAAATATTGTGCAGAGAGCTTGAATTTAGAAGTCTCTGTTTTAAGCTTGTCAAGCCTGCAGCACAGGACTGATGGCGTTCAATTGCCATTTGTGTTTATTTGGGGATTTTGGAAAATGGTCAGGGCTGCCTGGGTCAGGTTCCACCGTTGCTTTTGGAATCGCTTCCATGTCAGACAGCCCTGCTTTCTCAGAGGATGCTGCTGCTGTTCATGCTCACTACTGCATAAAGCAAAGGGCAATAGCCTCCCAGGCTCAGGAGGAGCCTGGTGCTGGGCAGATGCTGGATGTGGGACACGAACTCGGGTTGGGCTGGGAATGCCTGCAATACTCCATAATATCTCACTAATGCATCCTGACGACTGATGCCAAACATGATCCCCTGAGCATGTGATTTAACGAGATTAAAGCCATCCTTCAGTAATCTTTGTCGAGCTGTATTTTGTTCTTTTCATGTAATTCATGGGAGTATAAAATCTGCAATATTTAAGCTCTGGTAATCTCGGTGCCTCATTTATTGTATTGTTGGCAAGTTGATTAGTGCCATTGGGCAGATTAACGAGCTTTCCTGAACCTGTAGGTGAAGCTGCTCTGCTTCTGACACGCTCCGGTTCTGGCGTTCTCTGCCTTTACCTGCGTTGGGCTCGGCTGCCTGGGCACGTTGTGGGCAGATACACAGCCAGAGCCGGGTACACAGCTGCACCAGCAGCCCAGTTCTGGTGGCCGATGATTAGCAGAGGAGCAGTTAGCTCTGCGCTGTGTTCTGCCCTGGATGGACTATGATTGTTTCTTCGTGGTGATGGATGAAAACATCAATCTCTGCTCTTTCTTACGAATATAGTGCAGGCAAGCTTTGTGTGACCGTGCTGTGTAACCCCAGCTGGGGATTCGCTTGGTTTGACTGCAGCCCTTTTTCAAACATACCTCGTTCTCGTTTTCTGCAAGGGCTTTGTGTTCCTGGCTGCTCAGACGAGCGCCAGCCCGTGGCTCTGCCTGCTGCCCAGTGCGACGCAGGGAGCACCGAGTTGGTTATGCTGAGGCCAAACCTTTGTGCTTCCAGGGCCAGGCGCTTTCATGTGGTCACGTTATTGCTTTGAAATCCATTTGTCTAATCAAGGGTGTAGCCGAGCAAAGCCTGCACTCATTTGGCCTTTGGTTCATTCACAGTACATGCTGAAACTAATTTGCTTGCCGTGTAAGATCAGAAAGGACGCTCGAGATGTGAAAACCAAAGCTTTGCACAGCAAAAGATTTGCACCCAGGAGAAAGGGTGTCCATGTTGTCCCAGTGACTGATTCCAATCCTTTTCATATTCTTCCAGCTGAAGGGCTTCCCCAGGTTTATTATTTTGGACCGTGCGGAAAGTACAACGCCATGGTACTGGAGCTGCTTGGTCCTAGCTTGGAAGATTTGTTTGACCTCTGCGACAGGACGTTCACTCTGAAAACGGTATTAATGATAGCCATCCAGCTGGTGAGTAAAGCGTTTGTGTCAGCTCTCTTAGCCAGCCAGTTCTAAATTAGCTTGGCTTCGCCAGAACAAAACCTCGAGTGGAAAATTGAGGTCACAGATGCACGGTGTTGATCCACACTGACATGGTTTTGGGTGCACAACATTGTGCTCCTGTGGCCAAGCAGCCTGGTTTTGTTTGAGTGCTCCTGCATCATTGTAAAACCAGTTTATAGTCTTTTTGATTAAATCAGATGGCAAAGCCTTGCATACAGTTTGTATCCCTTTTCATTGACTCCAGAAACAGTATTACTGTTTCGGGCAACTCTTCAGTGTTCAAAAAAATCATTGTTGGTCTCATAAGCGGTGAGAACAGAGTAGCAACGTTGGATATGTTTTTCAGTATGTTCATGTAACATAAGGCAAAATTTGGGTTGAAACAACATGCATCAAGTTGAATTTGACTGACTTACATTTCTTACAGTAGTGTTAGAGACATGTCCTAGTACTTACAGGAGTAATTTTATTGCAATGCTGGGGAGATGAAGCCTAACACAGCAGGGTCCTGCCTTGTGCCAAGCACTGGGGTGGAAGATCAGTTCTGTACTGGGAGGATCTCCATTGGCACCAGCTGCCCATCCTGTGACCTGGCCTGGCCTGCCTGCTCACCAAGACACCAGGACCAGCGTGGAGAAAGGGGGCTCAGAGTGAATCATGGGGACAGGAAAAGCAGTCCCACATGGAACTGGGGTTCTCTGTAGGCAGCACTTCTCCTTTTTCCTTGGGGAGATGTTTGAGGACCTTACAATCTTTTCAGGAAGAGGTCATGAGATACCAGCGTGGACGCGCGTGTTTAAGGAGACAGATTTAGCATCTTCACAGGTGCTCCATCTCCTTTGCCAGAACGGTTTCTGGGAGGAGGGCTCGGCTGTCTCCAAAGTGCTTTCTGAAGGGGCTGGTGCTTCCTGCTCCACTGGGACAGAAGCCCTTTGGGGAATGTTGTCTTGGATTTCTGCTAATTCCTGTACTAAATCATTACCATTGCTGTGTCACACTCCAGTGTGAGAGAGACATAAAAGAAGAGGAGCTGAGCTGTCACTTTCAGTGGTGGTTTTGCCTCCATAAATTGTTTTGCTGTTGTTTTTGAGCAGCCAAGGCTGCTTAAGCTGCTGTAATTCTAATCTCGGTCATGAGGAAGCGTGAAACTTCACTGCCAGAATGCAGCGCATCGCACAAGCAGTGCCACTCTGCTCTGGTGTTTGAGATGCCTGGTAAGGATGCCCAACATGCAGGCAGACTTCCCACCGCGTGAGCAGCCTGCTGCCACCCAGACAGCAGGGAGGAGCACCTTGCTGCCTCAGTCCCTGCTGGAGGGGGGAAGGAAAGGTTCTCTGTGGTTGTTTTCGCACACGTGCTGCAGGAGGACTCCTCTGGCTGATAGGAGCTTTTGGGCGCTGCTACTCCACAGTGTGTGCATTTCTGATGCCTCATGTTGCTCGGCTGGGAGCATCGCGTTGGAACCACTTCCTCCAACCTCTGCGCACAGCTGAACAGACGGAGCGTCCCTGAGCTGTGCAACGCAGGGAAATAAAGCAGGTGGTCACTGAGGCGCATAAATCAGAAGTCATGCCTTGGCTGCGCAGGGCTGACAGCCATCAGCTCCCTGCTCCTGCAGACAGAAGCGGGGCAGGCGTCCTGTCACAGGGCATAAGGCGCACCGCTGCAGCAGGACATCTTTCTGACGGGGAAGAGCCTCTTCCAGCCGTCCCCAGCAGCACAGCAGGAAGTGTGCAGGCAGGTGGAAGGAAACCCGCCTGTGCCTGTCTGCGGCGGAAGCACAAAGAGCAGGTTCACCAATAGCTCAGAGTGCTGCTGGAGTGCGTTGTTCCACCCAGCATCCTCGCTGTCCGGGTTTTTGTACGAATTGCTGTCATTGCCATTGGCTGTTGCAACAACTGGGCTTCTTTGGTGGCAGAGATGTACAAAATGAGCCAGTCAGGCTCTGCTTGAAAACCTGTTCTGCACGGAGGGGTCAGGAAACCCTTTGTTCCCATTTTAAGGGTTGCAGTTTAATTTGAGCTGCCTCCTGACATACCTTTCTGTCTCCAAACCTGCTGCTGTGTCACATGTGACTCAAGACGTGAAGAATGGCTGAAGTGCGGAGCATCTGCAGCGTCCTGGAAATGATGAGCAGTAATGGCTGGGAGCTGTGCAATCCATTTTCTCAGCGCATTGAAATAAATCACTGCTTAAAACGAGAGGGGAGAGGAGCGGTAACACAGAGTTAGCGACACAAAGGAGAGCTGCTTGCAGGCCTGCTCGAACATCATTACACATCATTTAGGCATTTTCTGAAGCAAAATTAACAATGCACACTGAGTGAGGTGTGTTGCGAGAGCTGAGGCGGCCCTTCTTCCCTTGGAGCCAGGCGTCTGGCTCTTTGCTTGCTCCTCGGTGGCAGAACACAGATAGTCAAAAGCTGAAAAATACTCCAACCAATTCTGCTTGACGACTGGTGAGATTAATTATTCTTTTTAGTCGGCGTTGAGGAGCGTAAGGCTTCCGCCTGCCCAGATCCCCCCCTCCAGGGAGAATTTGGCATGTCTAAGACAGCATATGGGTTGAGGGAGGGAGGTGGTGAGGCGCAGAGCAACAAGGGAGGGCTGTGGGTAAGGGAGGAGCTCCTGGTAGCCGGCTTAGCATGTTTAAAATCAATACAAAAAGGCTGCTGCAATTCTCCATGGAATCCTTCCAAGAACGCTGTGCTGGTGGTAGCATTACAGAAGAAAGGGTTCTGTTCCCTTTCAGATGAAGTCAGGGAGCACAGGGAGAAAGGTGGGGATGGCAAATTCCTCTTCCAGCTGTGCAATGAAGAATGCCACTGCTCAGGCAGTCACCGGTGCCTCATTCTGCTCTGTTGGTACCACTTGCACAGTGCCTGTGTGTGCAGGTGGCAGCGGGTGGCTTGAGGAGGCTTTGTGGTGGGCTGCAAAACCTGGCTGCTCTGTTTGCAGGAGAGCAGCTGGGCTGCCTGGGAGTAATGTTTGCTTCGTCCTTTTGCAGATCTCTCGAATGGAATACGTGCATTCGAAGAACCTCATCTACAGAGATGTCAAGCCAGAAAACTTCCTTATTGGCCGGCAAGGCAATAAGAAAGACCACGTCATTCACATCATAGACTTTGGATTGGCAAAGGAGTACATTGACCCAGAAACCAAAAAACACATACCTTACAGGGAACACAAGAGCTTAACTGGAACGGCGAGATACATGTCCATCAACACACATCTTGGCAAAGGTCTGTACGTTCAGCACGAGCTGTGCTGGTGCTGGGGAGCTCTGATGGTAGCTCAGCTTATGGCTCCGTGCCCTTCATACCTTTGCTAACACAGCATGGCGATGCCGTGAGGCTTTTGGGGGTTTGTTGGTTGGTTTTTTTTGAGCAGTTGAGACAGCCAAAAGTGTTGGAACTGGAAGCCTTGTAATTATGGTTTTTGTTAGGAGCAAAGCAATAAAGGTAGCAGTCCTGCTCTGATAAAAGCAAGTGGGCAGGCAGTAATTGCCACACTTAGTGGCGACCAAGGAGATCTTTATAGCACAGCCCCACACCAGCGCCTTTCAGTTTCAGTTGCTGTTCCCTGACCTAATAACCGGTTGGAGAAAATGAATAATGGCTTTCCTTAATGATAGAACTAATTTTAAACCCATCTTCTGTCTCCTCACTCGCTGCCTTGTATCCTTGGAAAATTACATCTTTGTGGCTGAAAGGCAGAAGCCCTTGTTAGATGTTTATAGTCCTTTAAACTCATGAGAGTGGTACGGCGGTGGCACAGGGACGGGTCAGAGAGCCTCTCGTTTTGGGGAGTGAGAAGAGATGGGTGCAATTTCTGTTTCTGAGGAGACTGGGGAAGAGATGGAGGAAGTGAGCGGCTGCAGATGGGAGCACCGCAGGGCACTGCTCTGCCACCACCTACCGGCCAGCTGGCCTCCAGGCTCCGTGTGCTCCGTGTTCTGTGTGCGAGGGAGCCTGGGGGAGAGCAGGTCGCTGCCGCTGGGAGGCAGAGACAGTTGGTGAGCAGCGCTGGGGGCCCCGCGCTGCTGGGGAGCTCTGGGACCATTCGTCCAGCAAGCAGTGATGCCAACAGGACAGCCTCCTGCTGCTCAGGTTGCCTTTGTTCTCCCTTGTATCCTGTGGCTTGTTGGCAGTGTAGGCCACGTTTCGGTAGATTATTTTAAAGGATGCCTTGCCCTTTGCTCGAGGCCTCCTTTTTATGTTTTTTTACCTCATCTATAATCATAACATCTGCATGGCAACAGCAGCGAGTGTTTCACGAGCAAAAGCAGTGCTAAAAGGAGCTATTTTTAACCTTCTGTGATGCACTGGGCTCCAGAAGCAGCAGGAGATGGCTGGCACTGTGTGCATGTCAGTTCCCACAGCTGGCTGTGAGTGTCCCCTGCCCGCTGCTGCGGGGCTCAGAGGAAGTAATCCAGCACATCCTTTGCACACAGTGCTGGGCATGCTGGCTCCCAGCTCCTATCTTCTAGCTGATCCGTGTGTTTCATGTTCCTTGTAACGAGTTCCAAGTTCTTTTGCACAAGCCCTGAGATTGCACGTTTGAGAAATATGTAGATGTGGCACTGAGGGACATGGGTTAGTGGGCAATATTGGCAGTAGGTGGATGGTTGGACTAGATCATCTTTTCCAACCTTAATGATCGTATGATTCAAGTGAGCATTCCTGCTATAGCTTTCTGCCTGAAATCCCTTTTCCTACTGGCCAGATCCATTTCTGCAGCCGCAGCAATAATTTGTCATCTCTTCTGTTGCAGAGCAAAGTCGTCGAGACGACTTGGAAGCCCTTGGCCACATGTTTATGTATTTCCTCCGAGGCAGTCTGCCCTGGCAAGGACTGAAGGTAGGTTTGAGTCTTAAGTTTTGCCCATTGAAACTCACTTTTCTGCCCAGATGTGAATGTGTCAGGGGAACATATGGAAAATCAGGGCATAGCAGTCCTGTATGTCTGTGAAGTTGAATACTAAGGTGTTAGATTTACCTGCAGAGAAGATGCCAGGCCTGAAGTACATTACCTGTCACTGCAGATTAGTGTTAGCATCACCGAGTCGGTGCAGCTCTGCAGGGAAGATGCGAGCAAAGGAGCAGCTGGGACAGGGAGGGCAGCAGTGGGGCTGCTGAGCAGTTGGAGCAGCTTAGCTGTAATGTGCACCTGCCCAGAACACAATGGTTGTTTATGAAATTCCGGTGATGGCACACAGTGCCCCAGCTGCATCCAGGGTCGTGTTTGTAACAGGAGCAGTCTGATGGTTTTAGATTTGCCGAGAGACTTTAGCCTGAAAAGCTGCTTTTCTGGCAGAAGTATGGAGCTTGGCTTCCCTCCAGGAACAGCGGACATTCAGTGCTCAGTTCTGGATTGTAAGTTTATGAAATGTCATCTACAGTGCCGAGGGCTGCGAGCAACTGAGTTACAACAGCCGCAGCTGACATCCATCAGCAGAATGCCATGTGCTGGCTCCCAGCTGCTGCTGGCTTCATCTTCTCTTCTCCACCACCTTCCTGATCGTGCAGCTACATGTTCACCTCTGAAGCTGCACTGAGTGAAGGGATGAGGGTGACCAGCTTAGGAGGTTTTTAGTGAAGACAGCGACTCCTTTTAGGCCTGTTGGCATGCTGTGAAAAAAACAGATGAGTTTTTGGGCTCATTGTCTTCAGCGGAGTGCTGCTGTGGCCAATGGCATGATAGAACCTGCTAAGCTGCTTTGTCACCATCTATCCAGAGTTAACCTCAGCTTTGCCTTATCAACACGTGTCAGAATTGTCAGCAGCAATGCAGAAAACACAGAAGGGATTTTCAAGCACTGAAATGATCCTGAAAGGGCTCAGAACCTCTCTGGCAATAGGTGCACTTCCAATGGTAAATCTATCAGTGTTATTCCATTACATATTTTATTTCTTTAGTTTGAACTTAACTGCTTTAAATCAATCCTATAAACTACTCTAAAATAATTCCAGGTTTAGACAGGACTGCAAAATTTTCCTTGGATCAGTGCTGAGTTAGTGAGAATTAGTTGTTTGCTCCTTGAAGTCTTGCATTTCTTTAGCTTCAGAGCACACCCAAATTCTTCAGCCTGAAAACGTGGCATCTTCACGCTTGTGGGTTTCCTCAGCCTACACTTCTGGTCTCTACTGTCAATGCTGAGGTCTTAAGAGGACATCTTACAATGCTAATTGTATTGCTGGCAGGTCTAATTGGCATATTTTGAAATGGAGGCAGTGAAACCTGTTTGTAGGGTGCCAACTGGAGCAGAGTGCTCTGCTTCAGGAGCGATTCAGGTGGGAAAACAAACTGAAATGTGTGTCATTTTTCTGGATGACCAGCTGCTTAATCAGTGCTAAGTGACAGGCACTTGGGGGTGAAAGAAGTAGCACGGGGTTTGGGAGAAGTGTGACTGATATAATCTGGTTGCTTGACTCTGTGGTGGCATTCTGTTACGCACAGTAAAAACATGACATGTCAAAATTGCTGTCACAGTTTAACTGCTTTTGCAGTTGCTTATGAAGCTGTCATGCTTGCAGATGGCTCTCAGCCTAGGACTGCTCTTTGCTGGAGTGTCAGGATACTGATGTGCAATTGAAGTATATGCAGCTTTAATTTCTTGCCCCAGAAAAGCTTCCCTATACCAGGACTGGGCTGGTAAGAAATGAGCCCTGTGAACACAACCAGCGTGCTTCCTTTCAAGTACTGAAGGCATCCTGAATGCCTCTCTGGATGTTCTGTGCTGACTGCATGTAAAGCACACAGTGAAGATAACAGCAGGATAACATACTGTAATCTAGAATGCAGTTCAGCTCCAAGTGACATCGCCTGCTACCACCCAGAATCAGCATTAAACACCTTGTTTTTCTTCCCAGACAGCATGGCGTTTCTCACACGGTTGAACTCTTTCCCCACAACTGTTTTGTCTTTGTGCACTGCAGGCTGACACCTTAAAAGAGAGGTATCAGAAGATCGGGGACACAAAGCGAAACACTCCGGTTGAAGTTCTCTGTGAGAACTTTCCAGGTAAAGTGCTGATGGGGTCACTGGAGACAGACATACCTTGTTGGATATGATAGTTCTGAGCAGCTCTGGCAGAGAGGATTTCAGTGATGTACACGTGTTATGTCGTTCCTCAAGCAGGAAAACAACTGGGGCTGCTGCTAGGAATTATCAGGGCTGGGAGCTTGTGACTGTGACTTGCTACAAGCATAACTCTTCCCACTCTGCAAGCTGGGCAGTGTCCGAGTGCCCCATGTCCCTGCTTTTCTTCCTTCCCGCAGAGGACCTTGTTGTCTTCCCTCTCTCAAGTCCCTGTGTTGGCTCTACTCAGTTGATTTGTTTCCAGTTGAAAAGACTTACAGGTGCTAAAATTTTAGGTGCCCAGCTTAGAAGATGAGATGATGTCACTGAATTCCACCTTCTAACAACGGCTTCAAGGAGAGCTTTATTAAGGGTGCACTCCTAGCAAAGTTTGGCAGCTTTTCTCCAGTTCAGCAGAAGTCCGTTGCAGAGCTGGGAGAGCAGAGTATGAAGTGAAAGCCCTCCCGGGGTGCAGTGCAGCCTCCGTGCAGTGCTTTCAGTATTTTGTCTACGAGGTGAGAAACTGGACAACAGGGAGAGCACCCAGGTCCTCACAGTCAGCCCCGTTCCTGTTGGAGCCGTTCTCATAGACTCACAGAATCATTACGGTTGGAAAAAACCTCTAAGATCATTTAGTCCCACTATCAACCCATCTCACCATGCCCACTAATTCGTGTCCGTGGCTCTTTACCAGCACAAGGAGCAGCAAGTCTGGAAGGAATTGTTGTTCAGGTCATTCTTATTTCCCAGACACGTTTCCATCCCAAATCCACCAAGCTGCAAGCAGAAAGACATCAGGTTGGCTGTTCTCATTTTTGCTCTTTTCCCCATTCCTTCCCTTCCTGGTGCTCCTTCCTCAGAGCTCTGTCACACATGCAGGTCTCAGCTGAAGGGAGATGAGGCAGCTTCTTTCCCGCACTTGCCTGAATCCCGTTGATCCTCCATCTTTCAAAGACAACAGCAGGAGGAGGAAATGACCTTTCTTCTTCTTTTGCCTCAGTGTGACAGACAAGCAGCCAACCATAGGCGTAGCTAACCGTCACCAAGCAGAGCTGCTTTTATTTTTGTCAGTTAAAGGCAAAAACTGAGCTTCTTCCTGCAGTACCCAGTCTCATTCCTCGTGATGAGCTCTGCTCAGAACAACAGTCCTGTCCTGGTGTAGAAATCACTGTGTCTATTTTAAATGTCTATGAGCTGACGTATGCGTGAGCATCCTGTAGGCAGGCTCAGAGAGCTGCCCTGTGTTGTAGAGTGCATTCTAGTGTTTGTTTTTATACAAGAGTATAGAGTGAAGCTTGCTGTGGAACTTGCTGGAGGTAGAGCAGCAGCCCTCTGCAGCAGGTGTGGGACTCCAACATTGTTAGAGATGTATTTGTATCGATTTGCATTGTGGACTGCTTCTAAAGCAGTAGTTTTTAAAGGAAAGCCAAGGTTAGCAGCAGCAGCCCAGGCAATTCTCCCTACGTGATGCTCAGTGCTGCAACACAGGCCTTGCTTTATAGCAGCTCATTCAGAAGATTCAGAATGAAAGCAAGCTATTATTAGGCTTTGGGCAGGGCCGGAGGGCTCTAGAGAGCTGAGTGAGGTTCATCAAGCAGCAGGAGGCTGGGTAGGTCACGGGGGGTGAAGGCCTGCAGGCTCTCCTCAGCTCCCATCGATCCGCCTGGCTGAACTTGGCAGAGCCTGGGCAGCTCTGGGGTCTGCCCCTGGTCCGGCTGGGGGAACTGTCGTGCTCTGTGCCGTGGAAGGGCCTTGTTAGAGTTCATTGAAAAGCACCTTTCCAGCGTGTGCATGTATCGCGTGCCGTGCGCTGAGAGGCTTGTAAGTGATGGAGCAACGAGTGGGCAGAGCTGACACTGCTTCCTTCTCCCCTTCTCCAACAGAGGAGATGGCCACATACCTCCGTTACGTTCGGCGATTAGATTTCTTTGAGAGACCAGACTACGACTACTTACGAACCATCTTCACAGAGCTGTTTGAGAAGAAAGGCTACACCTTTGACTACGCCTATGACTGGGTCGGCAGGCCAATTGTAAGTCCCTCCTGCAGAATGCAGGGCCTTGCTGCTCTCGGTTTGTTCCAGTACTGCCAGTTAGTGCCAGTTAGTGCCAGTGAGTGCCAGTGAGGGATCAAACCGCTCCCTTCTTTTCTGGAGCCAGCAAGTACAGGCTCAGTGCAGAGAGAAGTCCTGGTGCTGTGTTAGGGGGTTCTTGTGGTGCCATGAGTTATCCTAAGGGGCAGATGGCCCCTTGCCACCAATTTGGGTTCGCCTTGGTGTGGCATATTCAGTGCTGACTTCCTCCCTTGCAGCCACGAGCAGGACTGGACTTAATTTCCTCTATCCTAGCACATGATTTGAAACCTTTGGTCATCAATATCTGAAGACATCCATCTTACAGCTGGAACCCATACTTGCTTCCTCAGCGCCCAGCATAGCAGCTGAGTTGTCACAGAGCAGTACAGGAAATGTGGGCTCTGACAGGTGCTCAAAAACAATACAAGGAAAACCCATCGTGATCTCTAAAGATCCCTGGGCTTGCCCTGCTCCAGGGGCTGAGCCAGCTCTAAATATGGCAGGGCAACGTGGGAGTATCCAAGCTGCTCTTAGCACCAGATGGGACATAACTGTGATCTCAGTCCATTACTCCTGTAGTCAAAAGCGTTTGTATTCAGGAAGGCCTTCGCTCAGAGGTGTGTCACTGGGAAACCTGATGAAACGTCTGAAGCTCTTCCGTTGGCTGCCCATCTGATCTGTGCCTGTGCTGCAGCCCATCGCTTGGTGCCGCTCCGCTGACAGCCTTCCTGCTAACAGCCAGTCGCTGTGCACCACCAGTGGCAAAGGCAGCTGTAAATTAATTGTCACTGGTGCCAGATAAATGTGTCACTGGTGCCTTCAGAGCTGAACCTGGTACCGCTGCCAGTGACTTCCATCCATCTGTGTTTAGCATTACCAATGTTTTCTGTGCGCAGAGCACTTCATTTTAGTAAGAAATCATTCCCTTTGTCAATCGTGATTTTTGCTCTCATTTTTGTTTGATTACAAAGACAATTGATAAAAAGCACCTTGTAAGACAAGCTTGCTATTGCTGACAGCTGCAGTGGTTGCTATGGAGATTTTGATGTTGTGAGCAAGGATTGTGACTTTGGTGAGAATAGAGCAGATGAAGCCTTAATTTTAACACATCCTGTTTCTATGCAAGGGTGGTTTTTAAAAGGAACAAGACAGTGAGCTGAGGAACAGAAGCCTGTATGTTTTGCATACACTTGTTGCATTTGCGACAAGTGCGGTGCGATCTGACACTGGAAGAGATTCAGATGTATCTTTATAGTTCACTTTCCTACAAGGTGTTTGATGCCGGTATCCAGCAAGCAGTCACATCACAGGCGTCCCATGGCTCTTGCTGTAATTATGCCCGTTGCTGCCAGTACCTTTGGGCAGCGTTTTGACGTCTTCCTGCGCTGTTTGTGCATGATGGGAGCCGACCTGACTTGTGTCCTAACAAACACCTTGTTTTCCAGCCTACTCCGGTGGGATCTGTTCACGTAGATTCCGGGACGTCTGCAATAACGAGAGACAGCCACGTCCATCGGGACCGGCCGTCACAGCAGGCCCTGCGCAATCAGGTGTGTTGGCAGCACTGCCTCGCTTGGCATCCTTCTAAATTCCCCTTGGTCTGCAGAACAGAAGCCCTGCCGGTTGGGGTAGCTGGGGCTGATTCTTGCCTTTGTGGCAAGCGTGTTTCTTGCTTAATTTAGGAAGACTTTGGTCTGAGCAAACTTTTCTCAAAGCAACGAATGGCTGAAAGAGCGGTGGAATTCCTCCAGATTGTGAGCAAGTGGGGTGGAGTAAGATGTGTGTGTTCCATGGACATGCACGGCATCCGGCTCAGGGTGCCCCGTCAGAGGCACTGTGCTGCACAGCAGAAAGGACTGCCAGCGCAGGGTCCTTTGGGGAGGCTGGGCGTTGTGGTCCAGATAAACTGCAGGTTTATGAATTTCCCCCTTTTTTCTTTCTAGTGGTAATATTGGTGTTGAGAGTCTGGATTTTCTTTATTAGCAAAGGTGCTCAGAAGTTGAGTAGATCTCCAGCTGCCGGCTCCTAGCTGGAGCTGTTGGTGCTCTTGCTTCCCAGTGAGTGGTTCTGGGCTCGCTCTGCTCCTCTAACTGCTGTGTGCTGTTCTGGCTGTGTCTGTGATTCCTGCACCCACACAGCTCACGCGAGCTGGGCCTTGTGGGCACAGAATTGAGTGTGAGATGCAATAACCTGTCTGGGCTCAACTCTCCTTGTTCCATGCAGCTGTGCTTGGAGTGACAGAACACCTAATACAGACTGCATCAAAAGCTTTCAGCTACAATCAGGATGAATATTCCCCATTAGAAGTGTTGCTTGTAGGAGGCTGCACTGTTTGAAGCATGTGTGCAGTACTTATGCATGCTTATTAGTGTGGACTGGGTTGACAGTAGTAGTAAAATAATGTGCTTTATTATATTGCCTGATGAATGCATTAACTCCATTTTAGGTGGCAGTTTGTAGTTGTCTGCTCTGACAACAGATCTTCATGCTGTGTACAATCAAGGCATCTCGTTCTCTTTGATGGACAATGACGCCTGGCTTCATTTTCAAGCACATTAGTTCACAAATGTTAGTAGATAGCACAAAGACAGCTGTCTTATTCCCAAAATATTATTTGGACAGCATTCAGTGTTTGTTCTTCTAAGCCTTTCAGTCTTAATCATAGAATCACCAAGATTGGAAAAGACCTCTAAGATCATCCAGTCCAATCATCCGCCAACCACCAATATATCCCACTAAACCATATCCCTCTGTACAACATCTAAGGTTTTTTAACATCTCCAGGGACAGTGACACCACCTAGGCAGCCCATTCCAGTGCCTGACCACTCTCTCGACTTCCTAACATGCAACCTCAATCCCCCCTGATGCAATTCCAAGGCACCTTTTGTCTTTTTTTTCTCCTAAACATTACTGAGGATGTTCAGTTATTCAATAGAATCAATCACAGAATGGCTTGGGTTGGCAGGGACCTCAAGGATCACTGTCATTTAGCCCCCCTGCTGCAGGCAGGGCTGCCAGTCGCACGATCAAGTGGTGGATCAGGTTGCCCAGGGCTCCATCCACCTTGGCCTTGATCACCTCAGGGATGGAGCATGCACAGCCTGGTCCCACCTCCAGCCTTAACCCACCGGCCCTCCACCTGCTCGACTGCTCCTCAGAGGCAGCTCCTTGCAGTCCGTCCACTTCTTAACACAGAGGCCATCACCTCCACCCCCTCTACCTTGCCTGCCCTTTCTATAAAGCTCATAGCCCTCCATCGTGGTATTCCAGTTATGTGAATCATCCCACCACGTGCCTGTGATGGCAAGAAGATCAAAGTTTCCCAAGTGCACTACAGTCTCCAACTCCTCCCTCTTATTCCCCATGCTGCATGCATTGGTATAGAGGCACTCCAGCTGAGCTTTCAGACACACTGCCTTCCTAGAGGAGCCTTCCCACAAACCTCAGGGACGGATCTGAGCTGACAGCATTCCCTGGCTCTTCTCTGTTCCTCAGCACTACACCAACCCCCCCAGCAGCTCCAGTTTAAAGCTCTCTCAGTGAGCCCAACCAGCTTGCTGCTCCTCCCTGTCAGTTGTGTCCCATCCCATGGTTCATTGAAGGTATGTCGTGGGTCATAGAAGCCAAAGACCTGAGTGTGACACCACCCATGCACCCTGTCATTCAGCTGGTCCGTTCTCCTCTTCCAGACCTCGGTCTGCAACCAGGAGGACTGAGGAAAGCACCACCTGCATTCCCAATCCTTTTAGCATCTTCCCAAGGCACATAAAGATTCCTTGACATTTTTTTCCTTCCCTGGTCGCAGCCTCATGCAACCCAGCTTGAAGGACCAGGTGGGGATAGTAGTCCTCCAGCTTTATCCTCCCCAGCGTCTTCCTCCTGTCCCAAATGCAGGCACCAAGCACATATCAGACCTCTCTAGAGAGCTTATCTGGGCTGCAGATGGGCACCTCAGTGCCCCTCAGCACAGAGCTGCTTTGGAAGTCACAGATACCTTCTTCTCTCTCCCACACCATAGGTTTTTTATCAGGTATTTGGGTGTAGAACCTTAAGACAGAAATCTGGCTCTGGTGTCATCTCACGCCTTTCCTGCAGAGTGCCTCCAGGCTCCCAGACCATGCTCTCTGTGCTGACAGACATACAGCTCCATCAGCTGACCTGGCCAAGGAAACTGGCAGTGCAGTGTTTTGTAGAAAGCAGCACTCAAGATATGTAGTTCACCAACTTCTAAAACTCCATTTAAATTCTCCAGTTGTTCTTAATCTTGTGACCTGCAGCAACTGAAGAAGAATTTCAAGGGAAGTGCTTCTCCAGTAACTCCTTTGAATGATACCAATAGAAAAGGATAAGCAGTGTCTCAGGCTGACAGAACAAGCATTTAACAAAAAGATTTACAGGCCTGCATGAAGGCATCTCTAGGGAAACGCTCCCTGTGAAGTGGGTTTGTTGACTGCTCAGGAGGAGCTGCACTGCGGGTCACTCAGGGACGGACCCAGAGGTCGCTCACAGAGGAAATGATGGTGCTTGTTTTATGGCATGCGAGCAGAGTGCTTTTCTGTTCTGCTTCCTTTTGCAAATGCTCTCGTTCCAGTTTGGTGGCCAGTTAGCATTGTACAAGTGCACAGGAAGGTTTCTGGAGTCATCCTGCGTGGAATTGCTGGCAGCCCCTCCCTCTTTTCCTGGCCGCACAGCAGCTCCTCTCTGGCTCTGACCAGGGCTCAGGCTCATTCGTGTGGCTGCAGAGAATGACTGCATCCAGCAACACAGCCATGCCCTTAGTAACGTCGTGCTGGACTCCATTCTGTGCCATTAGCGTGAGATCTGACACACATCTGTCTGCCTCCCTGTCCTGTGCTTCCAGCCTTGGCAATAAGTTCCTTCAGCTGATTGTTGGGTTTGGCTGCACAGAGATGCTCATTGCCCTCAGATGAACACTGGGTGTGTTGTCATCGGTGCTGGATGACCTGTTAGCAGCCTCGTGTGCAAGTGCAAAGTGGTTCTTCTAATAAAACAAATCAAATTCTAATAATTTCCCTGTATACAGTTTGCATCTACTGGAGATGAAGTCAGCGGAAGTTTCTTGTTTACTGCACTTTTGAGTAAAAAAACAAGTATTTTAGGGAGGTCAGTCTTGGGTATCTCAACTTGCTGCCATGTCCAGGGCTCTGATGTGGGCCCTAGCAGACAGGGTGAAACATGCTGCCAGCATGGTTATTGCTGTGCTGAAACACATGCAGGCAACGCTGTGCGTAGAAATAACTTCTTGGATAGATGTGAGCTTTCTTGTTGTTTATCACCTACAGAAGGAGTGCACTCCTGCAGTGGGTAAAGCTGAAGGAATGTATGGTTAATACTTGGTAAAGTTAAGCTGTAGCCTAGCTGTCTAAATTGCCTTGCTGTTTTGCAAGAAAAACCTACAGAGAAACAAAATGGACTAACTCACTAACAGCCATCCTCTCATTTCTTCACCTCATTCACCTTTTGCCCTCTCTTCTGCTTCTCTCCTGCTTCTGGACTTCGAGCAGGCGTCATCCGATCGCCGAGGAGAGTGGGAGATCCAGCCCAGCCGGCAGACCAATACCTCGTACCTGACATCTCATCTGGCTGCGGATCGGCACGGAGGATCAGTGCAGGTACCTGCTCCTCCGTGTCAGAATCTGTGCGTCACTGAATTGCAGTTATACCTGCCACTGCGAGGCCAAATGCCTGGGAAAAGCCAGGTGGCTGCTGTAGACAGGGAGCGTGATGTAAAGGCTTCCCAGGAACCAACAGGAGACAAGAACAGACAGAAATTATTTCACAGGCTTCCCGTTCCTCCAGTATGCCTTGTTGAGACGGGTGGAGATGCATCACGTGGAACCGTGCTGTGGGGGAGCTTTGTTAATGGGGAATGTCTTGTGTTTCAGGTGGTTAGCTCGACCAACGGGGAGCTGAACGTGGACGACCCGACGGGGGCACACTCCAATGCACCTATAACAGCACAGGCAGAGGTGGAAGTGGTGGAGGAAGCTAAGTACGTTGGCTTTACAAGCAGGTTTTCCACTGGTGTGGTCATTAATCTTCCTCCTGTGAAACAAGTGGGGGTATCTACCCACGGGGAAGTACTCGATGCTCGTGTCCCATGCCCTTTTCCTGCATATTGCTGCTTTTGTGCATGGTGCCTTCAGTGCTGCTGCTGCTTTTTAAACTTGTTGTGGCTGGAGAACATAACTCTTACTCAGAGCATGTGTTGCAAAACAGATGGTAGCACAAGTACCAAAGTAACATGGATAGATTGCAGGAGCCTCCAAAGGGAGAACGCTCTGTATGCTCATGCTGAGTGTAGGAGTAGCTTGAGCACAACTCAGTGAAGAAATTGTTGGTCTGAGTTCACACTTCATCTGTGGCTGCAATAAGTAATGCCAGGTATCCAGAGTGGTATGACAGTAATCCTTTCAGGGACTTGGGGTTTTCTCTGTGAATTCTCCCAGTCCAGTGCTGAGAGAGAAACCAGTAACAGCCCTTCTGCTGATGGGGAGCCGTGTGCTCGCTTTGGGCGGACCTCTCCTCTGTAGCGTGTGGCAAAGAGTGAGAAGCGACATACATAGTTGCTGCTTTGACCATTTTGGCCTCCATTGCACACGTGCTGCACCTGGCGCCATCATGTCACCTTTTGCATGACCCTCAGCACGGGACCTTCTTGCTGCCCCTGAACTAGAGCAGGACCCCAGCAGGTAATCCCAGCTTCCCCATACGAGGGGAAGTGGGTCTGGAGCTGCCCCCAGACTGGTCAGTGCTGTGACATTGCTCCAGTGCCTGCCTTGGGCAGTCTTGGTGGTGCTGGTGTGGCTTGGCTCAGCCCTCTGCTAGGAATGATTCATGGAAGGGTAAGAAGGAAAACAGGGAGGTATGAGAAAGGATGGAAATGGCTCTGAAAACTATCCATCAGGCTGGAGCCTTCTTGTCACTATTCCACCTTGTCACCATTGTGCTGAAGGTCCTTTGCTGCCTGTCCTTCAGAAAGCACTTCTGTGATCTTCCTTGGTGGGAGCTGTGCATGATCCTGGCAGCTATTTGAGCAAGCAGTGGATGTGCTTTCTCCTCCCAGCCAAAGGAGTGGGCCATGATTTTGGCACAGGCTTCTCCTAGAGCATGGTGGGGAGGGCAGGTCTTGAGGTGCTACTTGGAGAGTGGGCAATATTCCTCTTAAATTTGGGTAGTGGGGCCTGCAGAGGCCACAGGTTCGGTGTCACAGGCTGTGTCTTGGTCAGGACTGAAGTGGGGCTTCCCAGGCACATGCTTTGGGGCAGACAACCACCCAGCAGCTCTTACATAGGGGAGTATCAAGATAGGTGAGAAGAAGCATTGCGTGAGCTGTGCTGCCCAAGCTGTGCCTGGTCATTTGTTCTGTCCCTCCCAGACTCTGTGTGGTTCAGAATTGGTTTTGGAGGGTTTCAGCGGTCACTGTGAAGCAGAGCAGAGGCTGCTCTGCAGCAACAGGTCTGGGGGCTCTTGCTGTAGCTCCCCAGTTCCTTGTTTCATTCCTCTTGCCTCAAGGAGGGCTGTCTTCATCTTTCCTTGCATCTGTGATCATAAATTCCCTCAATTATGAGGAGAGCAAAGGATTTTTAGACTCAAAAGATTGATTTGCTGTGTAGCAGTCCAGAAGGGGTTAGAACCAGCTGAATTTGGAGCTCTGTGTTTTGAGGGGAGATGCAACAGTGGAATGTTCTTTCCCTGGAGCTCCTGGCCAGCAGAGGAGCTGTGCACATGCTCCTGCTTTGGGGTCCCCTGAGGACACACTGAACAGCAGCTCACAGACACAGGCCCACGAGCTGGTTCTTCTGCTGTTGGAGCTGCAGGGGATAGAGCAGTCTCCTTTGTGGTGGCTTGGAGCTCCTGTGTGATCCCAGGCCCCAGAAAGGGCCTTCCAGGGCCTGTGACCGTGGGGAGAAGGTGCAGAGTTTGTCTGAGGTCTCATGGCACTGAACACTGGTGATTCTCAGCGGCACCGTGGCGAGGTGGTATGAGGGCTGGGGCGGGTGGGGGCAGGCATGGTGTGTGTCTGCCAGTCTGCACTGCATGTTTGCATGGCTGCAGTGACATGCTTTCATCCCACCTCTGTGAACTAATTGCTCTTTCTTCCTTTCTGTGTTTTTTCTCTACACTCTCTGTAGCTGCCTGAAAATGCTCAACTTGTGGTGAGTCCCTCTCTCCAGTCCACATGCAAGGGGGAGCGGACCAGACTAGACTGGGGTTGGCAAAATCCAACCAACCAAACCATAAACAGGCACAAGCTCAGTGCCAACCCAGGGCAGTTTGGGTTTAGGACCCTGCTGAGCGCTTCTTGGGGAGGGTGCGGGCCGAGTCTGAGGGCCGCGTGAGGCCCAGCAATCAGACGGATGGCTGAACCGATCCGTGCAAAAGACAAATTCTCATCCTTTTCTATTCGGCTTCCCATCTCCCCCAAACTGTAGTGTCCGTGAGCAGATGATGCCTAATGGAGCTGGGCAGACTCGGGAGCAGGCTCGCCTAATATCTTGCAGGACTTCCTCACACAGACATGAAGGGAAAGCCTTGCTCTGGTGTGGAGGGGAGGGAGCAGTCGCTTCCTGGGAGAGTTCCTACAGAGAAGCACAGCCAGGGCCCGCAGTGATAGAGGGGGTATAAAGCAGTGGCATTCATTAGTGACATTAGTGACAGGCACTAATGACAGAGCCGCAGTCTTCAGGAGATGGCTGCTTTCCCAGCAGCAGGCTGAGGACTGGGGGAGCACCGCAGCTGAGCTGGCTCTCGGGGAGAGCCCATCCAACCCTCTGGTTTGGGATCAGCATCGCTCCGGGCCCAGCTCCTTTGTACGTACTGTTCATCAGGCTCCCGAAGCTGCAGTCCTGGCCCCGAGGAGGCTGTGATGCGTTCCCTCCCTCCCGTCCCCTCTGTGGCCGGGGCTGCGATGTGCATCCAGCATCTCCTTGAGGCCCAGGCGGCACTCTGGGGTGGGTGGGAACCTTGCAGAACAAGGTGATGCCTCTGTGGGTCAGGAATGTCCTTGCTTGATGAGAGACTGACCCGCCTCTGCCCTGCTCTCCATAGGCATTGCCTCCGATACCTCTGGCATCTCTGGCTTTTCTGTATGTCGTAGTCTGGGGCTGTTCTCTTGGGCATTGTCTGCATGCACAGAGATCACATTCTGTAGTTGTGCCTGCCTTATCCTTTCGTTTTGGTGTTCTGCCTCTGCCTGTCTGACCTGCCAGGACTTCCTTTCCTGAACCCTTCCCTGGACCTCTGAGTAACACCCTAAAAAGACATGAGTCTCAAGGGACCACAGCCAGTCAGCCAGCTCCCTCTGTACAGTGCCCAAGGAAACGAGTGCTTCTCAGCCCTCTTCTCTCCTTCTTCACCATCTGCATGTGAAATCGTAACTCGTGCATTGTCATCATCTCTCCCCATAACCATCCCCTCCCTTACTTACCATCACCCATGTCATGAAGGAAGGTGGCTGCCATGGGAGGGAAATACTGCTGTAGGTTAAACCCAGAGAGGGCAGCAGGAGGACTGGGGCAATAAAATGCACCACCAGTCTTGGAGCAGGGGGTGAGAGTGCCGGTAGCGTGCAGGAGCCTGTGCTGGGTGCAGAAAGTTTCAGAGCATGCAGTGAGTGTCACAGGGGGTCCTGGGGATGGAGTGCTCCCAGCTGACAGGTTGCTCTGGGCCTGTGCTCCTGGAAGGACAAGCGTGTCATGGTTTTTCTCGGCTCGCCTCCACACTGGGCCTGCTATGAGCGCCTGAGAGGAACCCAGAGCCAGATCGTGACGTTGCACTTCCCCTGGTAACACGTCCCTGCAGGAGCGTGCCATGGGCAGTTGCCCTCCCGCTGCTGTGGCTTTGAGCTCCATGTGTCACAGGGCTGCAGTCTCCCAGCAGACAGTCAGTGCTGGCTTATGCGGTGGTGTCAGCCACCGTGGCTTCTGCGCCCCAAGGTAAGGGATAGGCTCCTCCTGGGGTGAAGGAGAGCGTGAATCTGTTGCACCAGAGGAGCACAGTGCTGACATCTCGGAGCTGCGGTGGACCCCACCGATAGCAATGCGGAAGTGCTGTCACAGTGTTTTCGAAGGATTTGGGTCTAGCCGTTGGTTAAAGAAGCTTGTAGGAAAAAATGGTGTTTGCATACTTGCGCTGCTTAGCTTCATGCCTGTTCTGCAGCCTGGAGAGGTGGGCTTTCCACGTCTCCCCAGAGATGGCTGTAAATGGCAGAAAGATCCGTAGCTCAGGAGCAGAACTTGCACAGAAGTAACACGTTTCCTCTGTGCAGAGGGGTTCCTGGTGAGGAACAGGCTGAGGGTGGGAAGGCAGACTCACCTCTAATGCCCAGTCCCTCTGTAGGAAGGCAGCAGGGCTAGGAAGCCTGGATTCGGTGCGATGCCACCAGTGAAACCACCTCTGCTGGAGGTTCAGCTGTGCTGAGCGTTCTTCCCTCCACCTCAGTCTCCACTCTCCATCCTTTTGCTTCTCCTAATCCCTGGGCGCTGCGCACCTCCCTCGCCTTAGCAGAGGGGAGAAGCAGGTGTTCTGCACCAAGTAACACTTTATCAAAGGTGGAAGCTCTGGGTATCGTGAAAGGTTCAGTAAAGGAACCTGGTCCCTGATCCGAGATCTCTTTGGCACCTGTCTTTTTAGTGGGCGGTGTTGAACCCGTGTGTCTTGTAGCCGGGGAGCACAGCCAGGGCCGTCCTCGTGCCCTCCGGACCATCTGGCTCCTTGTCCCATTGCTCCCCACGTGGCTCCTGGCGTTCCTGTGCTGGTCGAGCCTCTAGAGGAGGGAAGGGCCATGCCCAGCCATCCACTGGCAGCGCCCGACCCCCGGCCCATGGTCTGGGCACGGCGGCCATCCACACGCCAGCCGCTGCCGACCTTGTGGGCAGGTCCCCGGGCTGGGGCCGGGCGCACGGAGCAGCCGGTGCATGCGGGGGGACGGCAGTGGGGCTGCGCGGGGCTGACTGGCCTTGTTCTTTGTGCTCCAGGTGCTGCTGCTTCTTTAAGAGGAAACGGAAGAAGACGGCTCAGCGTCACAAGTGACCGGTGCCTCCTGGGCCTTGCAGGAACACCACGTGCACCTGCGGCTCCTGCCCTGGCTAACTGGAAGGGGCTTCTCTTTAGGGGGAGGAGGAGGCATAGGAGGAAGAGAAAAAAAAAACACAAACAAGTGACATTTTAAACCAAAAAGAGAAGAAAACGTTCCAAAACAAACCACTCTGGGTGGATCTGCTGAATGGTCTCCCTCGTTCACTCCAAGCCTGATGCTCCTTTTGGGACCAGGACTGTGGCTGGCTCAGGTCTTGGTCGCCCCGGGAGGGGGGCTGGCTGGCTGACCCTCCTTCCCGTTGTTTACGGCGAAGGCATCGTTCATGCAAACCTGAGGACTGTGCTTAGTTCCTGCTCACTTTACCCCCCTCCCTCCCCTGCGCTCTCTGCTCCTCCGCCCTCCTCCCTCCTTAATTAAGAAACGAAGCACCGTAGGCTCAATTGGCTCTCGAGAGGGCAGGAGGATGTGGTCGGGGCGCGAGAGTTGCGTGGGAGAAGGGCCTGACTGCTGCAGCAGTACGACACAGGTTCCCTTTTAGGCTCCTTGGGAACAGTTACACTGTAATGTGCAAGCTGTGAGAAATTTGCAATCTACTGTTCCAGTTAGGTTTCCTGGCTCCCCTTGACACCTCCCTCCTCTGACGGTAACAGAGCAATGTGGATTGTTTTAAAGAAACTGACGTCGTTGCACTTTTTATTATTTTTAGCATTACAGATGCACATTGTATCTGTGGATTTCTGCGTGGACCAGTGGTGCAAGCGCAGACAGACATTCAGCTGGGAACGTTGGGGTGCAGAGAGTGCCCTCAAGTGGGGATGTTGATGACATCCACACAACCCTTGTGCCAGTTTGGGGTTCCCGGAGCCCGCCCTGGGCCGTGCGCTGAGGAAAGCATACTTGAATTTTCAATCACCCTTTCCAGCTGCCAGTGAATGTCCCCACCATGGTTTCCTACACCGTGCCTGACCCAAGCAGCCCACAGACATGTTGGCAGCAGAGAGAGGCAGATCAGGGTTAACATAACTGGGAGCTGGTGCTTCCCAGACCGCAGGCATCTCAGTGCAGGGCCAGGCAAGCACGCGGCCCTCCCCAGCCTTCCGGTAGGGTGGTTGTGAACACGCACCTTCCCTGGGGAAGTGTGAGGAGCAAAGCTTCCCAGGCAAAGTGGCAATCCTTCACTGCCTTAATACTGATTTCATCTCCAGATGGTCGGATGGCTTTGACTGGAACAGCCTTGACGTCCTCCCTGCGAGCTCCCAGCCCATGGGGAAGCCACGGTTCGCGTGCAGGCCAAACACACAGCTAGCAGCTAGCAGGGCACCTGCGACATGATGGCTTGTGTCCTGCTGCCACGCTTCCCAACCCGGAGGAGGCTGAGGCTGCTCCTGGACGTGGCAGGGCTGTGGAAGAGCTCAGGCAGTTTTGGGGGAGTTTGTGAATAAATAGATGCTCGTGCTCTGTGTTTCCATGTGTGCCATCTGACTGCACTGCAGCTGTTCGCTTGAGGGATTTCACTAGCTGTAAACATGGGCTTGTGCTCCCTGGGGAGTACAGAGGGAGGAGAGAGAGACGAGACCCCACAGCCTGTTGTGAGTGATGAGCTGTGGGCTGGGGCTTGTGGCGTGGCACCCCAGGAGCTGCAGCTCCCTTCCTCGGCAGCCGGGCAGGGCGTTGCTCCTCGTGCTTCCTCGAAGCAGGTGTGAGGTCAGCACAGGAAGGCATTGCTTCTGTGCCAGGATCCCTCCGGGCCATCCTTAGCCATCTTTGCCTCTTGATGCCTTACCTGCTGGAGCGCGGCTCTGAGCATGGCCGCTCCTCCTGTTCCCAGCGGCCCCTCACGCTGCAGCCTGGCTCACTCTTTGCTTGCACATCGTCTGGGAGCTGCACGCACCCTCATTCTCGCTCTGCAAAGTGCTTTCCTCGGGGCACACCGCAGGCTGGGGCAGGGATGGACCTTCAATCACCTGCACACAAGAGCCAGAACAGGCACTTTGTCTCTCTTCCCCTCTTGCTGGAGGGAGGACAGGGATCAGCCATGTTCCACCCTCCCCGTTCCGACCTCTGCTGCCTCCCTGCAGTTCCGTGTCTCTGGCACAGGCATTCCCCTCTCTGCTGTAGGAAACCATGGTTTGGCGTCTTGCGGGGGGAAAGGGGCACAGGCGCTCCCCAGGAGCAGCCATGCGTGCTGCAGATGGAGCTGGGCCTCGAGACACTTCTGTTGCTGCCCTCCCAAGCCCCACTAAGTGCCTGTCACCAGAACTCGATTCCTTCTGCATCTCCTGCCGTGTTTGGTCATTCCTTGCTGCGTCCGCCCCAGGAGCAGTTTGTAGTTGCAGCATCTGTAAGTGTTTGCAGGGTGAGGGAGGGCTGGGGGAGAAGGGGCCATCTCAACAGTTTCTGTTCTTAAATGTTTTTGGTTTTTTTTCCTGTTGTTACTTATTTGGTTTTTTGTTTCTGTTTTTTTGTTTTGTTTTTAAAGTGAATGTATTTGATTGTTTAGAAACTTTCCTGACCTTGTTTTTAAATGGGTTGGTTGGAAAGCTGTTTCACCACGACCCGCTCTGCTTATCTCTGGAGATACGATGTTCTTTTAATCCTATGATGATGTGTTTGTAGGGGAGGACGGTCCCCCCACGGCATGCTGGTAATGCTCACTTGTACCAAGCCCTCTTGCACTATAATCGTATGTTGGACTCTTCAACAGGGCAAAGGTGGTGGTTTCTTTTGTTTTGTTTTTTTTAAAAAAAAGGAAAGAAAGCAGGTTAACAGCAAGTCCTGTGCGTGAAGATCCGCCATCCCAGGGATGGGAGGTGAAGAGAGCTGAGCCGGGCCGAGCCAGCTGCTGTGTGCCGGGCAGCAGGCAGTGCAGCCAGCAGGGAGAGCTGCGGCCCTGCTGGGAGAGCCGGGCGGGGGGTGCCGGGCAGTGCCCTGCCAACAGTGCGATGCAGTCTTCTGAGGCGTCAAGTGAGACTTTTTTTGTTTTTTTTCAATAAAACATTGCACTGCTGCATTGTTCTCCATGAACAGATGTGCTTATTTCCCCCTCACCAGAAACACTGCTTGCTTAGATAATGTTTCCTTTCCCTCTGCTTCTCTTGGGCTCTCTTGATAACCTTCCCTTCTCACTGGACCTTCCTAATGCTTTGTGCTTCAAAGCCACGGGCAGCTCAGTCCCACAGCAGTCGTGGCACCCATTTCTTTTCTCTCTCTGCCCCTACGTTCCCACCTTAGCCAGGGATCCATCTTGGGACTGGCATTCTTGTACATCCTCATCAGTGACACAGATGATGGCACCGAGTGCACCCTCATCAGTTTGCTGATGGCACTGAGCCGAGCGCTGCGCTGGATACGACAGGAGGAAGGGATGCCATCCAGAGGGAGCTGGGCGGGCTCACAGAGCGGGACCACGTGAACCCAGGGAGGTTCAGCAAGGCCAAGCCGGGGTGCCGCACTTGGGTCGGGGCAATCCCAGCTGTGAGCACAGATGGGAGAAGGCCTCACGAGAGCAGCGCTGTGGAGAAGGACTCAGTGGCTCTGGTGGATGAAAGCCACAGACGAGGCAGCAGCGTCCATTGGGGGCCGGAAAGCCACCGGCATCCTGGGCCGCACCAACAGAGGGGTGGCAGCGGCAGGGAGGGGACCGTCCCCTCTGCTCTGCCCTCATGAGGCCCCAGCTGCGGTGCGGAGCTGCTGGAGCGGGGCAGAGGAGGCACGGAGATGCTGCCAGGGCTGCAGCACCTCTGCTATGGAGACGGCTGAGGAGCTGGGGGTGTTCAGCCTGGGCAAGAGAAGGCTGCGGGGAGACCTCAGTGCGGCCTTCCAGGACTTGAGGGGAGCTCAAAACAGGAGGGAGAGTGGCTTTGTGCGCATGGCAGACAGCAACAGATGGGACGAGCGGGAACGGCTTTAAACTAACAGAGGACACTGAGGTGAGGTGTGAGGAGAACACTGCGGGCACAGAGGCGGCGAGGCGCTGGCACTGCTGCCCACAGCTGCGGGTGCCCCATCCCTGGAGGCGACCAGGACACGGGCGGCCCCGGGCAGCCCGCGGCAAGGCTGGAGCCGTGCGGCTCTGAAGGCCCTTCCATCCCGCCGTGCTGGGACTGCAACGCTTCCTTCCCTAGCCGGGCAGCAGGCCGCCAACAGGCGTTTCCTTCAGCAGTTGTTTCTGGTGACAAACGCCCGGTTCCGGGCACGCAGCGCAATCCCGCAACGTAACGCCGTGCCGGGGCCGCGGCTGCGCGCACTGAGCGCCGAGGGCAGCCGAGAGCAGAACGGCGCCGACCACCCGGGGATCCCACCCCGACTTCCGCCCGGTCCCATTGGCCGTGCCCGCCCCGAGCCCGCCCCCCGCCCGGCTTCCGCCCGCTCCCATTGGCCGTAGCTGCCCCGAGCCCGCCCCCCCGCCTCTCGGCCGCCGCGCCCCGTGCCCGCTGCCTATTGGCTGCGCCTCCGCCAGGCGACGTGGCGGCCGCCCTACGGCTCCGCAGCGCCCCCCGCCTCCCGCCGCCGTTGGTCGCGCCCGGGCGTTGAGCGCGGAGGGGCCGGGATCGCACCACCTCTGCCGGGGGGGGGCGGTGGGGAGGGGCCGGATGCAGGCGGCGCGGCGGGCGCTGCGGCCGGGCTGCGAGCGGCGGAGGATGAAGGCTTTGGTGGCGGCGGCGGCGCTGGGCGCGGCGCTCCTGCTGCTGCTGCCCGCCGCCTCGAGGGCCGACGAGCGCAAGAAGGGCCCCAAGGTCACGGCCAAGGTCGGTGCGGGCGGCCGGGGATCGGGCCGGGCTTCGGTAACCGGCGCGCCGGGGGGGAAGGCCGGGCCTCTGCGAACGGGTGAGCCCCGGCTGACGGCCCCTCCCCCCCCCCCCCCCCACGGTGTTCTTCGACCTCCGCGTGGGCGAGGAGGATGCGGGCCGCGTGGTCATCGGGCTCTTCGGCAAGACGGTGCCCAAAACGGTGGAGAACTTCGTGGCTTTGGCCACCGGGGAGGTGAGGGCCGGGCCGGGCCGGGCCGGGCCGCCGCGCGGGTCCGCAGCTCTCCGTGCGGGTGACCGCCCGGTTCTCTGCAGAAAGGGTTCGGCTTCAAGGGCAGCAAGTTCCACCGCGTCATCAAGGACTTCATGATCCAGGGAGGGGATTTCACCCGCGGGGACGGCACCGGAGGTACGGCACCACGCGGCGCTCCCGGCGCTCCCGCGCTGCTCACGTGGCTCCGGTCCCCCCAGCGCCGGCCACGAGGAATTCCCGGGAGCGCCGCGCAGCCTGCTTCCCTCCTTTTCCTTTTCTCTTCAGGGAAGAGCATCTACGGGGACCGCTTCCCTGACGAGAACTTCAAGCTGAAGCATTACGGCCCCGGCTGGGTGAGCATGGCCAACGCCGGCAAGGACACCAACGGCTCCCAGTTCTTCATCACCACGGTGAAGACGCCGTGGCTGGATGGCAAACACGTGGTGTTTGGCAAAGTGCTGGAGGGCATGGTAAGGGCGTGGGAAACCAGGGGTGGAGCTGCATGCGGCCACTGTTGTCCCTGTCACACGGCTGCTTTCCCCAGGACGTGGTGAGGAAGGTGGAGAACACTAAGACAGACAGCCGGGACAAACCCCTGAAGGACGTCACCATTGCTGACTGTGGCACCATCGAGGTGGAGAAGCCCTTCGCCATCGCCAAGGAGTGACCCATCCCAGCGGGCTGGAGCTGCAGGGGGCCCCGTGCCGCAGAGACCAGCCTCCACGGGCTGCAGGCTGCCCTTCTGCCCCATGTGCATTCCCCACCGTCCCCAGTGGCATCCTGGGGTGTGGTTACTGAGGCCCCATTCCCAGCCCCTACCACCTCCCTGGGGGCAAGATGGAGCCCTGCTCCACTGTCCAACACTTTTGTAAGAAGCACATGCACCAATAAATGTGACCAATGTGTTTTTTATAAACTTGCCTGTGTTCTGCTCTCTTGAGGGGTCAGCCCTCCTCGCCCCTCACCTGTCTCAGATCAGCCTCCATGCTAGCCCTACGTTGTCTTGGCAGAAACACAGAGCCAGCTTTGGGCAGCACAGCCACAGTGGTTTATTGTTCCAAAGCCCAAACACTGAGGGTTTTTTTTCCAGTTAGGGTTCTGCCTGCAGGGACTCCTACAGCAATGCCATTGCAGGGCGGTGGCTGGCAGAGCTCCAGCTCTCCAAACCAAGGCACGTGGTGTTAGAGAATGGCACCGCAGCTCCCAGCAGGGCTTTGCCCCCATCCCGTGGAAGGTTTTACTGCCAGGATCCTTGGTGTGACACCACTGCTGGAGGTGGTAGGGCTGCTCAGGAGCCCAGTTGCCCCCGGGGCACAGCTGTGCAGGGTGGGCAGTGCCATGGGGTATAGAAGCCATGCAACACCCCGCTCAGCACGGTGTTGGGGAGCACATCTGCAGGGAGAGGTGCGAGTGCAGCTTTGTGAAGTCCAGCAGCTCAGAGGGCAACGCACAGGGGGACTGCAGGGCCACTCACATCCCGCTCCTTACCCATGGCTGGTGGCCATGCGTAGGGGTCAGTGTGGAAGCCAAGGACGGGCCGCTGGGGGGGCGAGTGGCTGACACTATGGCAGGAGTGGGACGTCAGTGCCCAGCAGCCCCTGTTTGGCTCCCAACCCCTGGGGAACCCTGCAGACTCACACAGGGCTGCAGCCCTTGGGCTCCTGCTGGCAGCGCCGCACCTTCAGGAAGTCCAGCACATCCTGGGGCAGTTCCTCATTGTGGCACAGGACGCCCTGGAGTTGGGACAGGGGGGGTGTGCGCACAGCTGGGGCACAGATGCCACTGCCAGCCCCCTGTGTCTCACCTGGATGTAGAGCTCCAGGCCCTGCCGGCGCTGCTCCAGCACCTTGGGCACCCAGTTGGGGACTCGCCGCGGGGGGAAGTCGGGCACCTTGCAGCTCTTCTTGATCTGGGGCAGAGCAGGGGGTGTGGGTGCCTTGGCTGCCACTGTGGGTCCCCAGGGAAGGTCCCTGGCTGCAGACCCCTCCCCCTGCTGGCACCAGGTCCTCACCCGCTTGTGCAGCGCCTGGAACTCGCTGTAACGCTTCGCCACTGTGTGCCGCCGGCCATTACACAGCACCTCCACCAGGAACACCTGCACCTCCTCATCCTCACCCTCATCCTCCCGGGGCAGGAGCCCCAAACTGCCCCATGGGCACGCAGGGGCCCCCAGGGCAGGGCGGGAGACAGGGGGTTGCAGGGACCAACACGTTGCCCCTCCCCCCCTACCCCCCCCCCTCCGTCCCTTCCTCCAGGGTCATTGCAGCCCCTGGAGAATGTGGGACCACCACGACCACCACACGGGGCAAAAAGGGACTGCTGTCCCCAGGAATAGGTGGGGACCCTTGGGGACAGGCACCACCCCAGGGCAGACAGGGACCCCCCCCAACGCCCCTCACCGTGTGTGCCTTCTCAGGACTGTGCGCCGTCACCTCTGGCTCCACTGCAGGGATGGAGACTATGATCATCGCCCGCCACCGCTGCCAGCACTGGATGGCCACCCCGTCCTGCCCCGGCTGCTGGGGACTGGGAGAGCCTTGGTGCTCTGCAGCCCGAAGGTAGCACAGGGATAAGAGGAAAGGAAAGTGGGAAGTCAGCACAAGCGCGCTTTTCCCTTTTCTTTCCGTCGCCTGTAAGACTCAGTATCAGTTTTGATCAGCGTTGCTGCAGCCCCAGAGCCAGCGCTGAGGCAGCCTGTTATCACAGGGACGGGGGAGCATCGCAGCCTCCTGCAGAGCAGCTCCAGCCCCGGGCTGAGCTCAGAGCCTAAAAACAGCAGCCGGGCCCTGGTGAGAGTCAGGGCTTAATCAACAGCCGGGACAGGTGGCTGGGTTGTGCCAAGGTCACGGGGCCCACGGTCACAAAGCACAAAGCCGAAGGCAGCACCACCTCCCTCGCATCCCTGCAGCCTCTTCCCAGCAGCCCTGGCCTCTCCCTGCCCTCTCCCCCAACACCACACGCCTGGCTGCCCTGATACAAGTTTTATTACATAGTCGTAATGGCACTGCAGGAGTAAGATAGTCATAAGAGCCTTAAAACCCAGCCTGAAAAATATACATTATAGTGTCGTTAACCCCCTTTGCTCTTCACCTACTCAGGGCTGGTTGGAAAGCAGGAAACTCATTTCTCTTCAGTAAGAAAATATATGTTGCTAAATGAAAAATATACAGTTAGAAGAGTTACTGGCTTGTAAGCTGCTCGTTTGGGGGTTAAACCTCTACCAGCGCTCAAGTGTTTAACTAGGGTTCGTTCACGTGTAAAAGAGGTATAGTGTATAAAAAGGCAAAGTTCAGGTATGCTCGCTGGCTTGGTCCAGTTAAGAAATGGCCTTGGCTTCAGGTAAGAATGCTTCCCAGTACTTCACCAGCTGTGGAGAGGAGGAGAAAAGAGTCAGGAGCCAGCACAGCTCAAGTGCATCGTGAATGAGCTTTAAATTCAGCAGACTCAAAAGGGTTTTTAGGGGGGGAGGAGGAGCTTTTGCCTCTTCCAACACACACACACAGCTCTGCCGAGGCATCCCCTGGGGTACAACGCTTAACGAGCAGCTCACTCATTAGCAGCACTCCCCCACTGTGGACTCAGGCTGAGCTCCAAGATGCGTAGGAGGGCTGGCAGAGGGCACTCACCTGCTGCTGAGAGTTCAGTAACGTCTCCAGGTACTTTGTCACATGGTTTCTGAAGTCCTTGGATTTCTCTTTCTGCAAGACACGGTTGCAGAAGTGAGCACAAAGCGGCAGCAACCACTGAAACCCTCACGTCTTCGTGGGGAGGCCTAAACACGGGCTAGATCCTGATGATGGTTTGGAGGATCGCTGCAGGCCTGCGTGCTTTGAGCAGAAAACCCCCCTTCAGCCAAAACCGGCTGCTCTGCAGCGCCGATGCCCCATTCGAACACTTCTGCATATGCAAATATCACCAACTGCTGGGAGAGCTGCCTGCTGATGGCTGGGGCTGACCTACCTCAAACCGTATCACTTCCTTGCGGATCACAGCAGAAATGCGTTCAAAGTCCCTTTCATACTGCGTCACACGAGACTCCCACTGCAGAAAGAGGAAGCGTGCAGTTTCTAGGGCTGCAAAGCTTTTTGCTCATTGTCTGAGTGGTTTCGCAAACCCGACTGCTCAAACTCAAGGGGCCACAGCACGCCTCACCTCTGAGATCTCCTCCTTGGCCTGCTGCAGCTTGTCAGGTTTGTTGGCCCACAGCAGCCTGGCCTCCATCTCCCTCTTCTTCTGCAGCATGGTCTGGGCATCCTGCCACCGCTGCCAGGTCTTCATACGTTGGTCAAAAGCTCCCTGAAAGGAAGAAGCAGAGGCTGGGCTGGCACACTGCAGTGTGACAAGCATGGGGCTGCACCCTCTGCCACCTCGCTGATGGCTGCACCTGAGGCCACATGAGGGAACCACAGTGGCAGCACAAGCCAGAATATGGAGCGTCTTGTCCGCTGCTCTACCAGGGAAAGGGCAGCTCTGAGGCCTCCCTCAGTACAGGGCTCAGTTTATTCCTTCCATCAAGAACAGCCATTGCAAGGAAACAACTTTGCTAGCTCCACACTGCCTCTCTTGCACAGCAGTGACCACAAGTCACAGCAAAGCACTCCAACACCTGCCAGACAGTATTTTTGTGAGCCACCAGCCCCGGCAAGGAAGAGCTATCACACCTCTGAATGCATTCAGCCAGATAGTGGGGAAGAGCTAGAAGAGCAGAAAGCAGATGTGGCAGCCTGGCCAGAAGGACAGAGCAGCCGAGAGGCAGGCAAAGGCTGAGGCAGCATTATAGCTTCTCCCAAGAACATGCCTACCTCCAGCACTATCAGTGGTCTTGGTCCTCTGCAGCACCCATCATATCTCCCCATACCAAGCAGGCTGCATTTCGGCCTCTGTAGTCTCCAACTAGGGCAGGAACAAGTCAGCCTGCCCGACTGGGAAGTCACCTGGAACTTGTTTTATCCAGCCTGTGGCACAGAAGCCTGTGTATCAAGCAGGCAGACTTCAAGACCCAGTCTACTTACAACACAGATGAGAGGTTACCAGCTTACAACCTCTGCAGCAGCTGCAGCCTTCTCCCCTGGAGGGGCTGAGACCACCTATAAGCCCTGAACTTGACCCATATTCCCTCTGGAGAACAAGAGCTCAGCCAGATCTCACCTACCCTATGTTCCTGATCCAGCAGCAAGTTTGCTTTCTGCTCAGAAAGACCAGTGATGCCATTCTCTCTGCTTGCACTCACAGGACCAGCTACCTCCTGGCACACCTCAGCCTAAGATCTATGCTAAGACCAGTGGTTCTGCCCTAGAGGTTGGCTTTGAGGATTGCCCTAGGGGAGTGCTTACCCTTACAACTGAGAGGAGGCGGATGTAGTCTCCCAGGAGCTCAGCCAGGACGAAGAAGTCATTGTTAGCCTGTTCCTGGTGCAGCTGTTCAATCTTCTCTTCCACCTCAGCCAGCTGGGACAGTGCTCGGGACAGGGCCGTGTTGTCCTCAGAGCTCCCCAGCATGGCCAGACTCTTTGCAAACTGTGCTGTATTCAATGCTAGCTCTAGTGAATGGAATAAGAGAGTCAGCTGTGGGCTTTGCTACACCGGGTGCTACACAAAGAAAGCCCTGGCCTACAGTTCAGCCCCGGGAGCTGCTTTTCTGTAGCCCCAAGAGACATCAGCTAGCAGAGCGAATGCCACCTGAGAGCTGGTGGCTTCTATGAGACACAGAGAACCCCCGCCAGGAAGAGGGAAACAGCAGTGGGAGGACAGGCACAAGTTTGCAGATGTCAGCCAAAACATGCAAAGGGAAACATTCCTGCTCCCTGGCACAGGACAGCGTAGCATTAGTAACAAGATCAGCTCTGGTCTGGTTCATTACAGCAGCTTTCAGCTGCCAGGCTCACATCCTAAGTCTGTACCACCGGACAGAAATTGTGGCATTATCATTTTTACTTCTGTCTCCCAGGACAAAGAAGCAAAGAGCAAGAAAGCACTGCTGTATCTTCTCACAAGGCTTAACTCTTACAGTCCAAGCAAGCAGAACCCAGCCCGTTACCTTTCCTGTGGTTCACTAGCGTTTCTACAACAGCATGCAGCTTCCGCAGCCGCTGCTCCTCACACTCCACCTCCTGCAGCTTCTCCTCGAACCACTGAAATGGACAGACCCAGAGTTGCTTCCTACATTATCTGCACAGCTGCAGAGCTGCCCATGCACCCCTCCCCAAAAACATGAGCTGGTGGGAAGGCGCAGCAAGGACAAGGACGGCCCGGAGACACCCGCACACTTACGATGTCTGATTCATTCATCTTAATGGTCATTTTGCTGACAGCGTCGGTCGCTTTGTTGAACATCTTCAGTATTCCTGCTCCACTCAGGGCCTGGGTGCCTATTGCTCTTGGCAGCTATAGAGAGACAGAAAAGTTTGTTTTGCCAGGAGATAAGAGTCGCTGTGAGAGCAGTGTTGATAACACCAGTGTCCTGGTGTGCTTCCACAAAGTCTGTTCCTACAGCAAAGCCTTCTGGCACAGCATTAGGCAGATGCTAAGATTTGCACCATCACATTCTCCTCGCAGGTGCAGGGACCACACTGGCCACACAGGCGGGCAGACAGTCAGCACTTCTGTATCATCTGGGCATCGGGCTCCGGTCCCCCCCTTACCTCCAGACAGCAGGCTGCACTCTCATCATGGATTTCACAATAAACACAACCCCTGCTCGAAATGTGTGCCCCCACTGTGGTGTCAGCAAGCTTGGCCACGGCTCGTTATCAGCACACGGTGCTTAGATATGCACCAAGAGCATATCACCAAGCTCTGAAGCACCATGCCCCCTTAACTTCCTCTGCACCCCCAGGGACTCGCAGCCACCTCAGTCCACTCTACTGACCTCCTCCTTTTCCAAGAACTCCCTAACATCCGGGTCCTGCAACATGGTTGGATGGCTGACAACTCTCTGTAGGTACCTGGGGAGAAGAACACACAGTACAAGTTACCTCTGCTGAAGCCTGGCTCCAAGCCACCTTGGTGAGCTGCAGCACACACGAGTCAGCTGCGACACACTTGTTTGCTCAGAAGCAGCAGCTGAAGTCAGACCCAGCCAGATGTTCTCATCCTCCCACCAAGAGTTCTCCCTCCCTGGGGACTCCAGTGAGACAAGTTTGCACCTGCACCGATATTCACTACACACCAAGGTTACTTGATACAGTAACTGATGAAGATTCAGTCTTACATTCCTCTGTGATGACGCTTCAGAGGCTGAAGCTGGAGGTTATTGGCATACTGGTGCCAACTACAGCAGTTAGCAGGGGTGGCAGAGCGAAGGCCACTGGTGTCTGCATAGTTAAAGGTGCCAGTTAAAGAGAGGGAATTGTTTCTCACCTGATCTGAACTGTTTGTACCACTACTTAGCATCCAGATTTTTGGGCTCCTGAGACAGATCAGTTTTCTCCCTGCCTTGTCAGAGTTCAGCCAGATTTGGATGAGCACCAGCAAGAGCTTTTGGAGCAGAAGATACTTTTAGAGTCAACTCTTGCAGCTGCAACTCTTCAGTGGCCTCCAGGTTCCCTCTAAGCCTGGAAGCAGACTGCTTTTCTCACACAGGGAGAAGACTGCAGCCAGTCTGACCTTTCTGAGGTCCCTTGCTTGGTTCAGGCATGAGGGGATAGCTGTTGGGATCTGTACCTCTCTAGAGCAGCCCGTCTCTTTTCTAGGAACTCTGCAGAGGAGGAGTCTTCTTTCCCAACTTTCACTTTGGTCATTCCTAGCACAGAAGGTAGGTGCAATTAATGAGTGGCCCCAAACTGAATGCATAAGGTAGCAAGGTCTGTCACAAAGCATACGGATTATCAGGGTGACGAGAGAGAAATCTGACCTTGCATCAGAAGAGCTACTTGGAAAATTAACATCTGCTTACATCTACATCTAGCAGAAATCTACATCCAGAAACGAGGCACTGCAACGCCAAGCGAGACCGGAACGAGGTCTGGACTCAAGCAAACAGAGCAATTCAGTGACAGTGCAGCGATTTCACTCTTCTCCAAGAGGATGCAGAGCCACTCATCAACTCTAACAAGGCTTAATGCCCAGAGCTCCAAGCAGGGAGCCAACAGAGTTCAGTTGTGTCACAGAACTCAGACTATTTTATGCACCTACTTTCTCTTACTGCTCTGCAGCTTCCCTCTCAGCTTGGAGGTTGCAGGCAGACCCATCTTTTGGGCACAAAGCTCAAACCAGAAGGACCAGATCGAGAGCAGCACTCTGCACCTCCACCACTCACCTATGAGACTCTTCTCAGGCGGTGGAGGCACGATGAACCCATTCTGGGCATGCTTCTCCAACAACTTCTCATAGAGACCCAGAAAGTCACTGAACCTCCTTTTCACTGAGAACTGCTTGCTCCTGAACATTGGCATGCTCGTCTGGGGGAAGAGATGAGACTCACATCAAACTCACCCAGGGAAGCTTGCCCATGCACACACGGTGCACCGTCACTTATGGGGGTGGCAATAGGACATCCTGGGCTCTGTGGGATTTGAGGAACACGCCAGGCCAAAAACTGAGCAAGCCCAGGTTTTCAGCAAATCTTCTCCCAGCAGCTCTCCTAGGGCTGAACAGCAGCATTAATACCAGTGACACAGCAGCTGCTGTGCCTGCGGGCTGCCTGCTAAGCCCTGCCTGTTGCCTAATCCCACCATCCCCGCTCCCCACAGGAACAGGCACTGCTGTCAGGTCACACACCAGCCTGCAGGGGCCATCAGCAGCTTTTGACTGTGTCTGCAGAGCAAAGCTGGCAGCTAACAAGCCTCCCAGTCCCTGCCACACACCCACAGCTTGGCGCTGCAAGATGCAGTGCCTGCAGCCCAACAGCTGCTGGACAGACAGCTAGGAAAGGCTTTTCAGAGAGCACAGAGATCGGTCCCAAAGCAGGGAAGCAGCTGCAGAAAGCTTGATGTCTTGTGACTAGCCCCAGAGAACAGGCCCTGGCAAGAGACTTGCTGGAAAGAGTTGCATGCAGGTGAGCTTAATCTGAAAGAACTGCCAGCACAGAACCACCAGGAACAGTGCCAGCACCTGGGGCTCTCCATAGCAGGTGACATTCCTGCTGCTCATTCCAATGCTGAGCAGATATCAGCTGAAAAGGTCTTCTTCCAAATAGATGCAAACCTGTTTCAGAGCTAGGCTCATCCTCTGATCTCTAAGGCTGGATTATAACTCATGAAGCCTTGTAGATTCAGGCCTCTCATCTATTTAGGTCACCACTGGCTTGACATGAAAAGGAAAGGCCAGCCCAGCTGCCTTAGACTGGGAAAAAAAACGATGAGTTTGACATACCTGTGTTGATACTTTGTAGGCTACGTATGCATTCATGCCATCCCCTGTGGAAAGCAAAACCAAGGCATTAGCACAAGGTTGGCCTTTTGCACCATCACCCGGAGGCTTTGGTGGCTCCAGCAATCCCCTGAGCTTTGCACGCCACGGAGAGGGGATGGTGATTCTGATCTGAGCCCTGAGTCCGCACGCAGACTTCAGACCTTTCTGCAGAAGCCTGGAGCCCTGCCCACCACGCATTTCCCCAGCCTGGCTGCTCAGCCTTTCCCAAGGCAGCCGACGCCGACGGTCGGTCGCTCGTTACGCTGACAGCACAGGAGTAACTCCATGCACACCACACACTGCTCGCCCTGCTGCAGCCCGCGGCTGTGCGGCACACGAAGCAGCCCTTCCACAGGACGCAAGTCAGGCTGGCTGCCTGTGGTTTGGCTCTGGGACATCACAGCCAGCCTTTTCTCCAGCTAACACAGAAACCGCTCACGTGGGGAGAGGAGGGTTTACGCCTCGTAGCTGAAGCAAAGGGCATCCTCACAAGTCAGACTCTGCTCCAGTGCCCCTCAGAAGTGCGCTGATTAGAAGCCGGCGCACCCCCAGCTCCAGAAGCCGTGAGCTGGCTGGGATCAGAGGGGCTCCCTGTGGGCTGCCTTTGGCTGGCTGAGCTGCTCTCGTCCCCGCTTCCAACAGAGAGAAAGCTTCGTGCTTCTCATTGCTCCGCAGCTGCCAGTGAAGGTGCCAAAGCTTGGGACAGCATATTTGATTTCAGGTTAAGGCAGTTTCAGCTCTCCCCTGCCAGCCACACACAACTCACCGACTTTCTCCGGGTCACTCACTCCCACAGTCAGCTCAAATTTGTCTTCCTGTTCCTCTTCTTCCAGCTGTTTGAAGTAAGCACATAAGGACAGCAAATTAGAACTAGAAATCCAGGCTTCCATACACAAAGTCCCATATGCTCCAGAGCGCTGTCACCCTGCCAAGGCATCTTTGGCATTTCAGTCTGGTCAAGGCAATGCTATGAAGCCCCTGGGCTCCACACTTGTGTTGAGGCTGCACGTTCCAACCATCCTGGATTGGATTTGTCTCTATAGCAATGCTATCTGCACAGACTAACGCACAAACTGCTCACCACTAAGGCAGAACTCTACCAAGCCCAACCTCAGCCCAGCTCTGCACAAAATAATTTCCTCTGGGCTCTTTTACATAATTTCAATTCTCACCCAAAACAGATGAAGATACCAAAGCTATGCAGGAGGCAAACTACAGTGTGCAGGCACACAGGGATGGAGAACTGTGACAGCAACTGGCAGACCCAGCCTGAACCCTGAAGGTCAGAGGCAGCAAAAACAACAGTACTGCCTCTGACAGGCCACTGAGGCTTCAGGCTTGCTTGGAAAGCATTACAGCTCCTCATTAGCAAGGTGAAGGTAAAGCATCTGCCCCACACAGCCTCTTGTTTAAGAACCTGGAGAGCTTCTCGGTTCACCAGTCAGCCCAGCATTCTGCCCGGGTTCTGAGTTGCTTTGCTTGAGCCAGCCTGAAGCCAGCCTGCAACAATGACAGTACTGCAGAGTCCTCGTGATTTCAGGCTGCTTGAGGGGCAGAACAGCAGCTCTCTGCTCGTCACCAAAATAGTACTCATTTCTCAACAGGAAAAGGACACAGAATTAGGCAGAGCTCCGCCTAACTGAGCTTGGCAACCAGACCACAAGTTCCACTTAAGAAATCTGAGCTCCCAAGTCACCCAGGAGACTTTTTTATATCCACATGAGAGCAGTTCCACCACGTAGCCCCATCTGTGGCAACAGAGGAAGCTGGAACTCTCAGTCAGAGCTCAGACCCTCAGCTCAGCCGTTCGCTCAGCACTGGAAGCAGCCTGCATCACCACGCTTCCACAGGAGCAAGGCTCACCTGAGCCCCACTTCAAGCCCCAGACTGACAGCCCGAGATAAAGCCAGGGCATCCAATGTGCCAATTACATTAATTACATCGTTAGATGCAGGTTCCCATCTAAGTGAACAGACAGGTTCCTGCCAACTCCAGGTCCCAAACCAGCAGGGCAAGTTGGAAAGCTGAGAGCAGTTCTCACCTCCTCATAGCTCTTTGGAGGGTTTCTGGAAGAAGAGCTTGCAGCTACTTCTAATGAGGGGGCAGGACTGGATGCTTTGGCCAGTTCCTTCTTCTGGTTGTTCTGCGTGCTGTCTAGAGACAATTCTACAGTGGCATCTGTCAAAAGAAGTTGGCAAGAGTCAGCCTCTCTACTTTGGGTTTCTAAAAACGTCAGCATTTTCAGAGAGGCTCACGGGACCTAGGCAGCAACAACAGTCTTAATCAGCATTCAAGAAACACAGGGAAGACATCTGTATGTACTGGGAAGAGCACAACCTCACACAGCTTCACTGCAGTAAGGGCATTTGATCAACGCAGCTGAACGTTTTGTTAATGGAAACTTACTCTAGAGAGGCGGTCAGGAGTTCCTTGCTGTGTGCTAGCAGCAGCTGCACACTACAAAAAGCTACAGACAAACTGAATTTTAACACTGCACCTAGACTGACTCCTTCCCAGGACACTCATCCACCAGGGGAAGTCAAAGCTTCCACCTGTTACCAGATATGTCCAGAACTGACTTTCAGATGCATGTGCCAGAGGTCTCATGCTCAGACAAGGAACAGGACTGCTGGGTAAGGTCCAACCCTCCTTGCTTCCCCCCACAGAGGGGTGTTACATTCCCTGTTCCTGGGGACCACCAGATCCCTGCTAGACACGCTTCCTCTATCTGCGCAGAGGGAGGAAAAGTTAGAGAGCAAAGGCCTTCCAGGTGTAGAAGGACACACTGCTTTGCAGTTCAATAAAAGCCCATTTTTAGGCCTCTTCAGCTTGCAGGCAGTTAATCCTGCCGCATGATTAAGGCAGAGACCTGGAGGAGGCTACAGGACCTTCCCAAACACACCACAAGTACTCAGCACTCCCAGAGCACAGCACAAGCTTGAGAGATAAGGAGTTGTGATAGCCCAGAGCAAGCAGCCTAAGCACAGGCTAATCATGGCTAGAACACGGATGACTCTAAGCTTACAGTTCAGAAAGCACCAGTAAGGGCTCAGAGATGCAGACTCACCTGCAAACAGGTCCTGATCATCTTGCTCTACACGAACTCCGTTCTCTTTGGAGCTGTTGTTCACAGGAAGAAGCAATTCCCTTTTTGGTGCCGGGGGTTTGCTCTTTAAAACAGTGAAAAGGACACAAGCAGTCATTAATGCTGAGGAGGTCCAGACGCTGCCACGCAGGGTCACCACTACAAACCCAGCACGCACAACGGCCAGAGGCTGCTTCCCTTCCAGCACCCTTCATAATCCAGGTTGAGTACACAGATTGCAACAGCTCTCAGCAGCCCTGGGAGACCCAGCCCTTCTGTTTGCACACTGGCAGCAGCACCACTCAGGCCAAGCAAGCAGCACCAGTGAGCCTCGGGTGAGCATGCCAACACAAAACCCCTTGTAAAAGTCAAGATTTTGCTGCTGGTGGTGCAGGCCTGTGGCAATTTGCTTTTCAAGTGGCACCCAATCCTCCATCTCACAGCCCAGCTAATAGAAGCTCTGTGCACAGGGTCATTCAGACCCTCTGCTCCCACACAGGAGCTGTGGAAAAGTTCCCAAGACAGCAAGAAGCTCTCCGCAGACAAGGCAAGGTGGGTGCTGAAGTTTCCTTGATGAGCCTCAAATGCTGAAGAGAGCTATCTACCCTTGGCTTTCAGTTTGCCTTAGTTTCTAAGAACACAGAAGTACTACGCCCCGCTCTCCACTTCTTGCTATAAGAGAACCGCAGCCTCCTTCTGAGCAGCCCATAACAGTGCCCAGCACCTCCGGCACACGAACCATCGGGGCCACTGTGGCTCCTCAAGCCCCCAGCCCGGCACTCAGCACAGGGGCGGACGCCGAGCTGACAGCTCTACCCGCACAGGAGCGCTGTGCTCAAGAGGAGCGCACCGAGCGTCAGTTATGACAGCTGCTCTAACAACCGCGTTAAGCGCCCGATAAGCGGCTTTGGCCGAGCAGCGCTGTTTCCTGCTCGGGGAGGCGCGATTCGCACCAAGGCCTGCAGCCCTCCGGCTCGGCAGGCCCCAAACATTCCTGAGCGCGGAGCAAAGCGGGCCCGGGAAGCCCCACCGCGCCCCGGTGTTTCCCCCTCCAGACTCACGGTGCTAGCGAAGATGTCCTCCCCCTCCGTGTCGCTGTCGGCGGCGTCGCCGTCGGCGGAGGACGGTGGGAAGGGCGGGGGCAAGTGCGGCCCCGGGGAGGGGGAGCGGGAGCCGCCGGCACCGCCCGACGCCATCTCCGCGCCGCCGCTTCCGCCCGCGACAGACGAGACCGGAAGTCCCCGCCACTACTTAAAGCGTGGGGGCGGAGCTTAGGGACGGGCGGAGCCTCGCGATTGGGCATAGCCGGCTGTCGGCCAGCAGGGGGAGCCAATGAGCGGCTGCGGGAGGCTCGGCGGGACCGCCGACGTGCGTGCCATTATCTGCCGTCTTGCAGCCCGGCGCCCCTGCTGGGATACTGAAAATCACAGCCGAAGGGCAAAAAGAGTCGTGGCCCGAGCACGGCCTTCGTGGGAGTGGTGCCATGGTGGCTGCAAGCTGCCCCTGTGCCTCCTTATCTCCCCTACCCCCATCGGGCTGCGCCCTGCAGGGAATAGAGAACAGCACGTTGCCTGTCCTCACCTCGAAAGCCTTGCTGCCGTTCTCCTTTCTGCCGCGAGGCAAAGACTTTATCAGAGCTCTGAAGCTGCTTTTGGGTCTTCAGTTTCAACCTCTCTACGTGCTAAAGCCAGATGCTTCAATACAGTCATCCTGAACTATTTTTGACGTGCCAGTTATCCAAGTGCACGAGACAGATGCCCTCCAGAGGAACCCAGACAGGCTGAGCAATGGGCTCAGGAGAACCACACTGGGTCCAGCAAAGCCAAGTGCAAGGTGTGCATCTGGGACATGGAACAGCTGCTATCAGCACAAGCTGGAGGTGTAAGGATAGAGCACAGCCCTGCCAAAAAGGACCTGGGGAGGGGAGCGGGCAATGAGCCAGCAGTGTGCCCTCACAGCCCAGGAAGTCTGCGATTCTGTGATGTCCCCCCCATCGGATTAGGAGGAATGCCACTGTACAGGCTAGAAGTCAGGCAGCCACCACCAAGATATCTAAACCCTAATTATTATACCTAGGCGCCCCTCGGTCCTAGAGGCAGACCTGGGGGTAAGCTGTGACAGTCATAGCCATATTTAAATAACGGAAAGATGACACTGTAACTCCAATGTGTTCCATCATGACACCTCCAAGCCCTCAGCATAAGGGGGGCTTTGTCCTCCGCCATGTGTTCAGACCACACTTCCTGTGCACACAGATACCCCACTGTGTCCTCTCCTGTGTGCAGACCTTTCCTTTCTCTGCTCATCTTCTTCCTGCCACTCAGATCCAAGCAAGCTGTGACCCTCCAACACTTCCACATCCACTTTCATCACTGCCTTTTCCTACAATTCTCTTTAACTTCCTTCTGGGTCTTCTGTTTTTTTCTGCACTCTTGGATGCTCTCTATCCCCAACCTGTGTCTCCAGGCCCGTGCTCCAGCAATGCCTCTATCAGATCCAGGTTATTCGCACACAGCAGAGGCCACCCACAGGAGCTGCAAGCGCTTGTTAATCACCTTTTTATTTTATTTCAAGTGCTATACACAAACTCACCCCCTGCAGGTGCTCCCAGCGCCCCAGTGCAGAGTGGCCTCAGCACCTGCCAAGCGCTGCTGCAGGGTGTGAGGCCAAAATAAGTTACCCACGTCCCCAGCCAGCACATGGCTCACCCAAAGTGCCCAGCACCCGAGTTGCGGTTGCTTCAAAACTCAAAGTCCTTGCACTGGCTCTGTCTCACTCTCAGGGCCTAGCATAGCATGGGAGCCTCCGACGGCAGTGGGGAGCACCTATGGAGAAGGAGCAAGGTTGAAGTATCAGGTTTGTCACACCACACTGGTGGCAGCCACCAGGAGCCTACCTGCCCAGCCACCACCTAGAGCTTGCCCAGCCAGACTGCAGTAGGGATTCCGCAGCTTTCTGCCCCCACTTTTATTCATCCCAGAAAGATGCACACAGAGCACACCAGATCTGCTCAAGTCAAAGCAAGCACTGCAAGCTTCATGGCACTATGGACCAGCAGGGGGGCAAACTGCTTGCTCTGTGTGGGCTCGTGTCCTCCAGCATAATGGGGGTCTGCAGACTTGCATATCTACCACTTCTCTTCCCAAAGATCTGGTCCCAACAGATCCCCTTTCTCTACAAGGCAGCACCAGGCAGTACTCACTCCATCTTGGCCTCCAGGTGGTGGACAGTCTGCTTGTCCAGGTAGCGGCAGAAGAGCGAGAGGAGATTGCTGGGCAAAAAAAGTGGCTCTACCAGCAAAGCCTTGGGCACTTGTGACAGCTCCCGAGCAACCAGGAATACAGTGTCTGTCCTGGGGACACCAAGGAGACCGTGAGTATTGCGTTGGTCAGCCAGCCCCAGCCACGTTTGAGGTCCCATCTCCTCACCACGTCTCAAAGTCCCCAATGTGTGGCTCCAGTGGTGTCTCAGAGGACAACAGTCCCTCGCCACGGCTCAGCAGGGAGTAGAGCAAGGAGATGCCAAACTGTAGGGATGCACCAGGAATTGTATCATGGCTGCCTGTTCATCTGCAGTGCCTTTTGGATAGTGGGGATACCAACATACCTGGTTCTTCAAGGCCATAGTGAGTGGGAGCTCAGCAGACTCGGGCAGGGTCCTGGTCATCTCCTGCAGGACCTCAATGAGCCTGCTGAAGGTCATCCTGCCCACCACCTCATTCAAAGGGCTGTAGAGCAGGGGGAGAGACTGGGCAGGGCAGAGGGGAGAGCAGGGATCTGAGACTGCTTGACCCACAGCAGTCCCATCCCCATCCTTGAGTCCTAGCCCAAATGCCTGCATCCCACATTCAGGGACCCCCACACATCCTAGGGATACACATCCACCAGAACTACCCTAACACCTCCTGGCAACCTTCCTCCTTCTCCACTTCAACAGGGGAAGCAAAGCTCTGAGCCTACCCTTCATAGGCCATTTTCCCACGTCAACCCAACCATCCACCCAGCCTAGCTGAGACCCAGCAAGATAGCCAGTTCCAGGAAAAGGGATAGAAGAAAGCAACCCAGCACCCCCTGCCCCAGGCTGGAGGTGCTCGCCTCATCTGGCACATCCTTCTTCATGAGGAAGGGCAGGTGGTGGGTGATGGTCAGCAGGATCTTCTCTGCTTGCTCTGGGGCCAGGTGAGGCAGCAGCCGTGCTGTGAGTTTCTTGCCTTTCCGAACACACAGGACCTGCAGGAACTCATCCTCTGCCTCCCTGGGGATGAAGGCTCCCATTGGCACAAACCCTGAGAGACCCGAAGCCCTTCTGCCCATCTAGGAGATGAACTGACATCTCCCTCACTCCCATGCATCTTCAGTGGAGGACAAGGCAGTAGATAGGGGCACCACAAATAAGGGTGACGTGCAGAGGACAGAATCCCATTACACATGATTACAGGGAACACAGCTAGGATCAGGGCATGCTGCCCACCCGTACTTCACCACAGCACATCTTACTCCTCACTGCTGCAGGCTCTGATATTCAGGGCCTGATAGATCCGTCCCACTTCCTGGGTCTTGTGCTCCTGCTCTTCTGTGGCTAAGGACATCTTCCGCTGCATCTCTTCCACCTCCAGCAGTTGCAGGAACAGCTAAAGAAATGCCAAGAGATAAGTGGCCAGCTTGGAGCATTTGCTGAATGTTCAAAACCCCCCACATCCAGGCAGACCTCCCCCACAGAGCTCCTTGGACAAGCCTCTGCTCCATCCCAGCGTGCCGCAAAGCGGGGCCACCGCCACTCACCCTCTCAATCCTGTGCAGCGCTCGAAGCCGGTGGCTCCCCGCAGCCTTCAGGAGGGGAGAAAGGAAGGCACAGTTACAGCCAGCACCAGACACCGCTGCCAGCACAGCTCTGGGCCAGCTGCTCCCTGGGGATCAAAGTGGCTTCAGGACAAAGACCAACCCTGCACAGCGGCCACAGCCACCACTGGCTGTCCCATCCCACCCTGCTGATGCCATAAAAGTGAGACACAGCCCTACTGCATGCCCCATCCGACACCCGGAGCCAGGGTAGCTCCTATCACTCCTCCTAAACTTCTCCAAGACATGGAAGGAAGCTTGGAGCCCGGTGTCCCCCTTCACCTACCTCCTCCACCAGGGCATGGTGCACAGCATCGATGGCCCGCCGGGGGCTGTAGCAGGTGGATACAGCGACCTGGCCCAGCGAGCCGGCAATGCGCACCACTGGAAGAGAGCGGGAGCGTGGTAAGAGTGTGTCCCATGCCCCATATCCCAACCTCAGCAACAGCCCCTCACCAGAATTGTAGGTCTCCACTTTCTGAATGAATGGTGTCACCAGTTTGGGGGGCTCCTGCTTGTTGCGCCCACCCAGCAGCTCTTCCTCTGCCTGCTTGCGCTCCAGCCGGTGGTAGTAGGTCTGCAGGCAGCCAGAAGGACAACATAGGACCATCCTGTCCCATTCCTGCACAGGACTCAGCACCTCAAGCCCCCGCATCTTCCAGCTTCCTCAGGTGTGAATGCGTAGCTCCAAGGAGCTGGGTGACCACAAGACCCCACAGAAGCAGCTCACCTGGTAGTAATAATCATCATCCAAGTTCTCACTCTGCAGCTGGATCATTTCCACCTTGACAACCCAGTCCTTCTCCTTGCAGGTCATCAGCCCAGCACAAGGGTCAGCTTTAGGGGACCACAGCTTCTTGGGGGAGACGCTGTCACAGGGAAGACCACAGCCTACTGTGAGCACTCAGATCCCCCCTGAGGCACCCCTAAGCCCCCCCTGTAAACCCCATACCTCTGCAATGTCCCACCCTGCTGCTGCCGCTGGGTCAGGATGCGCTGGTGCTGCGGGTGCAGCTGAGTGAGGTGGCTGGGCACGCTGCAAAAGGACAATGAGGACTGAAGACAATACAGCAGCTCCAACGCATCTCTGATGTGTTCAGGACGCATCTCAGGTCTTGGCTGAGTGCCACAAGGGCCACCAGCTCCCTTGACCTTCAGACAACAGATGGTGACGTGCCCATGGCATGCTGTCCATCCTGACCTCACCCAGACCAGATGCCTCCTCACCATCACAACCACAGCTCAGCTCCCACACTTGAGCCACCCCCACAGAGCTACCCAGCTTCTATGAGGGCTGCAGCACCCCTCCCCTGCCCCCAGGCAGGCACCCCACTCGCCATCCCTGCTACCTGAGGTTGAGCTGGCCACTGGTGGAGGGGCTGAAGAAGACAGAAGGATCCAGAGAATGAGACATTGGGCCAAAGTGCATGGCGAGAGACCGTGGTGGAGTGCCAATGTTGGGCGACAGGGGACTGAAAGGGCCTGGAGAGATGTACCCTGCAGACTGGAAAGGAAGGGAAAAGTGGTCAGGTGGCAGGGCACCCTGCTGTCCAGGGGCACCTGGAGGGATGGCTGGGCTCTACCAAAGCGACATTCTGTGCTCCCATATCTGGGCAACGCAAGGGTACTCTAGTGTTATGCTGCTGCCTGGTACAGCCCAGGTCCATCAAAGGTGCTCCAACGTGCTACCAAACAGGCCCAGTGCAGGAACATCAGGATAAATCTATTTAAGAAGCAACAGCTATAACCATCCCCATTAAAGATAAAGAAGAGTGCCCAGGATGAGACTGAGCTGCAAAGGCTGCCACTTGGGAGAGATGCTGAGACGTGCTCAGAAGCATCTTCCAGGACATAGCACCATCTGTGGGATTAGTGGCCAACAGCTCGCTCCATTACCTGGTTGGAAGTAAAGAAAGAAGAGGCTCTGCGGGGTGGTGGGAAGGGCCGAGGGGAGGATGTGGAGCATGGTATCAGAGGTTGCTGCAGGAGTAAGATGTTATTGGGATCAGCAAGGCACAGCCACAAATCCCAGCCTTATAATAGGTCCCATACAACATAGAAGCATCTCAGAGCTTGGGACAGCTTCCGGAGCAGGGAAGGCAGAGGAGCAAAACAAGAGTCTCTGAAAACCTGTACCTGCTGGAGGAAGTGCTGGGGGAAAGACTTGGGGGACATCCCTCTGAAGTCAGGGCGCTTGTGCCGTGGGGAACCCACATACCCCCTCTGCACAGGGGAGCCGAGGAAGTCGAGGGCCATGTTGGTGGCAGTAGGCGGCCTCTCCAGGACCTGCAGGATGGCTTTGTCCTGTGGGAGGAGGTGGCAGATGAAGGAAATGGAGCCTTGACTGCTCAGCACCATAAGGGACACACAGGGAGAGCCCCAAGGACGCACCTCTAGCATGTGGTGGGCTGGAATGCTGCTGGGGCAAGAGCCCCATGCCATGGGGTCCATTGCCAGCTGGAAGACAAACAGAGATCAGCACGGGGAGAGGAGAGGCAAGAGACACTCAGTCTCTGTTACTAGTGTGGAGGGGATGTTTTTACCATGTCCTCTTGGCCAAATTCTGCCCAGTCAGAGCCAATCCTGCTGTCCAGCACTGCTGAGTCCTGGCTCTGAGAGCAAAGAGAACAGTTAGTGATGTACACTTTGCAAAAGCACCACGGGCACGACCTTGTTACCTCCCAGAACCACCCCTTGGCCCCCCCATGGGACACAGTCCACAGTACAAAGATGGAGAAAGGAGCAGCAGGACCACACCACCGACTCTGCTTGGGCACTGGGGGACCCCAGGGATTTCACTCAGGGTCCCATCCCACCCCAACCAGGCATCACCTCCAGCGTGGGCTTGCTCTGTACAGCTCTCATCACTGCTGGGTCTCCCAAGTCGTTGGGTTCCTCCTCATCCTCCTGTTCCTCAACTCCCTGCTCTTCCTCCTCTTCTTCCTCCTCCTCCTCAGAGCCCACCTGCTCAGCCTCTGCCTCTGTCCCACCTTGGCCCTGGAGCTCTCCCTGCTCCTCTGTCGGTGGCTGCCCCTCCACCACTCGGGGCTGTTCCTCAGGCTCCAAAAGCTCAGGGTTCCTCTCTGGAGGCACCGGGGTTTTGGTGGCATCCTCCTCAATGGAGTCACGGTCTTGAAGGAAGAAGCAGAGCACACTGAGGGCAAACAGACACCCCCACCCCCCAGCTCAGCCCCTGCTCAGGACCACCTTCCTCACCGCCCCCTCCATCCGCAGTCCTACAGGTGCTGGTGGTCAGCCCAAATCCGGGCTCCTTCTGACCTTACCCAGCCCAAACGTCATCTCATTGTACAGGTCGAGCTCCTCGTCTTCCTCGGCCATCTCCTCCAGCAGAGGAGCATCTTCCACCAGCAGGTAGTCCTCGAGGATCTGGGGGAAGAAAGGGGCGGCAGCGGGGACACCGGTAAGGCTTCAGAGCGAAAGCAGCGACAGCACAGCCCCGCGTCAGGGCAGGGCGGGCACTCACCACGGGCTCGCCGCCCTCCGCCATGACGCGCCCCGCCACCCCCGCCGCCCTCTACGGGGCCGCGCTGCCCCGCCCGCCGCCTTTTACGGTTTCCCGCGCTGCCGCTGTCGCGCACGCGCCGTGCCGCACGGCACCGCCCGTCGACTCAGTGCGCCTGCGCAGCCCCCCCCCCACGTTAGGCCACGCCCACCCACTTTCGGGAAAGAGAAAGCGAAAGCGAAAGCGGTGCTCCTGTCGCGCGCAGGCGCCGTGGGCCGCGCCGCTCTGTCTCCGTAACCTCTACACCGCCGCTCTGCCCGGAGACAGGTGACGCGGCGGGCTTACCGCGCCGCCATTGGCTGCAGTCCAGGCGGGCGCAAGCGAGCGGCGGGCGGGGTCATTCCCCGAGAAGCGCGGAGCGGAGCGGACGGCGGAGCTATGGGGAAGGCGGCGGTGATGCTGGTGGCCCTGGTGGCCCTGCTCGGGCTGGCGCAGGCCGATCGTGAGTGCCGGGGCCGGGCGGGAGCGCGGGCGCGGGGTGCTGACCCCTCCTTTGGGGTCGCTCCCCGTGCGGGGCTCCCCCCGCTCAGCACCCCTCCGTCCCCGCAGTGACGCCCAAGGTACAGGTGTACTCCCGCTTCCCCGCCTCCGCGGGCACCAAGAACGTCCTCAACTGCTTCGCGTCCGGCTTCCACCCGCCCAAGATCTCCATCACGCTGATGAAGGACGGCGTGCCCATGGAGGGCGCACAGTACTCCGACATGTCCTTCAACGACGACTGGAGCTTCCAGCGCCTGGTGTACGCCGACTTCACGCCCAGCAGCGACGCCGTCTACACGTGCAAGGTGGAGCACGAGACCCTGAAAGAGCCGCAGGTCTACAAGTGGGGTATGGCCGCCTCCTCCTCTTCCCTGTGCTGCCGGCCCCGTGGCCGTGAGCGCCCGTGGCCCTGAGCCCCATCGTTCTGGGCCCTGACATCACTTCTTTCCCTCCTTAGATCCCGAGTTCTGAGCTGTGCCCGGGATGAGCACGGTGAGTGACGTCCTGCGGGTAAAGGGAGGCCCCCTAAATAGCCCACAGAGCCAACAAACAGGACGAACGATCACAAGATCCCCTGTGTTCCCACTGACAGCTAGCAGGGCTGTTCTGAAGCTCTTTCTGCTTAATATTACAACCGGTGCTCACCCACACCCAGCCTAGGAGCCCTGCTTTTCCTCCCAGAAGAGAGCAGTCACTTGGAGCAAAGCTCTTTGGCACGTCTGCCGGCCGCCAATACGAGCTGTCACTGCCCATTTCAGTGCTTTTCCTCCCCACCAGCCAGGAGAATGGCATCACAGGGTCTGGAAGTTCCCCTGCTTGGAAATCCCCTGCACCTCAGGGAAGGCAGGATGGTTAGCCTGAGGTGGGCATGGCAGAGTCAGCTAGGTGTGAATAGCAAGCCCAACCCATGATGGAGAAAACTGCATCATGGCTGAAAGAACTGCAGTACAGCTTGAAACTGAAACTCCTTTGCTGAGATCTCTGTTTGAGGCTGGTTGAACATTGACAGTGGGAGCTGAGCCTTTTCCAGGGAAGTTCCCTCCCAGCTAGCTCGGGAAACAAAGGTTTTTAGGCTGACTCATGGGTCATGAGTCACGTGAACTTTAAGATGGAGCAGGAAGGGAACTCTTGGGCTTAACTTCTTGAGGTGCAAAAGGATCACAGTGCTTTACCTGCCTCTGTTTTCCAAAATGCTTTTGAGCTCTTCCTGCAAAGGCTGGGAGGGGTGCTGGTATTCAGGAACGGGAGAAAATAGGGGTGAGGTGAACAGGGGAGGAAGAGGGTACTCTTAATTAGCAGCACAAAAACCTGCAATACTGAGAGGCTGGAAAGTCTCGAAAGCTAAAAAATGGTTGCATTGGAAGAACAGGTTCTTAAAAAATAATTAAGCAGTTGAAGCAGTGCACAGAGCAATTGATATCAATCTCCTCTCTCCCATGCAGGTCTGAAGAATTCTGCATTTCAAGTGGAAATGAGCTTGAGCTTCTGTCCTTTTTTGCATCACACTTCTGGGTAGGATGGCAAAGAGCAAGGATCTTCATCATGAAATTCCTTTAGGATGCTCTCCTAGGGTTAGCAGCAGTGCTCTGAAATCTGTGCTCCTGGAAAAGCATGGGGGGGGGGGGTGGGAGGATTGGAGGGAAGGGGAAGGGAATGGGGAAGGGAATGGGGAAGGGGGGGTGCTGCCTTGCAGCCTTCAGGCATGCAGCAGATGGTTTGCAAATACGGAGATGCTGTTGAAGGTATCCTGACCTGTTGCTTAGGATGAAGGAAGATGCAAAGCAAGCTGATTGGGATTGGAATTGTGAAAATTTATAATGCAAATTCATGCCTTTGAAACTTGTGCATAACTGTGCAAATTCACAACTCTGAAACTTGTGTGTTCCCCAGGAAAGGAACAGAATTGATAGCAATAAATCAGTAAAGCTTGCTCTCTAACAGCTGTTCTCCATAAAAAATTGCTGGAGCTTGTGTTAAAATACCTTTGACTTGGAGCAGCGTTCTATCTTGACTTATCTGAGCACATAGCTCTCAGTATCTGCACTGCCACTGGAGCTCTTCACCGGTCTGAATTGTACACAAATTTTACCCAATAAAACCAGAAAAGACAAAATGATGATTTTCAGGGCACAGGGAGCTGCCTGGGGAGGCATTACCCAACCTGAGCGCTGCTGTGGCTCCTGGGGGGCTGCTGTGGTGACGTCGTGCTGCTGGGTCCAGCCGGACGTGGTGGGTGCAGATCTCAGCTCTGGGCTGGGCTGAGTTCTCGCAGTGCTTTCATGGATGAAGATTGTGTTGCTCGAGGTTGACGCAGTTCCGGCTTGTTTTGTAGATTGCTCTGTTGCATTTGCGCTGCCTATGCTGAGCAATGAGATGTGTGCAAACCTCTGCCTTTCTGCTTTGCTCCACGCTTTACTCAAGGACGCATCGTTTGCTGACGAGCTCCTCACCTCAGATTAAAATACCTGAAAGCAGGGTTTGGTCTGAACATTCCTGGCAGGAAAGCTGCTCTCCCAGCCTTGGCTCACTCCCCCCCCCCCTCACCCCTCAGCGTTTCCCGCCGCTGCCCCTCAGCTTCCCGCCGCCATGTTTAAGGGCTGCCAGGCCTGGTTCTCCCACAGCGTCCAGCCCGGCCCCCGGCAGCTGTGGGGTGAGCCGTGGGGTGGTTGTGGGGCTGTCTAGGGGTGTGTGGGGACACGCTGGGGCGGGGGGAGCACAGAACGGGGCGGGGGATTCGCAGCAGAGTGTAGGAAATGCGTTGGGGTGCGTGAGGGAGTGAGCTGGGCTGCGCTGACAGCGCGGCACGAGGGCGCGTGGTGTTGGGCTCACCTGACACTGCTGGTGTCTGCGCCGTGCGGGGACGCAGCGGGCTGTGTGACGCACGGGGGTTCACCTTCGTCCTCACCCTGCTCTTCCTCCCACAGTGGCTGGCGGAGGGCTGCTCACCCGCTGGCAGGACGCCGACTATCTCTTTAGTAGCGATGCTGCTCACCCCGATACCCGCAGGTTGGCTCTGTCCCCCCTTAGCGCCACCCCCGGTGCCCAGCACACACCTGGGAAGGTCCTGTTTGGGGTTGGCCATCTCCGTTGCTCGCTGATGGCGTGCTGGAGGGGCTCTGCTGGTTTGTGGGGGGCAAAAGGCAGTGAAGTGCAGCTGATGGGAATGCTTGCATTAACGCTGATGTTCCCCAGTGGTGGGGATGGCGCTGTGAGGCTGCTGACATGGCTTTTTGTGGGAGAGCAGAGCAAGGCGGGAGCTGATCCATCTGCATTCACACCAGCGGAAATAAAACCCGCCTGGACTTAGTGCTGTGCAAGACCTGCGTGCAGAACCAGCTGATACCTGTAGCTGGGTAAATGGGGCTGACCTGCTACGAAAGCTTGGGGTCTGAAATAAAGTTGGCACCACCCCAGGGCTATGGGGCAAACAGGGAAGTAACCACAGGCAAAACAAAACAAAACAAAACAAAACAAAACTGAAACAAGCAGGAGGTAACAGAACACAAGTGCTGATTCCAGACCGATCAGAGCCAAAGCTTCTTCCGTTTGGCTCGTAGTTGTGCTTACCTTTAGAAACCACCCCTTTTCTTTCCCAGCATACACGAGAGCCTGCAGTACCTGGATGGCAGAGCTACAGTGTTCCATCCCTGTTACCTGTCAGCGTGGCTGAACAGCAGCACTGCCAAGCAGCAGCCCGTGGCTCTGGGGCACTTCGTGCTGCCCCCCGCCTGCCTGCAGGAAGGTGAGGGGCTGTGCCCCATCCCCTTGCTCCGAGGGCTGATTTCCTTCTGCTGGGAGTGATGCCTCCTCCCCAGGGCTGAGGAATCGGTGCCCCACTGCTCAGGGCGCAGCGCTGCTCACTGGGCTGCTGTTACACTCATTTATTTTTTTTGCTCACGGCAGAAATCAGGAGAAAAATAGGTAGATTTCCTTGGGAGCAGATGGATTATTCCCTTGTGGAACAGGTGCGTGAGAAACACCCCATGTAGGTGCTGTAACGACTTGTGTCAGCCTCTAGTGCTGCTGCCCACAGCTGTGGGTGCCCCATCCCCAGAGGTGACAAGGCCAGGGGTGGGCAGCCTGGGCTGGGGGCAGGCAGCTCAATGGTAGGGTGGGGTTGGGGGGGGGCCTTCCAGTTCTAAGAGTCTGGGACTCTGGCTTTCTTTGCAAATCATTCAGCTCCCACTGCGCGCTGTCCTCTTGAGGTCATTCCTCAGTACGTTTGAAGCAAAAAGTATTGCTGGATTGAAAACTTTCTTGTGAATGGTGCACCATTTTAAATGAATTCTGCACTGATCATCACAGCCTGAAGAAAATCTGTCTGATGAACCAGAGACAGTGAGCAAGGAGTGCGAGCAAGGAGCTGGGGAGGATGCACAGAACCTACCTGAAAGGTATTTCTGGCCATGGCAAGGGGACTTGGAGGTGTCCTCATCTGTTATAAAATACCCAGCACAGAGTAACACACGATTCCTCCCAACACAGCAGTGAAGGAAAAAGGGGCTCAAGAGCATCCAGCCAGGAGGAAGTTCCATGCCATACACTCCAGGAATACCCGATAAATAACATGGTGACAGGTAATGTGCAGCTTGGGTAGGCCTGTAAGTGGAAGACAGCCTGGAAATGGCTGCAGATGCTGGTGGAGTCAGGGCTACCCCCAGAGATTGCTCTCTACCTACCTGCCAGACCCCAAGACTGCTAAAATTCACCCAGAAGATTGTCTTGGGTTTTATTGACGCCGCTGTTCCTGATGGCTCTGCACTGCTTGTTGCTCATTGTTCCCATTTGCAGTGTGCAATCCCTGGTGCAGAATCATGCAGGTATGGAGGTCCACGGTCCCAGGTTGCCCCTCGATGCTGATGCTTATTCCCAGTTGTTACAAACTCCCGAGGGCACAGCTGGGATTGCACCTGAACGCCTCCCATGTTCCACAGCTCCCATTTCACCCAACAGAGTAACGCTGGGCTTTAGAGCAGCACTTTCCATCCCTAGGCTACACCTCTGCCCGTGACATGAGGAAATACACTGGAGAGCTACACGACTTCACTCCTGGCACCGCAGGCTGCACCGCCTACTGGGTTCATCATGAAATCAGCCTAAAAAATTCTAAGTAACAGGCAGCTGTTCTCAGCAAAACCTTAACTGAGCGCTGCCCGACACCATCAGCCAGCTATGGCAGTCCAGTTCTGTTTACCAGCATCCTGTGGTTGCTGCAAGTAATGCTGCCTTCCCTGCCTTCCTGCAGATTGATCGTTATTCCAGTGCACAGCCTTTGTTATCACTGCATTTTAGTTACACAGTGAAGAGATTGGAGACACTGAGCTGCAAATTCCAAGTTAAATCCCTTTGGTGCTTGAGGGAGCTCTAAGCTATCTGTGTTTGGTTTGTCCTCGTGACAGCTCAGTACACTTTACATACCTGCCTGCGTTTGTTGTAAACTGTTTTTTTTCCTAACTACTGAAAGCAAATTCCACAGCAAACATAAATACAGGTGTTTCCCCCAAAGAGCAAACCCTCTGCCTTTTCATTTGTATGGGGTACTGAACGTGTGTGCCATGGCTGCCAACAGTCAGGAGAGCCTTTGGCTCAGGGCCTCCAGGGAGCCCTGTGGGTTGAGTGGGTTCTGAGCACAGGCCCCGACGTTCTCCTTACCAAAACCCATGTAAACCACAGGCTTGAACACAAGCGCAGACACTGATCGTGGAAAAGGTAGGGAAGGAAACAGGCTGAGAACCCTTATCTGCTGGAGGAGCCCGGGAGAATGGCAGGGACCGGTAGGTTCTCCGCACAGCAGGATGGGAGTTGTGGGGTGAATGCAGCCCTCTCTGGGGACAGTGGTAGGAGACCCATCTCCTGGGGGTCCTCCTGGGGGCTCCAGGGCCTGTCTCCATATGGGCTTCCTCCCAGACAGCACATTGCTCAGCTCAGTTCGCTCCCCTTGTAGAAATAAACACAGAGACTTTTCCTCTTCCATCTAAGCACTGAGAGATACGGTCAGAAAGACAGCTTTTATTCTGGCACAGCACGACCTTGCGAGCTTCCCACTCAAAGCTGGGAGGCTCTGAGGTCGCTCCATGTTTGCCTTCTCCCAACCGCGCGCCACCACCCCGACATCAGTAAGGACACTGCCAAGCAACAGCTCTGCACTCTCGCCCCAAACAACCAGGAAGATGTCAAGTCCTCCTCGCACTGCGACACCTCGGATGCAGCACCCAGGGAGGCCCTCCGCTCCGCCCCGCCGTGGGCTTTGAAAGAACGAGCAGGCCGAGTTGGTTTCCCACATTTATTGTAAAAGCAACACAGCGAGCGGCTCAGAGCGCGCCTCGTGGCGTTTTGAAGTTCATCCCCACGGTGGGCTGCGTGACCTGCAGGTTGGACAGGCTGCCGAAGTCCTGAAAAAGAGCCTGGGGTCAGCAGTGTGCCCAGACCCACCGAGGGAGGAGGCGGAGCCCTCCCGGCCATGGGGACAGAACGTTCCAGGCTGTCAGTAGCCCCAGGAGCACTGCTGGGGACACGGTCACCACCTGGGCTGGGTTGCACCAGGCCGCAGGGTGGCCTGAGCTACTCACCAGGAGCTTCAGCATTTCCTTGGTGTCCGGGTCCACTTCAATGATCTCCTGATCGAGAGCAGAGACCTGGGGACAGAAGAGAGACAGCCAAGGTTTGGCTGTGCCTTGGGGAGAGCCGATCCACTGCCCCCACCGGAGTGAGCCAGGAGGAACCCGACCAAAACACCTCGCAATTCCCCTCTCCAGACCTCAACCTCTGTGCGCTCCCTTCCATTATAGGCTACACCACACCAGTAAGAAACAAGTAGGTTCATCCTGCAGCTCCTTCCCCGCTCAGCAGCTGCGACCTGTCCCATCTGCAGCTGAGCGCAGCCTCCTCCAGCAGACACAGCTGACACCCAAGGGCTCTGAGAGCAGCTGCACAGTGCTGCTCCCTTCCAGACACCATGAGTGAGGAATCACACCAAGCCCAGGCGCCGGGCTCATCATCCCATCCCGGCCTACAAAACTATCTGCTTACCCAGATTTAAAATAAGCAAACCAAGCACCAGCAAACTAGGAGAACTGAAGAGCACAAATAAGCAGACTGAATCAAACAGCAGCTAACAGCATTACAGGAGATCAGGAAGAGGAGCACAAAGCCGATGTCCGAATGCTACAGGGTTTGGGAGGGATGGCATGGACCCAACCAAACACGGGAAATGCTTTCGGGTTCCTCTCCCTGCACTATCAATGACCGGGCCACGCAGCAGACCACGATCACTTTCGAATGCAGGTTCGGGGGGTCCCCGCGGGGTGGCTGTGCTGTGGGACCGGCTCAGCGCTGTGGCATCGAACCACGGCTGCCCTTCAGCGACATCTGCTGCACGGCGGCTTCGGGCCGTGCTGTGCGTCGAGCTGATATCGAGCTTATTTTCAGCTAGGGAAAGGAAGGGCAGCGCCCTCCGGCCGGCAACGGTGCCGACTAAACGAAGGCGGCAGCGCCCGAGGGAACGCCGTGCTGGGCTACGGTGCGTCCCACCTCTGCCCCGTGCCCGGCCCCCTCGGGGACGCGCTCCGCAGCCCGGCGCTCTGAAAGCACCGCTCTCAGGAAACAGCCCCGTGCCGCAGCCCGAGCCCCCAGCCCACGTGAGCGCGGCCGGCCGCACCTCGGGCACGTAGTTGTCCCGGCGCTCCCTCTCCTCCTCCTGCAGCTTGATGGAGATGCCCCGGACGGGGCCCCGCTGGATGCGCTTCATCAGGTGGGTGACATACCTGTGGGACAGGCGGCGTGACGGGGTGGCAGACAGACACACACACACACACACACAGCCGGGCTGAGCCCCGGGGCCCGAGCACGGCAGGGTTCCGCTCCCCCCGGGCCTCACCCCGCGATCTTGTTCCGCAGCTTCTTGCTGGGGATGATGGCGATCTCCTCGCACACGCGCTTGTTGGTGTGGAAGTCGTTGCCCAGCCGGGTGTAGTACTTCTCGATGATCACCCGCGCCGCCTTCTTCACCGTCTTCGTCCTCACGCGTCCCTGCGGGGACACGCACCGCCGCTCGCCAGCCGCCCTCCGCCCCTACGGCCCGCCGCCCCCCAGCAACCCGCCCCGCGCTCCGGAGCCCCGCGATGAGCCGCCCCGGCGGCCGATGGCGGCGGATGGCGGCGGCCGGGACTCACCATGGCTGCGGCTGCCGCAGAGAAAGAGAACGCAAAGGAGGGCCGGAAGCGGGAGTGGACGCCGGAAGCGCGCGCAGCGCACAGCGCCCCCTGGCGGGCAGGAGGACCGCGCTGCCGTAGAGGCCCGGAGGGGGCGCGGCCCGGTGCCACGCCGTGTCCCCGTCGAGCACCGACAGCGGCCCCCAGAGGCCGTGCTGAGGGAAGGAGGCCGGTGCGGCCTCGTCGCTGAGCCCAGCGGACCTGAGGCCCCGTTTGGGCGCTACGGGCTGTGACGCGGCCCTAGCCCCAGCAGCCACAGGGCTCCCAGCCCGCCGTGCAGCCCAGAGGCGCAGCCGTGCTAATGGGCCCCCTTAGCCACTGCCTGCCACCGCTACGGGGCAAAGGGGAACCAGCCCCCTAAAGCCAAGCATTGGAAGGGAAGGAGAGACACGTGTAGGGAACCATGGCCCCCGCACCCAAGAGGCACTGGCCACCCTCATATCAGAAACCTGGGAGGCCCTGTGCAGCACATGGGGTGGTCTCAGCCCTTCAACACTCCGAGCACATCAGCCTCAGTGAGAAGCAAGCTCCAGCTGGAGCCTCAGGCCCAGGGCCTGAAAGTGCAGCTCCCAGTATCTGCATCACCCCCAGTACCAGAGTCACCTCATCTCCATGGAGAGATGATGACAACAGCTTTAACCCGGGAGCAGGGAGCCCATCCCCCCGCTGCACATGGGTAGAAAGAAAGGAGCAGAGAGGGCTTTTTGCTGCAACGTGTTTATTATGTGCCAAAAACTACACCACAGCTTACTCCACGCGTCTGTAGGAGAGTGCAGTCTTGCCTGCATATACTACAATGAGGTAGAGACTTCACACACAGCTTCACGAAAACCCCACAAAGAGCAGCTGGGATATGCAACAATGCAACATCAGCTCAGCAGGAGAGGGAGAAATTATGACACTGGTTCTTTGGCACACAGCTTCTGATAGAGGGGAAAGTAAAAAAAAAAAAATCTCAAATCCCAGCAGCATTTCAGTCGACTGCACCATTACTTCATACATTTCTGAAACAAAAGGAAGAGTACTTGTCCCCTCTAAGAGAAAGGGCTCCTATGAACCTCCATCCGTCCGCCGAAACGCAGCCCTTTTTTAGCTAGTTACAAAAGGAAAGTAAGTCCTGTGACTTTGTGATTAAAAACCTCTATCAACCCCCCTTAAGTGCAACAAACTATTTAAAACTATATACAGCAGCTCAGAGATCATTTATCCGGTCCAGTTTCAAATCCAGAAATCCTGTCCTGTTTCTGTTGCAAACGCCTCGATTTACAACTTCCCACCAGCAGCCCCCAGACACAAATTGCAATAATGTTAAAAGCTGCCAGGAAAGAAAAATCTCTCATTTCAAACGACTTAAAAACTGTTTAAGAGTGTAAAAAGGAACTGGTAAAAACCCTTGAGCGTAAAATATGAAATATGATTTGGTTTAAATGAAGAGCAAAGTCTCCTTGTTGTTACAGTAAAAAACGCCAGCTGAACATTCAGTTTATGCCGTTCAGATGGGGGTTAAATGAATGGAAAGGCACTGTATGGCAACTGCAAAAAAATGGAGCCAATGAGACCTGCATTATTACCATCAGTATTGCAAGGAATGTAAAAAAGCGCCTTTAATAAATAAAAAACCTAGGTGAAGGCATCTGCATAAACACCTTCTCAACACGCGGCCCTTTTTGCTTCTCGTCAAACTAGGAACCAAAGTCTGGGAACTGCAGAATCGCTCGAGGGGGCACTTCCCCCCCTCAAAAACCCCAAACAAAACCCGACAAAATTCACTGTGCATTAGTGCAGAAACAAAAAGACCAGCAAGTGCAAACGTGAATGTAAGATTTTCCCATTAGTCCTCAGGAAGCGCGTTCCCAGCCTGGGTCTGGCACCAGCAGGCACGCTCGTGCGCTCTCCACTTGGCAGGTTAACAAAAGGACTTTCCCCCGCGCCCGCGCCCCGACCGCCGCTTTAGCTGGAGTCCCCGTTCTTCTGGTTGCGCATCAGCGGGCGGTGGTGACGCAGGACCTCCATGGAGTGCTGCCAGTGCCAGCAGGAGCGGCAGAAGTACTTGAAGCAGATCTGCAGGGAGAGAAGGGAAAAGAAAAAACACCGGTCGGGATGGGCTGAGAGCCCCCTGGGCGCTCCCACAGCCGGCACTGGAGAGCTCCGAAGCACGGGGCTCCCGCTTCAGCTGCCCGTCCACAGCAAGGACAACACGCGACCCCGAGGACCTCAGCTGTGAGGAGCAGAGCCTGCGCAGCCACGTGGCACCGCCAGCCTTACCTGGTCCCTGCAGAAGAAAGGGCCAGGCTGAGCACTGCAGACTTGGCACATGGAGTCTTCCAGGTACGGGTCGATCTGAACCTGCACCAGAAACCGGGCAGTCAGCACAAATCACTGGGCAGGCCAGCAGGACCACCCGGAGCAGCCCAGAGGGACGCGGGGCCAGGCGGTCAGGGTGCTACCAGCAGTACCACCCATCACCTGCACGTTCAGCCCTCCAGCTGCCCCGCTCCTCTCACCTTTTTAGTAAACTTGGTCGTTTTGATTTCTACAAACGCAGCAGTCACTGCCTTCAGGTAGCTGCGCTGGTTGTTGAAAGTGACGCGGCCAGACCCTGGGAGAAGCCAGAGCACAAGTGTTAGTCCAAGCCAGCAACCAGGGCTGGGAACCAGAGGGCAGGAAGCACTGAGTGGCTGGGTAGAATGCGACAGTGCTCCCAGGAGCAACAGCAAGCTCCACGCCTGCACCTGAAATAAGCTGGTGCTGAGACAGCTCAGCAGCTTTTATTTTAAGCCTCCCACTCATCCCGTAGTCTTGCATTTTGCATCCTCACTGGCAGTCAGCAGTACTCCTGCACCACTTGTTTCCAGCCAAGTTTTATTACACTGCAGAAAAACCAAGCCATGCTTACCTACAAGTTCTCTTTGTTAGCCTAAAGGAGCTCTGACTGACACAACGCCCTGTGTGCTGGCAGCTGGAGCTGAAGACATTACTCAGAATATGGTTGTGCCCTGTCCAGGCCCCCCAGCCTGTCCTGCAGTGCTGGGTAGATGCCAGGGGTTGCTCCGGGCATTAGGCTGTACATAAGAATCACAGCTGGGCTCTGGGGATTCTTTTCCCTAAGAAGGTCATGCACACCCAGTGGGACCCTAAAAGCCACCCAGGCAGCGGCACTCTTTTGACTCAGAGGGCTTATGGCCCATCCTGAAACTCCTCAAGACCACAGTCAGGCACTGATTTATCACACAGCCTGCCTCCAGAGGGATCATCCCCTGCTTGAGAGCACTCAGCATGAGGCAGGTTGCTGCCCTAATGAGCCTGCTGCCAATCCAGAGATAGTTAGGGGAGTCTGGGGCAGTGTCTCAGCACAGATTTCAGCCAGCCTTAAACCAAGTGAAAGCACAGTTCATTTGCTGATCTCACGTTGCTACAGCTCTAATTCTGCTGAAGGCTGAAGCACAGATCTGCTGTTCAGAGCCAGAGATTTCTCTGGAAGGAGCAACCTGAGCTCAGCACAAGGAGGCTTCAAGGTTGTGCTCTAGGCCCTCACTTTACCAGCACAGAACAGCTTGTTGGGCAAGGCTTCAAGATTTCATCCACAGTCTTAAGGGAACTCAGAGCTTGCTTAAAGTCTCTGACCTCCATTCCCCACTTCTCACTCTCCACTATCCCCCAGAAGCCACTTCAACATCTAGTACCACAAGCATATCCTAAACCCAAGCCTTGGGCACAAACCTTGACCAGAAGTCTGCAAGCTGTGTAAGGACAGCGCTGCACAGCACCTCAGGATCAATTGGCAGTTGACTGGCTGTGCGCAGCACTGAACCAGGGCAGAAAGCCCTTCAGCAGTGCCTGAAAAGGAGTCAAAAACCTCAAGCCACTGGAGAATAACCCAGAACCTTCCTGTTGCCAGGCTCTGTCAGCACACCCGAGGCTTGACTTCCATCCCTACATCCTCGTGGGACATCCACTCCCAGGGATGGCTGCCTGTCCTGCTGGCTGCTTGCTCATCAAGGGAACAAGCAGCAGGCACTGCTGCAGCCTGAGCATCTCCAAGTGCACCACAGTGGGGTAAGCACTCACCAATGGGGTACTTGTGCTTGTCCGTGTCGATGCCAGCGTAGATCACCCCTCCAAACAGGTCACACATGACAGCTGCCAGGGCCTCTGCATTCAGCATCCCATGCAGAGCCCCCACAAACACCGTTTTGCTGGGATCCAGCCGCTGGGAGGGGCTGCGCACAAAGTTACTGTCTGCCAGCACCCACGGGATCACCTGCACCTGAAATGATGCACAAGCAGGTCAGCCAGCCAGCAGGAACCAGCCCAGGCCTTCAAGACTCAACCCCCAGTATGCAAATGCCTCTTTCATTATTGCTGTTCAGGGTCCACATCCAGGGCACAGCAGCTCTGGAGCTCTAGCTGCGAGGAGAGCACACACACCACCACCCTGCTCTGCTTTCAGACAAAGTGGAATCCAAAACACCAGGCCACTGGGGCTGGCAGCCAGGGAACAACCCATGCATGACCAATTTCACCTACTGCCCGCACCTATGTTCCTAGCTCAGAAGCCTATTGTTGAAAGGGATTGACAAAACCACCCACCGCCAACTCCACCAGGAGCTTCCATCTGCTAGACAGCTGATACAGGGCTCTGAAGAGGAGCGGCTTCTGGCAGAGCTAAATCACCAGGCACAGAAGTGCTGCCAATAGCCAGACAACAGAAGAGCTGTCTGGAGTGCAATTAGTTTGCGCCTGTCTAGGTGAGAGTTTGAATCTTGATTCTTTAAGTCTACAAACTTGTGAGCAGTACCTGATCTACATTTAAGGCCTCGCTCCCGCACAGGGCAGCAGCTGTGGGATCTAAAGTATCCGCCTGCAGTAAGCACCAAAAATCATCCCTTCTGCAAGCAGGCAGGTTTAATAAAGATCAGAGCACAGTAAGCATCGGTGCAAAGCAAGGGCAAGCAGAAGTGATGGGCCTGCTCACCTCTTTGCAGCGCATCCTGCGGCTGGACATCTTGAAATAGTACTCACTGAGCCCGTCGGGGCTCAGCAGGTCCTGCGAGCATGCCTGCAGCAGAGCACGCACGGACTTCTCTGATTCAAACACCAGGTAAACGTATCCTTTGGAGGTAAAGGTAGAAAAATAGCATTAGGACTGTGGTGAAGGACAAAGAGGATCACCTCACTTTGCAGATGCCTTCAGAACTGCTCTCAGTACTTTCAGTGTCTGCACCGCATCTCTGTCGCTCTGTCCAACCCCTTCTTGCAGGAGGCTGCTGCTCAAGTACCACAGGCAAGATCCATAGTGATACAAAGAGCTGAAGAAAAGCCTACCTCTCCATCAGAAGATACCTGTGCTCAAGGTCATGTGTGTCACAGACTCCTTACGTGCACAGCCACATCTAGATGTGACAAGGGGCTACAATGGGCCTGGCCACAGCACAGGCTGCAGCAGAGTAGGTTTGGCTCCACACATCAGACGTCTAAGCCCAAGAACTTCAATGCAGAACTTTACTGTCAGTGCCAGCACCCTGCACCTCGCATCACTCTGGTGATCAAGCAAGACCATTAGATACTGCCAGCCTATAAACCAGTCACTATGTTTGTTATGCTGTAGCTCCCTACTGCTTACACATCAACCCAACAGCTTCAGGATTTAGCCACAAGACTGTTCAACTCACTGGTACCCACAGCCTTCTGCAAACTTTTGCATTTACCGCACACACTTTACGCCGAGGGCGCGCGTCTTGAGTGCTTGCACTGGCAGAGAACAGCAGCTACCACCAGAGCAGAACGATCCCACAGTGGGCTCCAGAAGCACCAACAGGTGTTTTGCAGCCCAGTGCTTCAACCCATCCCTGCTAGGGACAGGCCAGAAGTGAGAGTGCTCTGCAGCCCTGGTGCTGACTCAAGTGAGAGTGAGACGTTTACCCCAAGGTGCTCTGTACCATCCAGTCACCAGCATGCAGCCATACCATCCCAGCATCTGTGCTGTAACATAGCATGGGAAAAAAGTAACCCTACCGTGTCGCTATTACCTTTAGGCATATTACCTTTGGGAGGGCAGCGTGGGTGTTTGCCATCCTTACCAGGCCACTGCACACTCAGTGAGCCAAACGCACGGAAGGTGTTGATCAGTCCAACTGCATATGGGAGGAGAGAAGTCAGTGTCCTTACAGACAGCAATGCCCCCGTATTGCTTCAGCTCCCTGCCTCCCCCACGAGCTGCAGGGGCTGGCAGCAGCACCCCAGGGAGAACAGAAGCCCACCTGACACCCAGCCAAGGCCAGAGCACGTGGATGCAGGTTGCTCACCTTCTGTGATGTCCCACGGAACTCCCCCCAGGAACACTTTGCAGGAGTAGACAGGGTTCTTGTAGTTTCTTGGGGGCAGCTGCCCACTCCAGGTGCAGGTCGCTTCATTCACAGCTTGGACAAATACAAGCAGAGCTCAGAACAGGAGCACACATCTCCCACTCCCCCGTAAGACTCCAAGCAAACACCTACAGCTACTGAAGCCAGCTAAGACCCACTATTTGAATTACCTGCTGCTTGCCTGTGCAGCCTGGCTTCTCTTTCAATACTGAAGGGATCTTCTGGAGAGTCCAGGAGATCCCAGGAAGGCCACGCAGAAGCTCCAGGCCATCTTTTTGATGCACTGGCTGGAGGAGAAGTGACTGTAGCCAAGGCAGCTTGATCTTGATCCATCCGTGATCCCACTCCCATCTTGAGGGGGTCTCTTGACACCCCACTGAGGGGCAGAAAGGGCAGAGGTGGGGAGATGCGAAGGCTCGACTGCAAGAAAAAGCCCACATAAGAGCCAATCTTTCAAGCAGGACACAGGAGCACACAGACTGGGTCAGCGAGACAGACACTCGCCTTGCTTGCTGGCTTCCAAATTTAGCTGCACTTCAGTGAGCTTGAGCAGCTTAGACCCAATTTACTCTAGAAAAAGTGGGCCTACAGAGGGGTGCAGTCAAAACAGAAGGGCAGTAAAAGGCACAGAATGGAACTCAAGAGGAGCCCAGGCTGGAGGCAGCCGCACCCACTGATACTGTAGTCCTGCACACCTGCACTCTCCAGAAGTGTGGAGAGATGCCACAAACCAGAGAGCCAGGCTGCAGAGAGCAGACACAGGACCCAAACTTACAATCAAGTCTGAGAGGTGGTCAGAGCCCGAGCTGAACCCGCTGGTGTCCGAGTCAGAAGGGCTGCTGGAACGCGAGTCCAGGAGGGAGCGGGAATCCAGGCGGGAATTCCTCAGTGCCGGCGCAGAAAACTTCTCTGATATGTCTGAGCCAATGGGGTCTAGGGGCAGGAAACCCAGTGGGGGCTTCCCCAGGACGTTCCCCAGAGGGCTACTCAGCATGCTGAGAACTGCAAGAGACAAACAGCCCGTGTTTTTGAGGTCAGACTTACGTACAGGGGACAACAGACAAGTATACAACAGACTGCTTCCCCACACAGTAGGGCTTCTCTTCTGCTGTGGTGGAAAAAGGTAAGAAAATGTCTTGCTATGAAGCCAGCAGAGCGCTGGAACATCCAGGGGTGCTCAGCTCCCAGCACCCTGCTCTGCAGGCCAGCATGAGAGAGAAGGCAGCATGCACTTGGCCATACAGTATCCCATGGGGGCACGGCCCCAGCCAGCTCTATTCAAGAGGAGCAAGTCTCAGCAAGCTGAGCATGTCCCCAAACCCAACAAAAAGAGCAAAGCATTCAGAAATGGTTTTAATTATTCAGAGGCTGCAAAACAAGGCAGGCTGCAAAACAAGGCAGCCTGCCCTGAAGCTTTCAGTTTTCAGGGAAAAGAGTTTGGGATCCATTTGAGAGCCTCTGAACTACCTAATGTCTTAACCCAGGTTTTCAGGAGCTCTTGTACAGAAGGAGTAACAGTTTAACACAGTCCCCACACCAGGTAAGTAACAGAAATACACTATCATACTGAGGTACACTACAGTCAGTAGACACCAGCATCATTCCAGTCGGGGAAGCTGCCCAAAGCAAGAAGTGGGGACACACCTGCCCCAATCTCCATACCTGCTGGAAGCTGGCATCTCCAGTCTCATGCTATGCAATAAAGGAATCTCAAAACATCAACAGAAAACCCAGTCTGGCACAGTCAGGTTCCCAAGAAAATTACTTAAGACAGAACTGGTCCACAGGAGCTCACTGCTTGATCCACAGCATTCCCCCGCACGTTGTAGGGCTTCATCCCTTAAACTTACCCTAGCAGAGGCACCAGCCCCTCCCCTTCCACACTTCAGCCACAGCACAGGGCTGGACTAAGCACTGTGCCAAAAAGGTACTTGGAAACAGACCGTCTGCATGGTAAAGTAACAGGGAGCTTTTTGAATATCCGCTCGACCCCCCCTTCAGCAGAACTCACACCCAAACCAGCAACTATCAGAGCAAACCCCAGCCACAGAAAGCCTCAGCAGTACTTACAGTCAGCAGAGCTCAAGTGGAGCAGCAGCAAACTGAGAGCTGCTGCAGGCAGCTTACGGCTGGGAGGAGGCTGCTCCCTCCTTGTCACAGCACAGAGCAGGGCAGAGCATCTCCCAGCCCAGGCAAGCTGTGCTACGCTGGTTCGCCGACTTCTCTGAAGCCACGTGATTGCATTTAAAAATACAGCCAGCATATTGTTCAAGGGAGACAGCTGAATTTGTTAAGCAGGCTCAAAAATTCGATTAGTCACTAAACACTACAAGAGTCAGAGCGAAGCAGCCGATCCCATGACCCAAGCCTCAAGGCTGGCAAACACTGCAGCGTTGATGCCCTCCTCCCAGCAGGCAACACAGCCCTGCAACTCCACTCCTGGTCACAGCACTACCTTTGAAGTCACAAGAGCAGCACCCCAACCAGGTTGCAGCAGTAAGGGTTCAGGGGCACAGCAGAAGCTGCCCAATTGTTCTGGGGAGATCAGTAGTTTCACCCCTATTCATGCCATCACACTGACTTGCTAAAGCCTCTGCTTCTGCATTTGCTCCCAGGATTGCTGGGAAGTCACTGCAGCTAGGAAAACAGTAGGAGCAGAGGGAGTTCCTGAGAGCAGTGGGACTGCTGGCCTTTTAAGGGGTCAAGTGCTCTGGCATCTGAGAAGCACAGGGCAGCTGAGTTCAACACCTACCACCAAGTTGGCTACAACCAATGTCTGGTTCTGAAAGCACTGGCATCCTGCTGTTAATACAGATGGATTTTATTTACTCCAGAAGCTTCCTACCAGCTCTGCATGCTGAGCTTCTGGGAGACTCCACAAGACCCCAGATGGTCCAAGGGCTTGGCAGAACACAGCAACCCTCAGGGACATGAAGAGGAAGAGCTGCAAACCAGGCTCAGCGCTTGCTCTTCTGCATTTGTCAAGCAATCAGGTTGCATCCCCTGGAGCCAGCCTCTGCAGGTAGCCTAGGAAACACTGGCACTAGAGACCAGATCTCGTTTCCCTCTGCACATCTCCGCTGCCCCAGAGTACCCAAACGCAGCCAGCTCTAGCTCCCAGCACTCAGATAATTTGGGCCACTCAATAAAAACACCATTCTTTCCGGGACATTGCCTTGCCCGTCCCTCCCTCCCTCCTGCAGAAAAGGAATCTTGAACCATCTTTAGAACATAAGCAAGATGTATCAGCAATTTCTGGTATCAAGAGCATCCCTGGAGATCCTGAAGTGGAACAGCAGACAGATAACACTTCCCCCTCCCCCATCCCCCCACATAGTCTGAGGAGTGAAGTACAAGCAACTAAATATTTTTCACACTTATGCTGGAAATTTCAGTCTGAGGGTCAACATGATTCCCATCTGCAGCAGCACCAGCATCTGGAGCACAGCGTGTCACAGAAACCTTCTGGAACTTTTCAGATCTCTGCTCAGAGCTGCAAGAGAGGCACATGCCAACCCTCCGTTGCAGGGGACAGCAAAACCAATAGCTTTTAATAGAAACTCCGCTCTGACTTTCGACTCACTGCTGCAGCTCTAATGACTGAATCCAGAGCCAGCGTGCTCCATCTCAGAGCGCATCAGCCAAACACTGACAGATTTAAAAGCAGTCTTGACACCAGTGTGGCACCATTCCATACAGCAGGTGCTCAGGTCACTCTCTAGAGAATGAGCATCGGAAGATCTAGTCCTGTTCCTTGCTGGAGCTTCTCCTCGCAAATGCCATCAGAGCAGCACTGGTGCAGTGTGCCCTCTTCACTCCTGCATCATCTTGGGGATCTGAGCCACAAACATCTTGAATCCATCACACCCAAGAAGTACGAGCCACACGTTTCACAGCAGGAGCATACAGCCACAGGCCCAGCTAATTCTGTCCTGTAGACCCCAACTCACCCCTTAACTCTGCTCATCAGCCACTGAGCTGCCACATTTAATGTGAACTTATCCTGCCTCAAGCTCCACCAGAGCAGGCTGCAGTTGGTGGCGCACCCCCTGGGAAAGGAACCCCAACAGCAAGACATCCGATAGCCAACACAGCCATCTCACTTTTTACTCTTGCATACTCCAGCTATATTTGCAAAGTAATGTACTTGGCATTAAAGACATATGGCTTTCTTCCCTGCACACTACAATTTACAGCCACTTCAGGATTAGACCTTCCTGGTAGTTTAGACCAAGTACATTTTACAAGAAGCAGACATAAAGATGAGCCCCACGTAGCCAGGCTTACTACTGCTAGCAGTTTAGGGAAGGACTCTGGTCTAATAAAAATATTACCACCATACTGATAACAAACAACACTTGATCACCTTGAGTAAGACCTTAAGATAAGCACTGGTGATTGAATTCTTCCAAGCAATAAGAAGCTCTGCCACTGTTGAGCTGTACTCCCACCGATGACCCCTGCCTCTGCTTCAGGCTCAAGAGACCACACAACAGAATAAGTACAGCGGCACCTCTGCTGCACAGTGCATCAGTTCCAGACAAGTCACCTAGAAAATGAGCCCTGCCCAGTGCAATAGCACTCACATCACACTTGTGTCCTTCTGCTCAAGATCTTCCCAACAGAAACGCTACTCTCAGCCCTCCCACAAGCACAGGTAACCGTGGGTACATACAAGACACTCCTGCTGAGCCCAGCAGTATGCCAGGCTCAGGATCTCCGCATCACAAGCATGCAGGTGCCAGACATTTCTTGATGTGTGTGCATGAGACAGTGCTTTTGGCAGTGGCACCAAGCACTAGATGAGCACAGGCACCCACTATTTGAAGTCGTGCTCTAAATACATATTGCAGCCTTTGAAAGCTTGCTGCAGGGTAGGAGAAAGCCTATTTAGGAGGGACCAGAACTTGCATGAGCAGGTCAGCAACACCAAGCCCTTCATACGGTTGCTTCTGCAGGCTGACAGCACCAGCAAGGTTAAAGAAAGGGTCATTTTGGTCTCCAGATACTACTCACACTGCAAGCCTGCCCCACTGTCCTCGCCTCCTTGTGGACACAGGGGTAAAGAGCTGAAGAGGACAAGCAGGGCAGAAGAGGTGGCTTTCAGAGCCACCATGCTTCTATTGCTGACACCTGCTGTGCCGAGGGGTTGCAGAACCACGGACACATTTGAGGGACAGTGGCAGAGGAGGGAAGCAGTGTGATCAAGGCCCTGGACACTGAACACAGTGCAGTTTCTTTGTCATTTGTCAAATAAGCCTGTACAGGGGAAAAAAAGGCTGATGTCCCAAACAATAGCCTGCTGCAGTTCCAGAAAAACAGCTCGTCTGCAGTTTTTACTGCCCGGCCAGACTCTACCCTGGTGGGATGGGAAAAGGCTGAATGTTTTAGTCAGCCAAAAAGCAGCACCTCCTACAGACACTAAGCAGCTTCATGGCATGAGAAACATTTGCATGTCTGAAAGGCAAACGGGCACCTTAACTACCTCCTACAGCTACAGCCTCCGTAGTCACAGCAGCGATGCAGCCAAACAAGCTGCCAGAGCCAGTTCTCCCCCTTCCACCACACTAGCCTGCTCACCACAGGGATGGAGCAATCCACACTGCAGACCAACCCAAAGCCAAGTTCTAGCACTTCTTGCCTGCATTCACTGAGCCTCACACTGCCTGGGGGAGCCAGAACACCTGCAGCCACAGAAAACAGAAACGAGCAAAATCTGCAGCAGACAAATGCTAACAACAAAAAACCCTTCCTCACAAGCCAGCAGCCAGAGGACATGGAGGTGGAAGGGGATTTTGCAGTCCTGCGTGTTCAGAGCTCACCAGAGCCAGACCCAGCACCACTGATCTGAGCTTGGATACCTCCTGCTCAGAGGACTGGCTCAAATCCTCTTCATTTCTCTATGCTCCCATGACTCCAAATTGAGAAAAATCACTGCTATTATGGGAAGAGTCACCTGAAGTCAGACTGTAACATCACAACAGAAGTCTCAGTCATCTCACACCAAATGCCAACATCCAAGGAAAGCAGTGTCCAGATCTGCAGATGTGATCTGTCTGCAGCCAACGACATCTAATTAGTAACTATCACACAGCCCTTTTTGTTTCTGATCTACAGAAGAGGAACCTCTGCTCTGACAGATTCTTCATTTGGGACAAAGAAGCTGCCTGAATATCCTCAGTTCTATTTCTGGTTTGCGACAAATGAGGCAGGGGAATAAAAAAAAATGCAGCATGATCCCACAGCTGAACCACAGAATTAGAGTCAGGACACCTGAGGTCTATTCTTGGTTCTGGCACCAACGTGCTAAGTCACTTCCCCAGCAGGCCCTGAGAAATGGAAACAGCAGCAGCAGAAGCAGAAACAGAGGGCTATTGCCTTTTGCCTATTGCTTATTAATGTCTGTGAGCACAGGTCCTCCTCCTGCTCTGAGCGAGCAGGACCTGGCTGACAACAAGCTTGACTGCTTCTTCAGGCAGGGAATTTAGTATGATATTTCTGGGAGGAGAAAACAGATGCTTAGGGTAGATTTAAAATCAGTAGGAACGGTAAATACAATTCAGGATTTTACAAGTGTGCAGGCAAGACTCATTAAGCAGGCTGCCACAACTGTGTCTTTAAAGAGAACAGAACACTGAAATACAGCAAGGTCTAACATGTATCAATCCCAAGAGAAATTTAAAAGTCAGCATATTCAGGTCAAATACCACACAACAAACCTCAGATTCACAAGCCTCGAGAACAAACACTTCTATATTTAAGCACTAAACTCCTCTGAATTATCTGCTGCAGCATCCAGGGTGCAAATTCTGCAGCATGTGTTAGCTTCTGTGATAACAAGGCTGAGGCTGACTCATTTTCATTGCTCAGCTGCATCACAGTTTGTGGGGGTGTCAAGTCGATCGGGACAGCAGCCTTCAAAAAAGTTCCTCAGAGGATGTCTGGGTGAGGCAGCAGGCTGCAGCAAAGGAAGAGCAACTCAAGGCAGGCTGCGGTCCCAGTCACAAGCCTGAGCTGGCAGCAGCACAGCCATCACCTGTGATTCAGCGGTTTTGCCAGCATCTAAGGGAGCACATGGAACAGAGGAGCTCCGGAGGAGGCAGGCACCAGGGCAGAGACACGGCACTGGCTGGAGGGGCTGTGTGCAGCAGCAGGGCACCGTCCCCGTCCTGCTTACCGAGTCCCACTAGTTCGTGTGCTGTGGTTGCAGCTCCAGAACCACCGTGCTTTTTGGGAGCAGATATTTCCAAGCCAGCTCAGTGAGACTCTGGTGATTTACTTCAAGCCTGTGGCCAGGCAGGGTCAGAGCAGCCACGCTCCAATAGCTTTCTCTCTGCTCTGGACAGCTGCAGCATGGATGAGAACTTCCAGAAGTCCCTTCCAACCTGACTTACCCCAAAAAACTTGGAGACGACCAGCCAAGAGCACTGCAGAGGGATCAACTGGCCCCCTCTTACAGCAACAGCACAAGAAGTCAGCTTGGAGGGATTTCAACTGCCACAAACTGACCAAAGACTCCCTGCTAGCTCACCTATGTCCCCAGTGCCTCAGCAGCAACAAACAAGAATCATCCACAAACTAGAGCCAAAGGTGGCAGCAAATCAAGCCTCTCACACCTCTGCCCAGCAAGCATCTCTTCCACTGCTCAGACATCCAGTGGCACACAGGTTGGAAAAAGACCTACCTGCCTTATTTTGCACAATGAATATTAACCTTGCACTCATCTGTTACCTCCAACAGCTAGGCAGCAAGAGCCCCTCGGGATACTCTGAGAATTGCAAGACATCCTTCCCCCCAGAAGGAAAGAGACTCTTGGTGCATCCCTCCTCCTGCATGCTGCCTCCAGCGCAAGACAAGAGCCCTGATTCACTTCAACTCTTGCTGGATCTAAGCAGAGATTTTGGTTATGTTTCTGGTAAGTTGCTCATTTACTTGCTTTCTCTTTCACAGCATCAGCACAAGTAAAAACAAGCCTGTTTGGAAGAAGCTGCTCAAATGGAAGCTCTAAGAGCTAGATTAAGAGCAACTTCCACTAGAAACCAATTGCAGACTCAACATTTTGATACTTCTTTTAATTATTTGATACATACTTTATTCTGCTAAGGATCAAATACTGCTGCTACAGGAGCAGCCTGCATTTGTCAAGTGCTCTGGGCCTTCTATTCCACAGCATAGCCAGCAGCTGGGAAATCAGCCCATGAAGTCCAGAGGATATTTCAGCAAGAAGTGTACACTGAGCATCCTCACCGACTGTGCTCTCCAAGAAGCCCTACAAAAGCTACTGAGGTGTGGGGCAGGCTTTAAGTAAGGGCACTGCATGCATACCGCTCAAGTGCAACCGCCATAGAGGAGACCACAAAAGCCAAGCCAGCTCCCAGCTTTGAGCTCTAGATATCCTCAAATATAAAGTAATGCAACTGTTTGCACTCCACTCCGCAAGGCTGCAGATGACACCAAGCTGAGCAGTGCAGTTGATACGCTGTAAGGAAGGGAAGCATCCAGACGGACCTGGACAGGATGGAGAAGTGGGCCCATGTGAACTTAATGAGGTTCAACAAGGCCAGTGCAGGGGGCTGCATTGGATCGGGGCAATCCCAGGTATTTACACAGACTGGGGGAAGAGCTCCTTGAGGGCAGCCCTGCAGAGAAGGACTTGGGGATCCTGGACATGAGAAGCCAGACATGAGCCAGCAGTGTGCGCCTGCAGCCCGAACGGTGACTGTGTTCTGGGCTGCATTAAGAGAGGAGCAAGCAGCTCCAGCCCTCTAAGGACAGTGACTGCTGCATTGGGCTCACTAGCAGCGGCCATGCTAGACTCATCAGCAACACTCACCGACCTCAATCCTGGTCTGTGCCACAGCTACAGAGTAAGTACTACCCCACAAAGAGCTGGGTGCTTCCTGCTTCCTTCCGCCAAAGCTAACCAGAGCTGGAGAATGGGATTTCTCAGTTGCCTGCTGCCATGTATATGGTATTCTAAGAACAGTTTGAAAGCAGCCAGTCCTGTCCTGAGGGAGCAGCTCACAAGTGTCCCTCACTGCTTACAAGACATTAAGTCACGAGTCCATGGAAATAGCTGTGCTTCTTCCTGTGCAACATTTTTGCCTTTCAAGAGACATCTTCCTTCAGGAGATGGGGTTCTGCCTGGTAGACTCCAAGCAAAGGCTTCAGCTCTCTTCCAGGCAATGCACAACAGCTTGCTTGCATCTCTAGCCCAGAAGAGTTCAAGCAGCCACAGATAATCAGTACATTCATTTTTGCTGAAGAAAAAAGTTGCTGCGCTGTAGGAAGCAGAAAAATTGAGGATTGAGAAGAACTACCTCAGCTCATTTCCCAGCACTGGAGCTGTAACCTTGCAGGATGAGATGGCAGTAGAGGGTATCTATGCAGTTGGAGCTGCAGCCTCCAGAGCAGATTTAAGATTAAGGTGAAATCTGCTGCTCCACCAGGGTGATGCTTAGGAATTTGGTGACATTTAAGAACTGCTTATCTGTTCAGGTCATCCATACCCGAAAAGGGTGTTCGGGTAGGCAAAGCCATCACCAACAATTTCCCAGAGCACTGGTGGCAGCATGCAGTGCTGTCTCAGAGGCTGGAGATCTCCTAGGGGAGGCTGAAGGAACAAGCTCGTTCTGTTTACAACGACGGGAAGGAAACAAAAGGCTAAAACTGACCAGAAGCACTGCTCGCATCTGGGCCAGAACTTCTCAGGCAGTAACCAGATGCAACACAGTTATCAACAGGACAGAGACCCAGACCAAGCTCGGGGGAACAGCACAAAAAATTCCTCTCGTGCACCTACTAACTGCTAAGCCCCACTTTAACAGACCGGTTCTAGGATACCTTCCCAGTAGGTAAGCCTGCCTGTCCCACACAAACCGAAACTAACCCTATGCAGGATGGACCAGGCAAGCCAGCCCAAGCTGCCAGCAAACACTGTCCAGGGAGACAAGAAATTCATACGTGCTGCTCGTTCATTCATGCTCAGATGCTGCTGTCACCAGTTCTTGGGGCAGGAACTGAAATGACACTGCATTTGCTTGTGCTCCTGTAGGAACAGGGGAAATAAAGGGTACCACCAAGGGCTGTCCCACATCACTGGCCTCTGTAAATACAGAACTCGCTGCCTCGCTGCCTGATGTGGGATATACTTGAAAGAAGGGGAAATGCTGCCTCAAGAAATGCAGCTGGGATCCCAGGACTGGAAGCACTTGAGGCCTGTTTCCTGCAAAAGCCCCTCCCTAGGCCACAGAGCCGCTGTCTGTGGCTGGATGAAGTACCTCCAGCCTGACAGATCTAGTGGCAGCAGTGGGCTTGATGTGCCTTCTCTGCTATGAGACAGCAGTTCACTCCTACAGCCAATAAATGCAAACAGCTTCAGCCTGCAGCAGCTGCCGCCTCCCAAAGAGCTCTCAGACACCAGCTTCAGGGACTGTCAGTGCAGCTGGCACGCTCTCAAGGGCTAAGGACACATCCTCAGCGCATTACGGCACTGCACCCAGAAGGAAGGCATGCTGCAAACAGCCTGGTCTGCACACGGGCATTTCAGCATCCTCGTGGCAAGGGGGACAAGAGCATACAAACCACCTTTGCTACGCCTTATCATGGCACCCAGTCCTGCATCGTGGCGTTGCTCAAGGTGCACAAGGTGACACGCAGAAGGTCTGCAGCCAGCAGGTCCTTCCCTTTGGCTCAGAGCTCTGCACTCCCAGCAGAGGAGGTACCAGCTCATCAGTACTCAAGCACAGGCGCTGCAGGGGATCACATTAGCAGTATTTTTAGCCTGATTGTTAGGTTTTTACATTTAAAAAAAACAAAACAAAACAAAACAAACACTTCTACACTTCTAGCCACCTCCCTATGGGTCTGTACAGCTGAGTCACTGCTGAAACCTTCCAATGGTTGGATGCCAGCAGCACAGCAACACCATCCTTCCCCGGCCCCTAGACACAGCTCACTGTTGACATCCTTGCTTGCTTGCAGGACACCCCAATGGAGATGCCCAGGCTGCAAGGCCAGGCATCAGAAGCACCAGACATGGCAGCATCCTGCTTACATCCTCCCCCTTCCAGCCACAGCACAGCTAGGCCACCTGTAAACATCAGCTGCTGGGACCTGTATAGCTTTCAGAGACAGGAGCTCCGCAGCCTTTCTGGGGAGGCTCCCAAGGAGCTCTGTGTTGCTACTCCAGGACCTTCAGAGAGCAGAAGCTCTGGCTCCGCAGACGTGGGAGGTGTGGGCAGGCTTGAGCAACATAGCAGCCATGCACAGATACCAGCATTTCACTTTCCTACAGTTCTTGAAGCAGGAAATGAACACATAGACAGGCCAACAAGCACTTCTGGCCTCACCACCACACATCCCGAAGGCAAATGCCATCTCAAGAGCATAACAGCTTTTGCCACACAGCCCGAGATTCCTCTGGGGGAAGGAGCACAGTTGCATTTGAGCTGGTTTACACCCCAGCCATCCCCACCTCTTGTTCTAAGAGAATACTAGAAGTAATACATGATGGAAACTGAAGTTATTGGTGCAGGTGCCTTAGGACAAGCTGTGCACAGAGCTCCTCATTATCCCATGTTTCAGCAGGCAATGACTGAAGGACACGTAGCAAGAGCATGGTATTCTCTTGCTCATTAGGGGAAGCCCTGAGGACCATGTGCTACAGCAGAGCAAGGCTAGAGCTGCTGCAGCTTGACTGTAACAAACCTGAGCACCTGTGCTAGGGCTCACACTCCAGCTTGCATGCCCTGCCTTCCAGAAACTGGCTGTGGGTAGTCCTGGAGTTATTTACATTCCTAACAGCAGCAACTTCATGCCTGGAGCCTCCTGTGTCACCCCGATCTGTGCAGAGATGCACTGCCCTTTTAACAAAGCAGCAGCACGCTGCTATAAAGGGATGAGTTTCTGTAGCAACCAGGCTGAACTTGTACAAACTCTGCCAAAGCACTAGATCTTTCCACGGACTGATACTTGAAAGAGCACAGCAGTGCTTGCAGAGCTGCTCTTTACAGCCCTGTGGGGCTGGAAAATAAATTAATCCCTCGCTATCACAGCCAGCACCCCACAACCAAGTTTGTGCACACAACACCCCTTTCTCCTCCTGCACACCCACAGCTTTACAGAGGGCTGGTGCTTCTGCAAGAGTTCTGACTCCTGCATGGTGCTGGGTACTCCCAAGAGCTCCCTACCCCACCAGAATGAAGAGAGCAGACTGGGCAGGACTGAGGGAAGGGCAAGGCAACAGCAAGGCCACTATCTCACAGACAGCTGATCACACAGGTTTGCACTGGACCACAGGAGTTAAAACAACAAGCCATTCTGCTGTGTCTCCTCAGAGCAGTCATTTAGAGGAAGCAGGAAAGGGTCTCTCCAAGTGCTGCAGGCAGCTGGGCCCCAGAGGCACAGCCAGGTGCTGCCATGGCAAGGGGGTCCCTCTGCAAGCACACACCCTGCCAATCACCAAGGATTTTTGCTGGCTGCAAAGTTGAGCTCTGCTCACAGCTGGCATGCTCAGCTCTTAAGGCACCACACCCCCAACCCACCCAGGGAGAATGTTCCTGCTCTGTTGCATTATTCCTCTGCCAGCCCAGGCACTTCTGCATGCAGTGAACAGACAGCAGAGCAAAAGGGGCTGTGGCACAGCTTCCCAACTCAACCCTGTCCTCACCACATTACACAAGCACTAGAGGTTGATAAGCCCCCACCGGTAGCTACCAGAACCTATTACACTCAGCATTAGCTTAAAACAGGCAAAAAATAATGCAAATTAATCCCACAACTGTTGCAGCATGTATCAGCAGACTCACCAGATTGTGGGCTGGTTTGTGCTGCAGCATCAGAGTCCTGGGTGCTCCAAGGTCTGTCCCACCCTGTAAGGTTAAGGGACTGCAGGCCAAGGCACAGGTCGTTGGTGTCAGGGAGGCCACGGGAAGACTCTTGCGTGGATGTGGGGAAAAGCATCCTGCTCGCCACTGCTTCGTCAGAGTCCTGGAAGTCTGCTCAGATGGAGAACAAACAGAAGCTGGAGAGTTCAGGGCTGTTTTTTTCTTTCAGGAGTTTTCCAAAGCGTTAAGCCCCACAGCAGGTCTCGTGCGGCTCTGAAGCTGCTGCCACCACAGCCAGCAGTCGCACCCCAAAAGGGAGGGCCACCATATGTCCAGGATCTAGCCCCCCCACCCCCCTCAGCCCCTCCACCTTCCTATCCCGCCTGCATTACTGACTGGGTCAGCATGTGACCAGGCTGCTGATGCTTACTGTGCTGACAGTGACGTCACTCAGCCATGCAACAGAACCGCATCAGCTCTTACAAGATAGAGGTAAGAAGAAAGGATGGATTCCCCCAAAAGAGAAGGCAGCAGGCAGGAGGAGGGAAGGGGCACAGCTCCGGTAAGCCAGGCAGCACAAAGCAGAGCTCCACAGCACAGCAGACAGCAATCCCCCCAGCAACGACAAAGCAGACAGTTAGTTTGAGTGCTACCCAGCTCTCCCGTCCCCGCCTCCCTTCCACCCACAAAACCCAAAAAACACTTTAGTCCTGGACAGCCTCCAGCTGCTGGCTCCAATTCAGAGCCCAACGCAAAGCTTCACAATTCTGCTAGCATCATCTGTTCGGCTCAGCTCTGCCACTCTGTCACCCTGACTCTGCATTGTTTACCACTGAGTAACAAGGATAACCTTCAAACCCCCCACCCCCCTAAACTACTGAGAGGGAAGCACATTATCCTGCTCCAGTCCTTATGAGTGCAGCACACCAATCCCACTTCCCAACGGGATTTTCCACGGCCTATTTCCCTTCCACCCGCTGGTCTCCCCCATCCCTCCCCTCCCTGCACAAGCCTACGGTACAGGAGACAGCAGGCTCCTGCCTCAGTTTAAGCCTGTGCCAACAGCCTAAGGAAACACAGCAGGTTCATAGCCTGCAAATTCCAGCTTAGTGTGGGATCTGGGGGCTGATGAAACCACACGATGCTCCAAAAATCTGAGTCAGAGGGTATTTATAAGCTGGCTCCTTGGTAGTGGCAGCTGTCTCCTCCTCCCCCTGCCCCCTTCCCTCCCACCGTGCCATCATATGCACAACCTGTGCGTGCCACTCGCAGCTCCAGCCCATCATGTTATCCCTCACGTGCCATCTAAGACACCCCAGTGTCCTCTTCCACTCACCCAGCACCAAGGTGAGGCCCTCACTTTCATCCTAAGGTGGTTTCAGGAGCCCAAGCTCCATGGTTAGGACGTGACACGGTAAAACAGCACAGGACTTGGCTAGGACAGCATCCACAGGTTCTCCTGCTCCCCTAGCACTACCAGGGCAAGCTGCAACACCAACTCAGCCACATTTCAACCAAGCACCCGTAACAGCACTGAGTATTTTTCTGACAGTATCACACTGCATCTTCAGCTGGGTGTTTTACTGCATTAGTTCCTCTAGTACAGTTTTCACTTTTGGACAGGCCCTAAAAGCATTAGCAACCCAGCTGTAGGGAGAAGAGGACAAAAGCACATTGCTTAGACAACTCAGTTCCCACAGCAACCACAACTCACCCATATGAATATGCAGCATTCCCGCTATTATGGCAGCGCACAGCGCTCTGCTCGCGGCCCTGGCAGGAGCGGGCAACCCTCCCTCCCTGTGGTCAGTAGGATCTCATCACCAGGTTCTCTACCATCTTCAAGATCAGCCCCCATCACACAATATTCTGGCAAGCAGGACACGGGGCAGAAAGGATTCATTTCCTACAGAAATTTGGCCCAAACAATCGCAACCTCAAGTCAGATGCGAGTACATGCCTACCAAATATTAGTTTCACTTTGCAACCCAATATAGCCCAGTCCAACGCTTTGCTGCAGCCTTTTCCAAGCCACACAGCCAGCTTCAATCATTGCAACCTGGACTTCTCCATGGAGCTGCCACTGGAACCCAGCCACACCGGCAGAGGGAATTGCATTGCTGCACTGGGCTTGTGCCTAAGCCAGCTGGGTTTTGTTTCAGTAGCATTCTGGGGCTCTTAGCACAAGACCTCTTAACAAGCTGCATCTCAGCACAGGTCAGCCCTTAGGTTCAGCCCCACCAGCTGGCTTACACAAGCTGCAGCCAGCTGTCCCCCAGCCCTGCACTTCCCACTCAGTCCAGCCTAGACAGATCCCCAGCTGGGCTAGGGAACCCATGTAGTTAAAGCCATGCCACCAGGAGTTAGTTTTAGCCTGGCTCCTTTCCCCAGTCTGGTACGCAGTGTGGCTGCACCAGCCAGGCATTTGAAATAGGAAAGTACTTAGGAAATTACAACTAAGCCTGCATGGAGAAAACAAGGCACTGAGCTTGAAATGCGAGGAAGAGGAGAAAGTAGAATGATTAAGCACACCTGCATTAAGCACAGGCTGCAGCCACATGGAGGTCTCCCTGCCCTCCCACTCATTTCTAGCAGAGCACTGATAGAGGTTTCCACAAACAAGGCCCTTGAGAGTAGGGCATACATACACAACCAGGCTGCAAAGCAGATAGGAAGGCTCTGACACCCCAAAACATCTTGCTGTGCAGCAGCATTGCCCAAGACTGACCTTTTAAATCCAATCCAGCAAAGTAGGAGGTAAAGTGAGCATTTCTAAGCCCAATTGGTCACAGCAGAAGCACCCTTTTGCATCTTTTATCCCTACGGTTTCAAAGGCTAGGAGTTGCATCCCTAAAAATTAAGCTTCTCAAATATGATTTGCACACAAGACTAAAACAAATCTTCAGCGAAAGCCTTTAGAGGATGAGCCAATGGTACTTCTCAGGTACAACCAGGGATCAGTGGGGGCTTAGGAAAGCTCTTGTTAGGCATAAACCTACTAAGTGCACAACTAAGCATCTTCCCTGTAATCTGGAAGACTCTGGAAGTAGGGAAATTTGGTGCCACACGAACCATCTCTTTGAAGGCATCTGCCTTATTTCGGTAACCACAAGCACCTGAGCAGATAGCAACCAACAATTTAGGAAGCTACACAGGGCTGCAACTGATCTGCTGCTTCACCTACCTCAACAAGCAAGGGACTGCTGTAGGACAACTGCATCAAGACTTGAATGACTGAGCACCTCACCAGCACAGCAGGTCAGGAAACCTGCTGGATCTCCAGCACATGGGATACATATATATGTCAAAGGCAGTAGGCATTGCCTCTTTCAGGGCACACAGGTACCAAGTTTAGCTATCCCAGCTTTGCATACCAGGTATACAGCATTTATTTGGGGAAAGCAGAGCAGCCCTCAGTACAACCTGATAGCAGCTTTGCTGTAGATGACACCCTGCTGAGCTCAAGTAAGGGGGGCCACATTCCAGATGACCATTTACAGCATTTTGTCCCCTCATTCCAGGTGCCACACATCCAGTGCTCCTGGCATGTATGCTGGTGGCTGCAGCTGTGAAGAACACAAGCACTCACATTGTAGTACCATGGAGTACTTTGTGGGTGGCTGAACAAGAGATGCCATTAGCTAACTGCAATTGAGAGTGGGCAGGAAGCAGATTTAGTCTGTTTGCATTTGTCCTTTAGTTTTTCTCAGGTAAAGCAGATACTTGGAATCATTAAGGGCTGATGGGCCACACCAGCAGCTTTACACACACCTTGGCACCTCAGGCCACTCCCACCCATGGAAAACAGTTTAAGCATCTCAATCCCCTGCACAATGGACAGTCGATTTACAACAAAATAATGGCTATATTTGGAGCATTTGTTAGCCATCTTAAGCCTGCTCACTTTAGTTGAAACTCCACTCAGTTTAGCCAGGTGAGCAAACAAAGGCTAAAGAGAAGGAGCTTTACTCACTGTTCTACTTAATTAAGCTGGACACTGTGCCTACAGAACAGGCTGGCAATTTCCAAAGTAATTTCCAAAAGTTTCCACCCAGCAACACCTGCTTTCAAGTCTGGCAAATAAATCCACTTGAAAAAGCTGTGCAACAAGAGCTACCTAAAGATTGGCTTTGCTCACCTCCCTATCCAGACTGGGCTGAGCACACATGCCACCACAGTGAGGAAGCAGCCTTTCAGGCTGGTTCTCTGGAGAGAAGCAGGTCTTTGGAAGCAATCCTGTCTTCAAAGCCACCAGACAAGTTCCACAATCACACTGCCACACTTGCCAGCACCAGCCTGACCTGAACCTTATGTTTGGGAAGCTCCAGAAGGAAGCACCCATAAGAACCACACAACAGTCAGGGCCTGAAAGTCTTATCATTTTGACAAGGCAATTAAGTTAATCAAGGAACATCATCAACTGCAAAGTTATCTTTAACATTAGGTATGCCCAAGTAAGTCTCCAGCAGCAGTCCCTCTGCTGTATAGTTCTGCCCAGAGCTGGATAACTTTCCAAATGCGTCAGAAATAAAAGCACCAATCAGGCTTTTGCCATATGTTACTTAGTCTGACATCATTCTGACCCACACACCTTGACTCCATATTAGCAAAAGGCCATGAACTCCTGCAGTCCCTCCTTCACCATGTATAATCCTCTTACTGTTGAATGGCATTGCTTAAACACATCCAATCCAGGATAAATTTAGTTTGACCTGAGGAAACAACTGAGAAGCTTGAGGACTACAAATAGATTTGAAGTGCAAGGATTTCCCCTGCTGGAGCACATCCCTTCCAAGAAACTTTACTCAGTCCCCAACAGAGGCACCACATCCCAGCAGCATCATAGGTTTATTACTCCCTTACCCTTCCAGCACATCAAGGCCAGATGCAATACTGACAGCTACAGGGGACAGAAGAGTCTGACCAGTACAACAGCAGCCTCTACGACAGAATTAATACCACTGACCTGAATGAGTTAATGCTCACTACATAACCACTCAGAAACTGACAGCATATCTCCAGAGCTGTTTCACTAGCCATGCCAGGCATAGATCCCTACCTAGAAGAGAACAATCCACACTTCCTCTGGCATTTCTGCAGTGCCACTGCAAATCACATGCTCAGATCAGCCCTTGGTGAACGGAGCTAACAATACTCAGGAGATTAAGCTGCAATGCAAGTTACCTGGCAGCAGTCGCTGTGCAAGTTCAGAACAAAACTGCACTATGCAAGCAGCCACCAGACACCAGTTTCACACTCAGTTAAGAAAGCCTACCACCAATAGCAGCTGCAAGTGAATCCTGTCTGCCTACAAGGTTACAATTGGTGAGGTTTTCCCTTTACTTCCCATTTTGCTTCGGGACACATCCAGAGCACCAGCTTGCTTCCAGTAATGGCCGGAGCACTTACTGACCCCATAACTCAGGCAGGAACAGCAACCTCTATCCAGCACCCAGACACCAGACTGTGGGCAAGTACATTTTCTGACAGACCTCACCCACTCTAAAGGGTCAAGAGCACATCCTTCAATTACACTGAAGTCTGGGCCCGGCACTCCTCGCTTTGGCAGACAGCCTCCTGTTCTGAGGCAAATCAAGCGCACAGCAAAGCGCTCCCACTGCCCCCAGCCTGCAGGAAGCAAGGCCTGCCGCACTACTTCCACAGCTACGTCACCTGGCAAGGCTTCACGCTTGCTTTTTGTGATGGGAGTGGTGCAGACACCACTGAAGTCCAAAGAGTTGTCCAACATGGCATTTATCCTGCGGAATATATCTGCATTGCTGCAAGTGGAAAGGGCAGGGGCATCTGGGCTGTCCCAGCAGTCCTTTATGCTCCTCCCTCTGTCTTCCTTCTGGAAAGAGAAGGAGCATCAGTGGCAAGCAGGGCAGTGAGTAGTAGCCTGCTTTTAAAACCTCTATTAGCTTTAGGTCACTTCACCATCCAGGTTTAGGAACAAGTTTCCCATTATCCGTTGGCAGTCACATGGACAGGGCGCCGGGCACAACGGTGAACCCCCCGCCCGCGGGGCCACCCCCAAAACTCTCCTCAGCAACCGCTTTCCCGCCCAATCTCCTCAGCGCCCCGCTCCCGCCCAGCGCTCACCCCACCGCCCACGTGCGAAGTCACGTGACGACGGCGAGCTCTCCCCCTTCCTTTTTTCCTCCTCCTCCCACCCTTCCCCCCAGCACCGCGCATGCTCGCTCTTTCCCTCACCGGCGCGAACGCCATGAGCGCTGCCGAAGGGGGGCGAGTCTCGAGGGAGCGGCTACAGGCAGCGCCCCTCCGCCCCGCCGGGCTTTTATGGGCCGGCGCGCATGCGCGTGGCACCGCCTCGCGCCCCCTCGGGCCGTTGCCCCGCGCCCGCTGGGGAGGTGCGGCGCGCGCAGCTGTGCGCTCAGCCTGGCGTGCAGTAACACCTGGCGGCCACCCAGGCTCCCTGCCCACACTGAGCAAGTGCGGCTCGGCTTGGGAGGGACCGCAAGGATCGCGGAGCTGCAGCCCTGCCGCGGGCTGCCCGGGGCCGCCCGTCTCCTGGTCGCCTCCAGGGATGGGGCACCCGCAGCTGTGTGCCAGCAGTGCCAGCGCCTCGCCGCCTCTGTGCCCGCAGTGTTCTCCTCACACCTCACCTCAGGATCCTCTCTGTTATTTAAAGCCGTTATCCCGTTTCTATCGTTAGCAGACAACGTACAAAGTCATTCCTGCTCCTGTGTATGCCCTGCAAGTACAGGAGGCGAGGTCTCCCCATGAGGGCTCTGTCCCTGATGCTGAGGGCACCCGCTGGGACTGCCCCAATCTCTGCACACACGCAGCGGAGGAGAAGGCTGCGGGCTGGAGGAGAGCTTTATTGGCCATAATAAATAGAGTTACACGGGGCGACTGGTGAGAGACGGGTGGTAGGAGCCACTGCATCTCCACTGAGGGACGTCATCCTGACCCGCTCCATGGAGGCTGGGTCAGGGAATAACCCTGTAATAGGGACAAGAGGATCTGGGGACAGCGACGCGGGGCAGAGGGGCGGAGGAGTGCAGAGGGGCCGGCCGTCACTGTGCCAGGGCCTGGATGATGTCCTTCACCAGCATGGTGCCGATGACCATCTTCTCACTGTTGATGGTCAGCTGGGCTGCCGCTCCCTCCCGCCACTCCAGGGTGATGAGCACCAGGCTCCCGCTGGTCACCGTCTTGGCCGCAAACCTGTCCGCCAGCAGACATGAGGTGTCAGGGAGAGCTGAGCCCTGCACTGCCACCCTGCCCCTGTCCCTGGGATGGGGAGCGGGGAGGTGTCTGCCACCCGCAGCCACCGCCATAGGGGTTTGTGTGAGGGATCACGCGGGCCCCTTGTCCTATAGGAAGCTGCGTAAGGGAGCTGATTTCACTTGGGTAGGGCTGCAGAGAGAACCATGTGTGTCCAGACCCCAGCTTTGTCCATGCAGTGGGTCCCACTCCCAGGGAAGCTGAGATGCTACAAGGTGTCTGGCTACCTGTACTCGTTGTCAGCTCCACAGGGCACACGTCCCACGTTGGCAGCCGAGGTCACTTGCTGGACGATGGCGTGGTCGCTCCGGCACTTCTCAGGCAGTGTCACCTTCTCTGTGATCTCACTCATGCCCGTCAGCTTCCCTGGAGCAGGCAGCAGATGCCCTGCCCATCTCTGGCCACCACTAGTAGTGGCCATGTCCCCACCAGGACCCATTTTGCTGTCCTCAAGCCAAGCCCTCAGTCCTGTCCTCTCCCATTCCAGCTCAGCTCTGTCCCAGGACACCTCTGGATCCTCAGTGAGGTCCTGACTCCCTGTCCCGGTTGCTCCTCTTTAGCTTGGCAGAGCTGGATTTGGGAAAACCTTTCCTCCACGATCCTTTGCAGGCTTGTCCCTGTCACCCTGCCTGGTGGTAGTAGCCTGTAGCCATGTCCCATGTCTCTAGGGATGGGCTCCTCCAGGCACCAGCAGTGCAAGGTGATGGAGCCAGGTTCCACAGGCACTGAGCACCCACCATAACCTGGCATCTCCAGCTCACACATCTCTTAGAGTGTGGTGGCACAGGGCTAGGGTGTCCCTGTCACTTACCACTAAGTGACATGATGTTCCTGTGCCAAACGGGAAGGGGTATGGGGACCCTGTGAAGACCCGTGGACAGGATCTTGAGATGTCCCACTACCCCACAGGGCTACTCTGGTGCCAGAGGGGAACAAAGGGAGCTACTCTAGAGCCACTTACCCTCACCCCGCCGTGCAAGGTGCTCTGGGCCACGGCACAAGTGGCAGGGGGACAAAGCATGCAGTGAGTGCCACCATGGGGATGGTGGGTGACCCCCCAGCCTGGCCCTGGTCGCCACTCACCCTGCTCCTTCCTGAACTCGTTCTCGCTCATGAAGACAGGGGCCATCAGCTCCCCAACCGGTGGCTGAATGGAGACGTAGAAGTGGCGCGTGTGGGTGCTGGGGACACAGGCAGGTGAGAGAGAATGCATGAGAAGACTTTACTTCCTCCTGCCCTGATCCTAGCCTTAAGCCATCACAAGCAGGACAATGGAGGGAAACCGAGGCACAAAATGGCTGGGGAATAGGAGATTCCATCAGATTGGACTGCTTCCACATCCTTTTATCCTAGTGCCTGTCCCACTGTCCTCTGGAGCACCCCGTGTCCATGCCATTTTCCTCTTCCCCTGGAAGGACCCTGGGGCCCATCCTGGTGTCCCCATCCCCTGGAGAGACTGTGCCTGCCCCACTGTCTGCTGGAGTTCACCATACCCTGTCCTGCTGTGTCTGGGGTACTCCAGCGCTCTGTGCTGGTATCCCTTGTCCCCTAATGCCCATCTAGCTGCCCCTGAAGCCCTGTCTTGCCATTCCTTGTCCCTTGGGCTCCTTCATACCCTGTCCTGCTGTCTCCCAACCATTGGTGTAGCCAAAGTCTTGTCCTGCTATCTATTGTCCCCTGCAGCCCTGTGTCCACTGGAGAGATGCTGCTACCCATCCCACTGTCCTCAACCCCTGAGACACCCCTCCTGTCCCCTCCTGCCCAGTCACTCACCACAGCTGGAAGTTGGCTGTCTGGGTGGAGTCACAGAAGTCAATGCCCATCACCACGCTGGCTGTGTCCCCGGGTGCCAGGCTCTCTGAAAGCACAGCGCTGCCACCATGTCCCACCTCCCCTCCGCCACTGTTCCCTTGCACCCCCAAAGCACCGGTGCTGTGCTACACCATACCAATCTCAGGGAACTCCTGGATCCGCATGCCCGCAAGCAGCTTGGGCTCGCTGACCCGCAGGCTCTTCACCTCGGCGTCGGTGTTATTGGAGATCTGGATCTGGACAGCCACCATGTGCGGGTCTCCCGGGAAGGGACGGCGGCTGAAGCAATACTCGACTGAGAGCCCCTCGCCCGCCATGCGGTGCAGCAGCTCATATGTCCTCACCGCACCAAACGCTGGGCTCAGCAGCTGCCAGGGACCACGGGATAATGTGGGCCACCAAGCCCATCCCCTGGGTGACAGGGGTCTGGGTAGCCCACGGGAGGAACGTAGAGGACACTTACGGCAGGTGCCAAGGAGGTGTCGGTAAGCGTGAGGCCCTCCAGGTCAGTCACCAGGCTGGTGGAGATGATGCTGCTAGAGGGGACAGGCTGGGGAGGTGGGGGGGTGACTGTGGGGGGAGGAAAGGGTTAAGAAAGCTCCAATCAGCCACAGTCCTATGGGGACAGCCCTATGGGGATACCACATGGGGACAATGTCAGTGGCACAGGCACATGGAAACAGCTACATGGAGACAACAGCAGAGGGACACCAACCACATGAGGACAGCCTCAGTGGTGTATCCCCATGAGGACAACAGTAGAGGGACACTGCGCGGGGACAGCTTCAGTGGTGTAGTCCCGTGAGGAAACAGCAGAGGGACACCAATCACATGGGGACATCTACATGGGGACAGCCCTGGTGGCATAAGTCCCTCAGGCACCACCCCAGGGGGAATGCAGCAGGGGACATCCTGGTGGCACAGTCACCTTCCTCACAACCGGCCTCAAGAGACAGGAGCTGTCCATCCTACAATCTCTGTCCCCATTCCTGCTCATCCAAACACCCCACACATCCCTGCATTCCCCTACAGACACTCATGCCTCAGTTTCTCCAAAGCCACCAGCATGGCCATCCCATTCAGCCACTCACAATCATCCAGGTCGAGCAGGGAAATCTCCTTGGGGCCGGCCTTGCTGCTAGGGACCTACAAGGCATCAGAGACATGGGGTGAGCAGAGGGCAGGGATCCTCCCAACCTCCTCCTGGCCCAGTCCTCACCGTCTTCCTCCTCTTGGCCTCCACCACGGTTGGTGCCTCAGTGCCAGAGTCTGATCCCGAGGAGCTGCTCTCAGAGGCGCTGGCCTCCTCTGATGAGGTCTCAGCATGACTTTTCTTCCCCTGTGGCCTTGCAGCCTTTTTCACCTTTTTCCCCTCAGCCTCCTCCTCCTCCTCACTGGAGCAGCAGGGAGAGGGAAGCTTTAGGGGAGGCCATGCCACCAGCTTGGCTGGGAGGGATCCAGCCTCCCCGGGTTACCTGCCCACGCTCCCTGGGGATGCCTTCCGGGGGCCTCCCTTCTCCTTCCTCTTCTTCCTCTTCTCCTCCTCCTCCTCCCCTTCCTTGTCCTCTGACTGCTCCCCGCTGCCTTCCTCTTCCTCCTCCTCCTCCTCCTCATCCTCCTCCTCGCTGCTGGAGCTGGAGGTGCCAGAGCTGCTGCTGCTGCCGCTCTCCTCACTGTCAGACTCGGGTTCTGCAGGGGACATGGTTCAGTCCCAGTGCTCTGTCCCCACATCTCCACCATACCCCACAGTGTCCCACTGCATCCCATGTCCCCAGAGCTGCTCATGGCATCCTACAGCACCCCCGCATCCCCCATCACATCCCAGCTTCCCCTGTGCGATGGGATGTCCCCAGCGTGGTGACCCCAGCCATGATGTCTTCTGCTTGATGCCCCACCATGATGGCTCCACCGGATCCTCACCACTATCTGCTGATTCTGTGGGCCCAGACTCCCCCTCTGAGTCAGAGTAGAAAGGTTTTTCCACCTTCTCCTTCCTCTTCTCCCGGCTGGTGCACTTGGTCCACTCGGGAACCTGCTGACAGAAGGCTTGTTAGGGTTCTCACCCAAAGTGGCTGTGTGGTCACCAGGGAGGGGATATGTGGCACCTTCTGAGTTCTCCCAAAACCTCAGCAAGATGTCCTGACCTTAGTATATCCCATGTACACTGGGGTGCCCCACACACCTCCACATTCCTCACAGAGGGGTCTGGAGCCTCATCTGGCCAGTCTGGCAGCTCCTGGTACCCAACAGCCTTGGCATTGAGCAGATGGGACAGGGATCCCAGCTGGAAATGGTCCCGGTCTACGGCAGAATGAGAAGTGATTGCAGCTCAGGAACAGCTCACCCCATGTCTCCACACCCTGCAAGCAGATTGGGTACCTTTGAAAGAGGACTCCAGGATGGGAGCGGGTTTCTGAGCCAGGAAGAGCTTCTTGGCATATTTGTTGAGGGCCCCACTCTTCTCGGTGGGCACAATGAGCTGGCGGATGAAGCGAGCACGGTCACGGATGTCGTAATTTTGATCGTACTTGGCCAAGTTGAGCACGTACTGGGTCAGCAGCTTGCTCTGCACAGAGGGACATGCTTAGGGCCAGTCTCTGGGCTAAGGAAACTGAGGCAGGCCACGGGGCCGTGTCCCAGGGTACCTGTTTGGAGTTGGTCAGATAGAGCTTGGCCGCGAGGTTGATGACCTGCAGCTTAACGATGTCTTCCTCATTAGTGAAAGATTTAGCCATCTTGCGCAGCACGTCAGGTGCGATCTTGGGCACGTGCTCACAGTACTCGCCGATCAGCCACAGGATGCTTGCCCGCGCCATCGGCACCTGCAAAAGAATCCCAGGTATGTGGCATCGCTGCCACCCTCTCCGCTCCAGAGAAGGACACACATGCCTTGACCCACCTGGATGTTATCGGTGAGCTTGGCCATGTGCTTGATGATCTCACTGTGCTGAGCTGGCTGCATCTGCAGCAGCTTCTTGATGACAACCACGGACTCAGCCACCACCAGCTCTGTGGGTAGAGACTCAGCCTCAGGGGGATCCTTCCTAAGGGGCAAGGAGCCCGTATTTCACCCCCACCTTGTGTGCTCACCATCCCGGTTGGAGAGGAGCTGGACCAGACCATTGAGGCAGGTGTCCCGCACCTTGCCGATGTTGGTGGCACAGCGCCCAATGGCTTGGATGGTGGCTGCCACAAAATCCTTGTCCATGCTGCGGATATAGGTCTGCACAGGCAGAGCATGTCACTTGTGTGCCAGCACTGGGTATCCCCACCATGTGGTGGCCTTGCATTGGGGTTTTCTGGAGCCATCCATGGGGTTGGCACAGCTTCAGCTCTCTCCTCCCACTGGGGCTCTCCTCTGTCCCCCCACAGTGGCATTTTGGCACCTAGAGCCATGCCACAGTGGCAACATGGTGCCTAAATCTGCCTGTGGCCATGACATACCTGAAACTCCCTCAGGATGGTGGAGATGTTGGTCTCATTGGCCAGGTTGGTGAGCACCTCCAGCTGCAGGAAGAAGGAAAAGAGTGTGCTTGAGGACATGACTTGAGGACACTGAGCCCGTGGTGCCCACCTGTCCCTCTAGCATGGAGGATGGCTGCTCCATGTTGCAGAGCTCCAAGGTGCCCCAGAGTCCCCAGTCCTGGGCCCTGCCAGGTGTTTCCAGCTCACCTTGAGGATCTTGATCTGTGTGGGGTCTGTGGAGCGGATGTAGAAGCTCTTGAGGTAAGGCTCAAACATTCCCTGCGCAGAGAGCCAGAGGTGTTAGTACCATTATTGTCTCTACCATGCTCACCCATGGGCAGGTTGCCCTGATGACTGGCTGCCAGACAGTCCTCATTCCACTCCAGAGTTAACAAGGCTGACTCCTCCAGCACCAGCACACAGACTCACCCGCCGCTTGATGGACATTGTGGCCACATTCTGCAGCACAACATACTGCACCTCGCTGTCAGAACAGAGAGCGGACTACCATCAGGAGCAGACTCACCATCAAGGTAGTGCTACCACAATGCCTCCACCCCTTATCCGGGATGTCTGAGCTTCCCCATGGGTCTCACTGGCCACGTGCTTTAGGGTAGAGAACCACCAAAACCCATGTGCCACATACCTGTGACTCCGCAGGAGCCTCACCAGTGCCTTGGCAATGACACCAACCTCTGCCTTAGGTGCCAGGTGGAAGTAGAGCTGTGCCACAGCCATCACCACCTGCAGGGAGACACATGCCTGTCCCCAGTGGTTCATGGAAGATTGCTGTGTCCCCTACTGTCCCTCCCAGCAGCACATGAAGGAAGCTGAACCCTGGGGAATGCCACCATGGAGACCTCTCAAGACATTCCCAGCATCATGGTGGGTTCTTGCCCAGTGGGCATATCATGAGCCCAAGGCTGAGGAACACTGCTGATGGCCCGGGGGACAAGAAGGGTTAGAATTGGGCTCACTGCAGCATTGCGGCTCTGCAGAAGGGGTTTGGTGTTGCGCAGCAGCAGGCGGTGGTCGGGGTCCATGACGTAGGGTTTGCGCTTGGCCAACGAGGCTGCCTCTGCCTTAGCATCCTTGGTATCCTCTTCCTCGGAGCCATAAAAAGCCTTCTCTGCACTCTCCTCTAGTAGGGATTCCTGCCAGCAATACCCACTTTCACTCTACAACCCTAACCACAGCAGTAGGGCACTGGAGCATCCCTGGTGTCAAGGTGGCTGGGGACACTCCAAGATGGACAGGACACCCTAAGGTTCTCAAACTCACGTTCTGGTTGGGACTGAGGAACTGGGTGCGTGCATAGCGGGTCAGCATGTTGATGATCACCACCTGGCCCCATTCCTCCACATCAATGAGCAGGTTGCAGAGCTTGCGGTAGTTCTTGTGAATGAGGTCGATGCGCTCCGGGCAGACCTCCTCAAATGCCATCACCACGCTGCCGGCCACCAGCTGCGGAGGGAAAGTTGGGGTGGCTCACTGGGATGGTGGCATCTCCAAGAGGATGCTGGTTTTGTGGGGAAGGGGACTTCCCCACAAGGATGATGGTTTGATAGGGACGGTGGCATCTTTGTAGGATGCCATCTCTGTGGGTATGGCTGCATTCCTGTGAAGATGCTAGATCAGTGGGATGGTGACATCCTAGCGAGGATGCTGGCACTGCAGAGATGGTGGCACCCCCAGGAGGATGCTGGCTCAGCAGGGACAACAGCATCTTCACATCTGGGGATAGGGGAGAACCAGAGCTCACCGTGGTCTTGTCTGCCAGCAGCTTCTCAATGACTTCGATGAGCTGATCCTTCTGGTCTGAGTCAAGACTGCAAGAGAAGAGTGGGCTTGGTGTGGGTGGGCACCATGGCACCAAGCAGCTGAGACCCCACCACCAAGATCTGCGCCCCCAAAATTTAGCAACAAGAAGATGCGCAGAGCATTCAGTGTGTTTTTCTCATTCTCAGCAGCCATCCTATTACCTATAGAGCTTTGGGATGGCATGGGCAGCTGTCTTCCGCACATATGGGGACATGTCTGACGCAGCTTCTTTGATGGCCAGCATCATGATGGGCACGATGATGGGCACACGGATGCTGGAGAGGACGCGCAGAGCACTGGCACGGATCAACTGGTTGGGGTCCTACTGGGATATATGCATTGCTGCAACGAGCCAGGACAGCCTTACGGCCTTCTTGCCGGCCCCAGAAAGGGGCAGGAAGGATTCCCACCTTGAGGCCCCGCTGGAAGGTGGAGATGGAGAGCAGGGCTAGATCCTGCTGCTCCTCTGCGTAGCGCACCAGGTACACATACACCAGCTTCTTCACCTGCGAGATGGAGACCAAACACTCCCAAATCCCTCCCAAACAGGGAGCACCCCAAACCCCAGGAACAACCTCACCTCAATGTTCTTGCAGGCAACATTCTTCACCACGGCTGGAAAGAGGTCGGAGGCATTTTTGCCCCGGGCGATCATCTAGGGAAGGAAGGAGTGGTGTGACTCGGGGTGGCTGGTGTGGCACATCACGGCACAGCACAGCCCGGCATGGCACACAAAGCACTGCACACAGCGCAACCCACCGCCACGATCCTCTTCATAGCCTCCAGCTTGAGTGAGTCCTTGTTGCTGTCCAGCATCTCCTTGAGGTCATCATGCCTGCACCACATCAGGGTGGAAAGTGCTGCTGGCCACTTTTAGCCCTTTTTAGCCCCCTTTTTAGCCCTTTCCCATGGTGAGAGATGCCTGCAACCTGACTCCCTGGGGCTGTGCAATATTGATGGGGCAGGAGTTGGGTTACAGCTGCATGCAAAAGGAGCTGGAGTGACTGGCCACCAACCCTGTCTCCCTCCTGGTCATCGGCTTGATGTCTCTTGTCCCCTCCTGGGCACTCTGGTGTGCATGCACCCCAACAAAGAACCTTTCCCCCGTGCTCTTCTTGGTGTGGGCACATCCAGCACCTGTCACCGCTATCAACTCTTATCAGGCTGATTGCCAACAATGTCCCCTTTTATAAGACACATCTGTCCCCACCAAACCAGGAGGGACTTGCAAGTCTGCATCTACCCACAACAGCCCCATCTTCACCACAAAATGGCAATTTTCCCAAACCAGGACAGATCTGCACCAAAACAACTCCACTGCTTGGTGAGTCTTCTGGGGCACACGACATCCCAGGACCTCCTAGAACAATGCTCATCCCCGGCCACCGCTGTCACTATCCCTGGGGGCTCCCTGGGGAGTTCTTACCGCGGTGGCTGCCCGGTGCTGGCAGCCACCTCATCCTTGGGGGCTGCCAGTGGCCGCAACTCGTCGGCACGCAGCGCGCTGTAGCAGGTGGGCGGCCCGGCCTCAGTGGCCAGCACTGGGCTAGTCACCTCCTCGGCCACATCACTGCCTGCCACCGATTTTGGCCGCAGCAGCTTCTGCACAGGTGGCAGTGAGAGCATTGCTGCAGCTGGGGGTGGTCCTGGGGACAGCAGGGATGGTGGCAGGGCTGTGGCTCCGCTCCTCCTCCTGAAACCTGATGCTGGGCTTCGGGTTGGGTTGCAGTGACAACCCAACAAGGCCACCAAGGTGCTCTGAGGTCCCAAGTGCCACCCATCCTGCAGCCAGGATGTGGGAATGTGGCACGGAGATGCTCCTCTGAGGACTCTGAGTGGCTCAGTCTTTTCTGGGGACATCCCTGAAGGGATGGGACAGCTGTGGGTGCTCCCAGTAGAGTGACAGGTGGCACCTGGGACTCATGGGAACAGCAACAGATCCCATGTGGCCACAGAGAGATGGAGCAGCATGTGGGTGATGGAGCCACTGCCAGGGGTCAGGGATGGGGGATATTGCTAGGCTGGGGGACTTTGCCAAGGGGTCAAGAATTGGTGAATCCGCCAGGAGGTCAGAGAGGGGGAACTGCAACAGAGTAGGGGACACTGCATAGAGCAAAGGTGGGAGACAGTGACAGAGTGGGGGACATTGCCTGCAGGTGAGGGGACAATGGCAGATGGTCAGAGTGGGGGACATTGTCAGGGGATCAGGGATGGGTGACACTGCCAGATGGGGTCATGAACTGGGGAAACTGCTGAGAGGGCTGAGATGGGGGACAGTGACAGAGTGGGAGACACAGCATGGGGAGGGGGGCGGGATAGAGTCAGGATGGGGAACATTGCCAGGGGGTGAGGGGACAGTGCCAGCATGGAGGACATATGCAAGGGGTTGGGTAGGGGACACTGCCAGCCTGAGGGACAGTGCTGAATTGAAGGGGGTCAGTGTCAAAGTGGGGGACATTTTGTGAGAATCAGTGATTGGGGACAGTGCTAGCAAGGGGAGTACTGCCAGTGGGTAACGGAGGGTACCACGCCAGGCTGGGGAACATTGCCAGGAGAGTGGGGGGGAACCCTGCTTTCCCCTCTTCCTTTGCCCCCCTCCCTCCCCTCCCACTTCACACTGCCCCACATCCCCGTGCCCCACAAAGCCTGCTGGCCGCAGGTGGCACCTGCCACCCCTGTGCCATTGGGCACTGCATGCCCGGCACGGGGCATGGAGACCCTGCAGCCCCGCCGCCCCGTGCCCCAGCGGATCCCATCTGAGGGAGCCGGGTCCGTATCTGGGGGCCACGTCTCGCTCTGGGGACAGCGAGGAGGCTGCTTCCCATCCCCACCCTTCCCCACACCCCCCTGCTCCGAAACGCGGCTTTCCCCTTTTGCGAAAGATGCCGCATCTCCATCCGTGTCCCCATCCCGAGGTGGGGTCACCGCCAGCCCGCAGCCATTGTCCCCGTGGGGTGTGTGTGTGCGCGCGCATGTGCCACCCGCGTCCCCGCGTCCCCACCTCTTGTAGTCGGAGGCGAAGATGCCGCCGCTGGCGGGGTCGTGGCCGTACTCGGGCTCCCCCAGGCTGGAGGACCCCCCCTTCTCCTCGCCGTAGGCCGGGCTGGCCGCCATGGCGCTGCTGGCGCAGGCCGGGATGCGCAGCCTGGGGACGCCGCACTGATGTCAGCGGCGTGCGAGAACGGCCACCGCCACCGCTTAAAGGCACCGGGGAGCGCGGCGCCCGCGGAACCGCGCGGCCTGGGGGATGCTCGGCCGCCGGGTTTCAGGGCGATGCACCCACGTGGCTCACCCCCCCACCACCCCTCCTCCCCCCATAAAGAAAGGATGGAGGAGGAGGATTTCCTCTCCTGAAACACTGGGGTCTGCAGCCCTGCAGAGGGAGTTGAGGAGCTTAGGGGCAAAGCGTCGCCTGGGGGTCTTGTTATTCGGGGTGTGTGTCATTATTATTTAATCTGGGATGCCGTTGTTTGGGATATCGGCGTTTGGGATGTGGTTATTTGGGATGCTGTTGTTCAGGATGCTGTTATTCTTTTTATTCTTTTTATTCTTACCACCATCACTATTATTGTAGGGGATATATACTGTATAATATATACTAAGATTATAATTCACTATTATTATCCCCTACTATTACTATCCCCGTCATTACTGCCATTACTAATAGCAGTAATATTATTACTAATATTACTTCCATTGTTGTTGTTATTCACAGATAGTAGCACTATTTGTGCATGAGCCTTATCACAGAATCAGGGAATCATTAAGTTTGGAAAAGACCTCTGAGAACATCTTGTCCAACTGTCCAAAATGGTTATAATTATTTAATAATAATGGTACATATAATAATCATGTGCAATGGTCACTGTGGGCTGGGATAGAGTGTAAATTGTCCACGGAGTTCATTTAGTCCATAACTGTGAGCTCTACCTGTCATAACAGCCCTTCGGCACAGGAGGAACGATTCACAGTTGGGTTACTGCATGCAGAAGCTAGTTCTGGTTCCATCAGTTTGTTCTTCTTTAACCTGGGTACTTCTTAGTGTAATACTGTTAGCAAGACATACAACAACCATAACAGTGGTGACATACAGTATTATGTATCAATGCAACATGCTATTCAAGTTCTTGGCTGTTCTCATCCAGCATCGGATCACCGTGAGGTACACGACATCCCCATCCTTCCTCATTACCCACCACGTGCACCCAGGTCCCTGAGCAGAAGTAATCCCATGAATAGGCTTGCCTTTTCCTAAGGCAGGAGTAACCCAAACTGCCTTTGGGTACGTGTTCTTTATGTGCACCACCAGGACTTCATCCCCTTTTATGTTACACAAGAGGTTTGACTGGGCAGGACGAGCTTCATTGGCAGATCCTTGAAAGTGGACTAATCAGGAGGCTTTTGCTAGATGCGTGTCTCAGTATTTGCATGTCCCAGCACCCATTGCTCTCAGTGTAGTCTTGAACAGTCCACTGTACCATTTGATTTTGGTGAGTATGCGTGGCAGGGGATGTGATATATCCACTTAGTGCCACGCTCCTTGGCCCAAGTGCTTATAAGGTTGTTTTGGAAATGAATCCCTTTGTCTGACTCAATTCTTTCTAGGGCTCCATGTTGCCACAAGACTTGCTTTTCTAGAGCCAGAATAGTATTTTGGGCAGGAACATGATGCACGGGATGCGTTTCCAGCCATCGGGTTGCTTCCACTGTTGTATGCACATGGCCTTTGCCATGGCAAATTATGTGGGAGTGTGATATAATCCACCAGCCAGGCCACCCATATTTATATTTCAGCCATCGTCCTACATACAAAGGGGCTTTATTTGCTTGTTTTGATTAATTACAACGCATATTTCACATTCATGGATAAACCGTGAAATAGCATCCATGATCACATCCACCCCTCAATTGCAAAGCACATCTATGTTTTGCATCTCTTCCTTGGTGGCCTGGAGTGTCATGGGCCCACTGAGCTAGAAATAATTCACTCTTATGTAGCCAGATCAGATCTACCTGACTCTGCTGAAGCTAAGAGAGGTACTCAGTGAGTTCTTTGCCTCAGTCAGGCTTCCTACAGCTGCCGTGTCCCCGTCGTATATGGCTGCAAGATTAGGAAACACGGGAAGACTACTGCTCACTTCTGCAGGGAGAAATGTAGTCATAGCTCAGTTAGAGTTGAAACTGGCCAATAGTGTGGGAAACAATAAAACCATTTTTTTATATGTTAACAACAAAAGGAGAACCAGAGAGAACATTTGTTTGTTACTTGATGAGAATGGCTGCCTTACCAACAGGGACATGGACAAAGTAGACATATTTAATGCCTTCTTTGCCTCTGTCTTCCGCAGTGATGTTGGGCTCTGGCACCTCAGGTGCCTGGAGTTGAAGGACAGTGAGTGCACTAACAATCAGTTCCCAGCCAACCCTGAACTTGTTTGGGATTTCTTGCTCCACCTGGAAGTACAGAAGTCCATCAATCACCAACAGCCTGAGATTCTGCACCTGGGCAGTGGCAACAGTAGATACAACCTGGGGGTTGAGATGCTGAAGAGCAGCCCTGTTGAAAAAGATTTGGGGGTCTTGGTCAGCAGCAAGTTGAATGTGAGTCAGAAGTGCTCATCAAGCTGCTTTCCACTATCTTTCACCAGGGTAAGATTAGGTTGGACATCAGGAAAAACTTCTTTACAGACAGGGTTGTGAAGCACTGGAATGGGCTCCTCAGGGAGGTGGTTGAATCACCATCCCTGGATGTGTTTAAAAACCATGGATGTGGTGCTCAGGGATATGATTTTGTGGTGGGCTGTTAGAGTGAGGGTAGTATGGTTAGATTGCAGTTGGACTTGATGGTCTTTAAGGTCTTTTCGAACCTGAGCAATTCTATGACTCTATCAGCAGTCTTGATCAACAGGGGAGGTCTCAGAAGACAGGGGACGGCCATAAGTGTGACACTCATATGCAAGAGGGGTTGGAAAGAAGATCTGGGAATCTCCAGGCCTGTCAGCCTGACCTTGGTGTGGGGAATGTCATGGAGCAGATCATCTTGAGAGTGGGACCAGACCCTAGGGGACAACCAAGGGATCAGGAATAGCAAGGGAGGTTGGCCAACATCATCTCCTTCTGTGAACAGTTGACCCGCCTCGTAGGTGAGGGAAAAGCTGTGAATGTAAGTGTACCCGAACTTCAGAAAAGCTTTAACTGTCTTCCACCGCACTTTCAAGACAAGGGACAGATGGATTTGAACTTGGCAAGGGATGTGAAAAATAACAAGAAGCAGTTCTTCAGGTACATAGGCAGGAGGAGACAGACAGAAGGAGTGTTCTCCCTCTGATAAATGAGAACGGAGAGCTGGCTTCCTCAGACACAGAAAAAGCTGCTGTGCTCTGTAAGTGCTTTTCCTCAATCTTCACTGGTGGCCAGGATCCTCCACGTGTCTGCCAGGACCATGAACATCTAAGTGTGGGTGAGAGGAGCAGATTCTGTCCCACTGTAACAGTGGAACAAGTCCGAGTCCTCCTCATGAATCTGAATGTACATAAGTCTGTGAGGCCAGATGATATCCATCCTAGGGTTCTGAAAGAGATGGCTGATGTGTTTGCCGAGCCGCTCTCCATCATGTCTGAAAAATCATGGCTGTCTGGTGAAGTCCCTGGTGACTGGAAAAAGGAAAACATTATTCCCATTTTAAAAAAGGGAGAAAGAATGACCCAGGGAAGTACAGGCCAGTGAGCCTCACCTCTATGCTTGGGAAGATCATGGAGCTGATCCTCCTGGTTACCATGTTAAGGCACATACAAGACAAAGAGGTGATCTGAGACAGTCAGCATGGCTTCAGCAAGGGCAGATCTTGCCTGACCAATCTGGAGGCCTTCTGTGATGGCATGATGGCTCCAGTGGATGGGGAAAGGCGGTGATGTCATCTACCTGGACTTCTGCAAGGCCTTTGACATGGTCCCTCACCACATCCTTCTCTCTAAATTGCAGAGGTGTGGATTTGAAGGATGGACTGTTGGATGGATTAGGAATAGGTTGGTTGGTCGCAGACAAAGGGTTCTGATCAATGGTTCTGTGTCAGGGTGGAGGCCGGTCACAAGCGGTGTCCCTCAGGGGTTGGTCTTGGGCTTGGTGCTCTTCAGCATCTTCATCAATGACAGACAATGGCATCGAGTGCAGCCTCAGCAAGTCTGCAGATGGCACCAAGCTGAGCGGTGCAGTCAATACACTGGAAGGAAGGGAAGCCTCTAGAGGGACCTGGACAGGATGGAGAAGTGGGCCCATGGGAACCTAATGAGGTTCAACAAGGCCAGTGCAGGGAGCTGCATTGGATCGGGGCAATCCCAGGTATTTACACAGACAGGGGGAAGAGCTCCTTGAGAGCAGCCCTGCAGAGAAGCACACTGGGGTTCCTGGGAGATGAGAAGCCAAACATGAGGCAGAAGTGTGCACCTGCAGCCCAGAACTGCAACTGTGTTCTGGGCTGCATGAAAAAGGGCCGGCCAGCAGGGACAGGGAGGTGATCATCTCCCTCTGCTCGGCTCTTGTGAGGCCCCATCTGCAGCACTGCGTCCAGGCCTGGGGCTCCCAGCACAAGAAAGATGCAGGGCTCTTTGGATGGGTCCAGAGGAGGGCCACTAAGATGATCAGAAGGCTTGTTTAGCTTGGAGAAGAGAAGGGTCCAGGAGACCTCATTGCAGCCTTACAGTACTTGAAGGAGCATATAAACAATGGCCAAGATTAACTGTATGAGTTTCAATAGGGCCAAGTGTCGGCTCCTGCATTTTGGTCACAACAAGCCCAGGCAACCCTACAGGCTTGGGGGGAAGTGGCTGGAAAGCTGCCTGATGGAAAGGGACTTTGGGTACTGATGGACAGTCGGCTGAAGATGAGCCAGCAGTGTGCCTGGGTGGCCAAGAAGGCCAGTGGCATCCTGGTTGTATCAGGAATGGTGTGGTGAGCAGGACCAGGAAAGTCATCCTGCCCTGCACTGCACTGGTGAGGCCTCACCTCAAATACTGTGTTGTGTTTTGGGCACCTCAGTACAGAAAGGACGTGGAGGTGCTGGAGCAGGTCCGAAGAAGGACAACAAGGCTGGTGAAGGGCTTGGAGAATATGGCCTGTGAGGAACTGGGAGTGTTTAGTTTGGGGAAGAGGAGGCTGAGGGGAGACCTGATTGCTCTCTTCCAATAGATGAAAGGATGATTGCAGCAGAGCGGGCTTGCTCTCTTCTCACAGGTGACAGGATGAGGGGAAATGTGCCAGGGTAAGATTGGGTTGGATATCAGGAGACACTTCTTTACAGAAAGGGTTGTGAAGTGCTGGAATGGGCTCCTCAGGGAGGCGGCTCAATCACCATCCCTGGATGTGTTTAAAAACCATTTGGATGTGGTGCTCAGGGACGTGATTTAGCAGAGAGCTGTTAGGGTGTGTGGCAAGGTTGTGGACAGACTTGATAGTTTTTAAGGTTTTTTCCCACCTGAGCAATTCTATAATTCTATGATTCTATGACTTCACCTGACCACCACAACTACTCAAATATCATTGAGGGTGGCTTGGCCTCTGTCCCCCTTTGGACTCGGCTGCTAGTGGTGTGGCTGAGCATCCTATTTCTGCAGCTGACTTCATGTCTCTCAGCTCATTTCTGCCCTCTCCCTCTTGGTGCTGCCATCTTCCCCAGACTGACCTCCTGTGAAATGATGCAGCCCAAGAAAGTAGAAAAAAAACACAATTAAATCTTTATTTCGTACGTGAAATGTGTCTTTGAAACTGTGAAGCATGAGGATGAAGGGAGGTGGCTGCAGCCACCTTGGGGACCCAACCCTCCTTGGGGACACAGCCCTCCCTGGGGACCCAGCGCTCCTTGGAGAGTCCACGCAGTGGGGACAAGAGGCAGCAGGGATACTCACAGGCCACCATGACTTCCCTGCCCTCCAGCACTGCCACCTGCAGCAGAAAGAAGTCTGGGCCCACACCTCTCCCTGCTGGAGCGTGAAACAGCACAGCAGTGTGCCTACTGTGGTGACAATGGGGACTGTAAGCAGGCTGGGACCCCAGAGACAGGTGATGGGTGAGACCATGACCGAGCAGGTCATCCATACCAGGCTGGGGACGCGGTGTGTGCTGTCCCCTCTTGGAGCCTGCTGGAGCTTGGTTCTCAGCACCAAAACACACTTCTGTGGTGGAAATCTGGATGGGAGGGGTGGTGGCACAAGCAGTGGCTGGACGCGGTCACTTCCAGGGCTCTGTCCTAGCTCTGGTCCCATCTGACACAGACCTGTAAGATGGCGCGGGGTGCAAGGGGCCCACTGGGATCAGCTCCTTCCTCTGTACAGGATAACCAAGGAGTTGGGTCCTGTACCAAAATGTTATCTTCAGGAGGCATCAGGAATTTCCTCAACTCCGTGTGATGGTCCCAGCGAACGTCTGGGAGGTTGCAGGCACCCATAAAGACAAGGGAATCTCCAGGTATTATTTGGGATATTATTTTTTATTGCGATTATGTGACATACTATTACATGGGATGCTATGGTTTGGATATAGATTGAGTAGTATAAGAAGGATTAAATTTTTCGTTATAATTACTTAAGATACCATTACCTTGGCTACTATTATTTGGCTATAGATATTAGCAGTACAAGAAGTTGCTGAAAAGAATTGTTATACACAGATAAGCACTATTATTAACAAGTAATTCTATTTGCAAAATACTCTGAATGCATTGATTATTTGAAGAAGGCAAACACAGTAAGGCAGCAAGAAAGCAGCTTATTAGTATTTCTACCCCTGCGCAGGGGGTGCTGAGCTCCAACTGTGAAATGATCCAGCACAAAAAGATGGAAAGGAACGCCTACAGAATGGTCATCTTTTGAAGGAAGTGGACATGTGGAAAGACGAATGGTGGAGACAAAGCTCTGCCAGGGGTCTGTGCTGGCGAATGAGACTCTGGAATCCTCTCAGACGATCACGTTGTGCTGTGCCTGGGAGAGTTGGGAGATAGCACCGAAAGCCTCCAAACCTTCTTGGTGAACACAATCGTTCTGGGGGACCTGAACTACTGCTGAGGATGCAGCCCTCCTTGGAAACCCAAACCTGGAGGGAGCTGAACCCTCACTGGGGAACCCAACCATTCTTGGGGACTGAACCATCAGTGGGGAAAACAGCCCTCTTTTGGGAACGCAACTCTTCCAAGGATCCTGCTTGCCTTGTGGAACCCAGACCCCTTGGGGATCGAACCCTCACGGGGGAACTCAACCCTCCCCGGGCATCCAGGTCCCCTGGTGACCCAACCCTCTTCTGGGAAGCCGGATCTTTTAGGGCCATGACCCTTCTTGGGGACTCAAGCACACAGGGCGCAGTGACACCAAATGTACTCACAGTCAAACTTTCAAGTTCCTCTTCCTGGCTGTTCGCCTGCAGGAAAAGAATATCTTTTGTCCTGGGACTTGTGTGGCCCCACTGCAAATGCCCCAACCTGGCTCCATACTTACAGACTGAAAGCTGAATTTCCCCAGATCCAGCAGATAGAGAGCAAAGTTGATGCAGTTGTTCTCGATTAAATTGTACATTGCTGTGCTGTTCATCAGCTCCCTGACTTTTCTGTTGAAGGTCTCAAGTTTGATCCCCTCCTTTTTCCTGAGAACCTTGCCTTTCCCCCTCTGCTGCCTCATAAGCCAGAATCCTTCCTTGCTTATTCGCCCTTCACTTGAATTTCCAATATCTGAAAAGTGAAGAGTTGGCCATCACCCTGTTGCTCTGTGGGCTGCCATGACACGAAGGCAGGGCACGTGCACTTACTCTGGAAGTGGATGACCTCCCCGTCCCCACAATAGACAACTGCGTGCTTGAAGCTGAGCGCAGCATTGCTGCTGGACTGCATGTTGAAAAGCACTATGTCCCCAGCCTTAATGCTGTTCTCTGATACTTCCATAAGGATTTTCTTATAATTAGGAAGGAAATCCCGTAGGAGGAAATCTCTTGTCTCTCTTGCTTTCTCCTTGGGAGAGAATGGTGAGAAGCAGCTTCGACACAGAAGCAGCCACATCACCCCAAAACTCTGGGGCAGCACACGGAGAGCTGGGGAGAACGGTGATTCAAAGCCCTTCTACTCACCGAACAACTGCTGCTTGTGCTTCCCATCTGCAAGGAGAGAAAGGAAATGTCAGCACAAGCACAGCCATCTTACCTCACTGGAAGTCTCCTGTCCCCCCTGCTCTCCTGATGCTGGTCCGTCCCCCGCGTGGGGCTGGCAGCGTCCTTACAGTGCTGTGCTGGTGGGCAGAGGTGTGGGCAGGCAGCGCAGTGCTGGGGCCGGCACACGCAGCGCTCTGCTCCGTGCAGACACGAGTGGTGAGCGGGACGCTGCTTCATCAAGTGAAACCAAAAGCAAAAGGACGCAGGAAGATCCCCAAAAAGCTTTCTTTTTCTACTTCTCAGAGTGTTAGTTTTAATTTTCTCTGGTTAGTATCAGTGCTAACAAGTAGCTTTTCTCTGCAGATAACTCAGGGTGTTTTCATCTTTGGCAGATAACGGAAAATTATGAGTTTTTGGCCGGGCACTGATTTCAAACATTCCATCAGGCTTCAAAGCAGTGCAAACAGGAAGGCACAGCTGAACTAACTCTGTGCTATGGACAGGTCAGCTGGAGGTCAGGGAAGTGTTCTGCACTGGAGTGTGGTGCCATGGAACATGCTGCATGAGCAACAGCAACAAGACTGGAGTTCAAGAAGTGTTTGAACAGCACTCTCACCTGTGAGGTTTGATTTTGTGCTTTCCTGCATGGAGGTGAGCATTGGATTTGATGATCCCCGAGGATCCCTTCCAACTCAGGACTTTCAAGATCAGGCTGGGGAGCTCTGAACGCCTATTGAAGCTGTGAGTGTCGCTGTTCATTGCACAGTGGTTGGACTGATGGCCTTCAGGAATCCCTTTTGTAGAGTCTGGCCCAAGGATAACCTCACAAAGAAGGGGAGAAGGAGAGTGGTTGGAAGCTATGCAGAGGAAGAGGATTTGGGGTTGTTAGTCAACAGCCAGCCACATGAACATGAGCCAGCGGGGTGCCCAAGGGAGCAAGAAGGCCAATGGCATCCTGGTTTGTGTCAGGAGGTGATCGTCCCTCTTAACTCAGCACTGGTGAGGCAGCATCTCCAGTGCCATGTTCAGTGTCGGGTCCCTCACTGCAAACCAGACATTGAGGGTCTGCAGCATGTCCAGAGAAGGGCAACGGAGCAGTGAGGGGTCTGGAGCACAAGTGTTATGGGGAGAGGCTGAGGAAGCTGGGATGGGTCAGTTGTGTTTCCTGTGGTTGACGCTCTGGGCTGGTGCCATATGCAGCTGATGCATTCCATTCAGTTCTTCTTTGTACCAGGATCCGTTCAATTTTCTTACACATACATGAAGTTAGCTTATGTAAGTGTACATCTTTGGAATGAAAGGAGCATGCCTTTAACAGGAATGAGAACAGATTCATTGCATGTGAATTATTCTTTCTGTCATTGTTTTGTAGATATTATTTAACACATGACAGCCGCTTTGTTCTGTTGAAGAAGGCTGTGTAGAGAGCACTGGTTGTGGTGGTGTGCAGTAAGAACGGAAAGTGACAAGGCCAAATTTTTGCTAGATTTTAATAATTCTGCTAAATACTTTATATAGTGTACATGGATTTTCCAACTGGATGTGGGATACACATGGGAGATGAAAACATCTCTGATATTAGGGAATATATTTACCCTGTATGTAACCCTTATTGCCAGTAAGATACAGATATATACTCTGCATCTTGTGCTAAATAGTTTAATGGGATACAAAAAAAAAACAAACAACAAACGACTACACAAACATTCAGCCAATTGTTTGGTGTCATTTCATTTTAATTTAACCCGAGGGAACTTCGACACCCCAATGACCCTCATCCATTTGGGTGGTGACAGCCCCACATTCTTATTCCCAAATCCTTTATCTTGTATCCTTCATCCCACAGGTAGCCCAGGAAGGGTGCTCCAGACCTATGTGCTCCCCAGGTCGCATCACCACCTCCTTCACTGCAGTGCTGGGAACGTCTAGGAGAGAAAACAGCTCTGGTCGAGGCGAGTATCATAATCCCCCCACACCTGAGGGCAAAGACACTCACCATGTCCCCAGTGAGCTGGCCCAGCCCCAACAGGGCAAGGGCGAAGTGGATGCAGTTACAGGTGACAGCATCATAGTCCAGCACCATGTCCATGGCTGCCCGGATCCGCCACTGCAGGGCAGTCGCATCCAGTCCCCCCTTCATCCGCAGCACCTTGGCGGGGCCTCGTGTCCTCAGGAGGTGGCTCTTACCGTGCTTGGCCACAATCCCTGTTGGGGATGTTCCTGAGGTGCCTGTGGTGTAGAGGAGATGGTGTTCAATGAAGGTTGAGGGTCAAAAGGAGGAGCTGGGTCTCCAAATAGGGTAGAGGTGTCCAAATAGATTTGAAGTGCTCAAGGAGTGTTGGGGTCATCAAGAAGGTTAGGGAGTTGGAATCACCGGAAGTGTTGGGTCCCCAAATAGGGTTGAGGTGCCCAAAAAGAGTTGGGGTCATCCCTTGATGAGTTCCCAGTAACCTGGGGTATTTGTTTCCCGAATTGAGTTGAGATCCCCAAGGAAGATAGGTTATCAAGGAGGTTTGGGGGTGACCTGAGGTGTTGGATCCCCAAATAGGGTCAGGGTGCCCAAGGAGCGTTGTGGTCCCCAAGCATGAGCTGCTTTGCCTCATGTCCCCCGTGTGGAGTTTCCTCCCACTGCTCACCTTCCAGGTGGATGATCTCCCCATCACCGCAATAGACACCAGCGTGGGCACCCCACCAGCCGGGTCCCCTCGATGCCAGTGGGAAGAGGAAGAGGTCCCCAGGTTGGGGCTCAGCCGCCCCGTTGGGCACCACATCAAAGTGCCGACCCAGCAGCCCCTCACAGAGGAAGAATGCCGCTGTGCTTGCCGCTCCTGCCACTGCCTGGGGACACCACCACATGTCACCTCCAGCCAGGTGCCACCCCGCAGGTTTGTGCCTGTCCGGCAGAGGTTTGGATCTCCATGGACCAGGGAAGAGATCTGGGAGGTCATCTCCAGTCAACTCAGGTGGACAGCTTGAGTCCAGAGCAACCATGGGCACTGAGCAAAAGCAGGTTTGCCCTATAGGTGGTAGGATGGGTAGTGTGGGGTGCAGCTGTGGATGCTGGCACTTACCTGCTTGGAGCTGCTCACCTGGAAGGACAAACACCCATTGGTCACACTGGTGGAACTGGGACCCACCTCACCCCAGGCCCCAGCTGCAGACAATTTTGGGGCAGTGTCACCAAGGTGTGTCCCTTGGTGTCACCTGTGCTGCCTTGATCTGTTCCATCCAAACCTGCCACATCCAGGAGCGCAGCCAGTACCGGAGCTGGAGGAATGGTGGGACCTTGTCCTGCAGGGTCAGCAGCAAGGAGCTCACCTGGGGGTCAGCGAAGCCAGAACCAGCCTGGTGGCACCCACACCTGCTGTCACCCACCCCGGTGGCACCCACTTCACCCCCAACACCCTCTCCATTCACCCACGTCCCCTTTCCCTCACACTCAGCACAAACAATGCAGGTGCCACGACCCCAGGGTGGGAAATCGGGAATGGGGTACGACGGCCTCCCTCGTGGCTCCCCAGCTACCTGCTCCAGGAGGTCCATCTGGAAGGAAAGACATGGCATCCACAGAGCTGTGCCACCCTGGCTTGGGGATCTCGGTGTCCCCAAGTCCTTGGCAGGATCACATCACCAAACACCAAGCTATGGCCTCAGTCACCACACTATCCCTGAGGACATGCCTGAGCACTCCTCTCCACCCTCACCTTAGAGACTCCTTCGATGCCCCCTTGTTGTGCTGTGATCCCCAGGCTGCAGGACCCCAAGTTGCTGGCAGTGCCAGCACCCAGGAATGTGCCCAGACTGTCCTGACCGGCCCCACCACTGCCACTGAGCCCGCCCTGTCCAGGTGACATGGGGCCCTCCCAGGGGGAACAGTCTCCACCTGCTGGGACATTTCCTCCAGTAACCCCTTGGTGACAAAAAGGTTGTCACAAAGCGCACAATGGACCTGAGCCTGTGACCACCAGGATGGTGCCACCTCCGCTATCACAGGGCTGTGCCTATGGAACGGCCACTGTGATGTCCCCGGGGAGATGCTTGCCCTTGAGGGTGGGTTTCATGGCCAGGTCAGCCCTGGAGCCCCATTAAAGTTTCATCTGGGGTCAGCAGAGGCTTTGGCTGGGCATGGAGCAGGTGACCTGGGAGCTGTCACCACCCGCTGCCCGCAGCCACTCGGCATCATTTGTCACAGGGGGAACACAAAGGGAAAAAGAGCTCTGGTAAAGGAGAGCTGATGACGGATGAAACCAGAGCCAGGCCCTGACATGGCTGAGCGCCAGTGGTGGTGTTAACCCATCGCAGTCACCTCTGGTGCCAGCAGGGGCTGCCTGAAGTCCCACATTGCTCTTGTTTCCTTCCAGAGCCTTGTATCTCCTGGTTGCTTTTGAACTCTCTTGATCCCCTTCACCAACTCCTGGTCCCCGTCATCCCATTGTGGTCCCCACCATCCTCTCATCATCCCTACCGCCCCTATTGCTCCTCACTGCTCTCTCCCAATCCTTGTTACCTTCCTAATTCCCATTGCATCCTCCTGGTCCCCACCAATCTTTTTTGGGCTCCGTCATCTTCTCCTGGTCATTATCAGATCATCTCCCTATCCTATGGTCCCATTCCAGTCCCCATCAAACCTTTCTGGTCCCCATCACTCCCTCCTGATGCTCGTCCCTTGTTGGTCTCTGCCATCTTCTCCTGGTCCCCACAGCACCTTCCTGGTGCCTTCCACTCCCTCCTGGTCCCCAGTGGGACCTCCTGGGCTCCAACGTCTCCTCGTGATCCCCATTACGCTCTCCTGATCTTTGTTGTCATCTCCTAGTTGCCCCAACCAGTTCCCAAACTCCACCCTCCCCACCTGGTCCCCTCCTGGTCCCTACAACCTTCTTCTTGTCCCCGGCCATGCTGTCCCCTGACTGCAGCACATCCATTTGCTCCCCGTGGCTGGTGGGATTAGTGCAGCCAGAACCCAGCAATGGGTCTCAAGACAGCCAGCAGCATCTTGGGGTAATTAGTAAATTAGTAATTAAATGCTGGGAAGGAGGGAGGGAGCCGATCCCAAGGTTTTAGGCTGGGTAATCCCAAGCATCTGTCACAGAGCTGGGTCACGGGCTTTAACGTTTGCTCCTTCATATGGGGACCTTGGGGCTGAGCCCCTCAGCAGTGGCATTGGGCGCTGTCTGGTCCTCAGTGTGCTCGAGTGCCTCTTTGGGCTGCTGGCAGAGACGCAGCGTTGGGGGCACCTCTGGATGGGGCCACGTGGCCGGGTGCAAGAGCAAAATGGGGTGGGAACAATATTTTTGTAATTATTGGATTTCCTCGGTGCAATGATTATTGGCTGGTGGCAGATGGCTGCTGGGGCTAATCCCCTTCCCAAATCCCAGCTCCAGAGCTGGCTTTTTACCGGCGGTGTGGAGGGAAACATGGCTGGGTGGCAAATTAGCCGAGTCAGTGCTCATCACCATCCCTGGGGGCCAAAAGCCACCGTGTCCCATTACCGTGGGGTATCCAGTGTCTGCCCCATGGGCAGTGGCCAAGGAGACCTGTGGGTATGCAGGGTACCCAGTTCCCACTGCATCAGCCCGGCACCTTTGTGGTGTTGCTTGTGGCAGGAACAAGATGGAGCCATGGACTGGGACACGAGAATGAGATGCTGGGATGGAGGATGCTGCTGATGGAGTGGAAGGATGCTGCATTTGGGATGGGGTGATGGTGGCAGTGGGATGGAGGATGCTGCAGTTGAGATGGGCTGCATGTAGAGGTGATGGAGTGAAGCTGCAGGTGAGGACGGAGATGGATGGAGCCTCATCCCCCATATCCCCTCATGTCACCACCTCTGGTCCCCAGCAGAACCCTTGCGATAGATCCACCCCAACCTCAGCCTCAAGACTCCATCCCCCTCCCTGTCCCTGTCTCCACTGGCCTCACAGCCCACCCCGGATGGCCGCGGGGGGGGTTTAGTGCCTAAAGCCCTCAAATCTCAAATTGTGCTGCCCTGTCACAGCGAGGGTTTAGCCTTCGTTGCGTAACCCTTGGGCCACCTGGCCCCATGCTGCTGCGTCAGCAGCCACGGCCCAAAGCCCCCAAAGGGACACTGAGGCTGCTGGCCCCAGGGGGACACACGATACCCCTGACCCAGCACTAATCCTCTTTGGGGGACCCCCATCAATTATCCCCCTCAATTGGAGCTTGTAATTAATTGCCTGGGGACAGGGAAGGGGGGCTTGTGCCGTCCCCCCACCCCGTAATTACCACTTTTCGTTATTCCTCTCTAAACTCCTTAACAAGGGGCTTATGTGCTTACAGGGCCCGGTGGGCACAGCACGGGGGGACATAGGGGTCACCCCTGCACCCCAACACTCCTCCACAATCCCAGCCCTCCACTTCCCAGGGCCAGCGTCACTGTGACCCCCGTGTCCCCACTGCGGGTGGCTTTGGTGGCTTTGGTGGCTTTGGTGTCGCAGGGTTTAGGGTTACAGGGAGGCAGCCATGCCGGGGCTCAGCACCTTTTTAATTCTTCATCGCGTGGCTGATTGATCCCCCCCCGCACAGACACTAAAGATTAAGACGGTGACAAACAGGCGGCTGCTTACACAGCGCCCGCGCTAATCTGCCTTGAAGAGAGCACAGCCACAGCCCCATCCTGCAGAGAGGGGACAGGGACAGCCCAGCATGGCTGCGTCGCCGGAGGGGTCGGTGGTGAGCGCCGGGCTGGAGGACAGCCCCTCGGGTAAGAGCCACATCCTGCTGCACAGGTCTGTCCCCAGCGGGTCCTTCTGCGGGATGCTCAGGTCTCCACCGGTGTCCTTCTTCAGGAATCCGTGGGGTCCAAACGGGGTCCTTTGGGATGCTTGGGGTCTTCCATTGCGGTCCTTCTCCGGGATGCTCAGGGTCCTCCATCGTGGTCTTTCTCAGGAATTCTCAGGGTCCCCCATCGTGAGCTGTTTCCAAGATATTTGGATCCTTATCACAGTTGTTTCCTAGTATGTTTGGGGTCCCTCATCACAGTTCTCCTCTAGAATATTTGGAGTCCCCATCATGGCTCTTCTCCAGGATATCTTGGGTCCCTACTACAGTCCTTCTCTAGGATGCTCTTAGTCACAGTCCTTCTCTGAGATCCTTGGGAATTCTCATTGTGGCTCTTTTCCAGGATGCATGGCTTCTCCATCATCATCTTCTTCCCCAGGATATTTGGGGTTGCCATTGTACACCTTCTCCAGGATGCTTAGTGTCCACCACCACCTTCCTTCTGCGGGATGCTTAGGGTCCCCTGTTGTCCTCATCCAAGACACACGGGTTTCCCAGCCATGACCCCTCCCCATGGTGCCCATGGTCCTCATTGTGGACCTTTTCCACCATGCCTGGGGACCCCCATCAGCATCCTTCTCCTGGCTACTTGGGGTCTCCAGCTCTGCTCCTTCTCCATGATGCCTACAGACCCTCTTCTAGATGTCTGTGGTCTCTGCTCTTCCCCCAGGGATGCCGTGGTCCCCTGCTGAGACTCTCCTATGGGGCCATGGTCACAATCACAGCCCCTATCTGGGGTAATGGGTCCCCAGCCATGGCCCTTCTCCAGGACACCTGTGGTCCCCACTTGCGGCTCTTTGTCATGATGCATGCTCTCCCCCCACTGGGACTCCCCAGCCCCAGGGACACCATTTTATCCCATTTAAAAGTCCCATGAGAGTTCATTCCATGGCATCCCTGGGGTGTGGGCTGATGCTGAACCCTGTGTGCACCTCTTGGACTCCTCATCCATGTCCCCTGGGATATCTGAGGTCCCCCTGGGCCGGACCCACGGAGGTGGCAGTGCCCATCGTCTGAGTGAGGGCACTGATGGAGGGGGATGGGGACTCTGGGGTGTCTCTGCTCACGCTGTATGTTTCGGCTCTGCTCCCGCAGGACTGAGCCCAGCCCCTGGCAAGGCGCTGAGTCCCGTGCTGCTGTGCAAAGTGTGCGGGGACACCAGCAGTGGGAAGCACTATGGCATCTATGCCTGCAACGGCTGCAGCGGCTTCTTCAAGCGCAGCGTCCGCAGGAAGCTCATCTACAGGTGGGGATGGGGAATAGTCAGCTGGTGGGGACCCAGGGAATGGACACTGGGTGGGACAAAGGCTGTGGGTAAAGGGGGGGACATGGCATTCAGCGGGGCAGGACACCCATCAAGGGAGGGTATTCACTGGGATGCAGCACCTGTATGGGACAAGGCACCTATAGGGGATGAGGGCACCCAGAGGGGATGTGCATCTGCAGGGGACAGAACATCCCTGGGGCAAACAAGGCATTTGTTGGGGCAGGACACTCATGTGACAACGGACCCATGGAGACAAGGCACCCATTAGGGACAGGATATTTACTGGGGCAGGGCACCCGCTGGCTGAAGACCACCCAGCAGGGACAAAGCCTCCCTAGCATGGGGCATCCATGGGCCATGGGACACCCAGGGGGAGAGGGCCATCCCTGTGGGTGCAGCCAGGTACCACCTTTCCCTGCAGGTGCCAGGCAGGGACAGGGCTGTGCCCAGTGGACAAGGCACACCGCAACCAGTGCCAGGCATGCCGGCTCAAGAAGTGCCTGCAAGCTGGCATGAACAAGGATGGTGAGCAGGGCAGATGCGCTGGGGAGGGAGGTGGCAGAGTGCGTCGGCTACAGTTGATGTCACCTTGTCACCACAGCTGTGCAGAATGAACGCCAGCCCCGGAGCACAGCCCAGGTCCGGCTAGACAGCATTGAGCTGGATGCCGAGCTGCCCCCAGAGCACGTGGCTGCCACGCGTGATGTCCCCCCGGTTCCCTGCCCGGCCCCCCGTGGCCCCGGGGCTACTGCTGCCACTGCTGCCGTCCCCCGCACGCCCACACCGCCCACCAACCACCGCTTCATGGCCAGCCTGATGACGGCTGAGACCTGTGCCAAGCTGGAGCCTGAAGATGGTGGGTGACCGCCGGCGGTGGGGAGGTAGGGGGGGCAATGGGGTGATGTTGTGTCTCCATCCCTGCAGTTGATGAGACAGTAGATGTGACGGGTGGTGAGCCTGAGCGGGCGGGCGGTGAGTACCAGGTGGCCCCGTACCCAGCAGCTGGTCCCGAAAATGTCTACGAGACCTCGGCACGTCTCCTCTTCATGGCTGTCAAGTGGGCAAAGAACCTGCCTGTCTTCTCCAATCTGCCCTTCCGGGACCAGGTAGGGACCCCAAAAGCTTTAGATTGGGATGGGGTTGGGATGGGGATAGCCTCTCTGTGACCACAGAGCGAACCTTGGGGTGTCCCCAGGATGCCAATTTCTGGCCACGGGCTGAGCTGTGGGTGATGTTCCTCTGCCCAGCCAGGTGGGCTGATGGGTTATGGCTGCCCCCAGGTGATCCTGCTGGAGGAGGCGTGGAGCGAGCTGTTCCTGCTCTGTGCCATCCAGTGGTCCATGCCCCTGGAGAGCTGCCCGCTGCTGGCCGTCCCCGAGCCGTCCCCCGGCAAGCTGCTGCCAGCTGCTGTGGACGTGCGGGCGCTGCAGGAGACCCTGGGGCGCTTCAAAGCATTGGCAGTCGATCCCACCGAATTTGCCTGCATGAAGGCCGTGGTGCTCTTCAAGCCAGGTGAGAGCGCACACCCGGGTCCTCCGCTGCCTGTCCCTGTGTCACCCCAACACCCGCTGTCCTGGCAGAGACCCGCGGCCTGAAGGACCCTGAGCAAGTGGAGAACCTGCAGGACCAGTCGCAGGTGATGCTGGGCCAGCACAACCGCTCCCACTACCCTGGGCAGCCCGTCAGGTACAGCCAGCCCCAACCCCGGAGGTGCCGTTGACAGCGGGCTCTGTGACACCGCTCCATCCTCCAGGTTTGGGAAGCTGCTGCTGCTCCTGCCGGCGCTGCGCTTCCTCTCCTCTGAGCGCGTCGAGCTGCTCTTCTTCCGCCGCACCATCGGCAACACCCCTATGGAGAAGCTGCTCTGCGACATGTTCAAGAACTGACCCCTCCCTGTTGTCACCTGGCTGCTGCTCGGTGTCTTCTGGGATACCCCGGCTGTTTGTCCCTCTGTGCTGGCACTCTGTCACCCCCAGCTCTCCTCAGGGTGTGGATGTCCCCAGGCCAGCAGCCAAGTCCTTGGGGTGCTCCTAAGTGGTGCAGGAGGCTGGGTGGCAGGGGGACATCTCCAGGGTGGCACCAGGAGGGCCTCACGGGATGGGCACCTCGATGGGTGCTGCTGTCCCCAACCCAACCCTGAGCACTGCCTGGACATGGTATCAGCAGCACCCCAACCCAGGGACATGACATCAGCCTGGGGGTGGCACTGGTGGGGGACACGAGGGGACAGAGCTGTGTCATCTCATCCCAGGGGGCTTGCAGCCAGCCCCCTGTTTTGTACTCCGAATAAAGAGGGCTTTTGCAGACAGCCTCCTCGTGCCCTTCTCTCACATACTGGCGCTGGGGACACTGGGGACATGGGGCCAGAATAGCCAGCTGAAAATCAGATCTCCAGCTCCAAAAAGAGAACCAAGAAGCAACAGCCACCTGCAGACCCAAAACCCAGAGGTGATATCATCCCCCTTGGTGGCGCGTCCCCAAGGCGCAACCCCCCACGTGCCCCCACAGACATCACCCAGCGCTCCTCGTTACAGCTCTTTAATAAGCAAGGGCTTCACTCGGCCGCTTCGTACAGCCACACGGAACACGCCGGAGAAATATTACACAGAATTGCACTTTATACAGAACAACGGCCTCGTTGCAGGAAGGAAGGGAGCAACATTAATTAACAAATTAATGAGAACGCGCAGACGCGACGCGACAGCTCGACGGCTGCCCGCGGCGCTGGGCAGAGATAAATCATTCTCCTTTATATAATTACACTTTTTTTTTTTTTTTTTACTTTTTAAATTTTTTTTTTTAAACAGGTAAAATTCATAGAGGTGACACAGGATAATATATCCTTTTACAATACATACTTCCGTGGGTTTGGTTTTGTTTTGTTTTTTTTGTTTTTTTTTTTGTTTGTTTGTTTTTTTCCTTTTTAACTTACACTCGGCATTCTTATAAATTACTTTAAAAAAATTTCCATTAAAAATAATAATTAACAACACGCAGCCCACGTCCTTTCCAGTAGTAAGTACATTCACTTGGTACGAGGAGCGGATCGTCGTCCAAAACCAACACCGTGCCCCAGAACGGCCGCGTGCGGGCACGGGGAGCAGCAGGGTGCCGGCTTTGTGCTGGGTGGGGACCTGCTAAAACCACCCCAATTTCTGGGGGCTCATCGCTCATTGCTAGTTTAGATCCTGCCAGTGAGAGGGATATATACAAAATTATATATATATATATATTATTACATATATAGAGGGAGGTGATGCGTCAGCTGGATGCGCCGGCCCTGCTGCTCTCGTGGTGCCAGGGGGAGGTGGGTGTGGGATGGGACGGTGCTCTATTGGAGGAGACCTCGTCCTAAAGACTGAGCTTTGAAGGATCGTTTTGGTGGGATTTCTTTAAATAACAAGGCCTTTCCACTAAGCGAGGGGGAGAAGTGGCTCGTCCCAACACGGGGGGCTGCGTGGGGATGATGTGCTCCCCACATCACCGCGTGGCTTAAATCCAAAGGGAAAACAAAAACAACCACCAAGAACGAAGATTAAAATAATAAAAAGGCAAATAAATAAAACACCCCTTGAAATCACAGGCACTGGGGGCTGGGAACGAGGGGCTGCATCGCCGCGTCCCCAATCCCAGTGAAACCAACAGAAAACATGCAGGAAGACTCAAGTTATTGGTGTTCTCCATCTTTCTGGAGGTGTTCAGGGAAAGGCGTGGAGCCCAGCCTGCCCAGAAGGCCAAGCAGAAAGGGGCAGACGCAACACCTATGGATCCCATCAGCGCCCCCAGGCTCCCAGTCTCTCCCATCCTGCAGACAGGCAGCCCCCCAGCTGCAGCAGGAGCCAGCAGCCCCCATCGTTAGCGAGCGCCACTCATTAGTGCTACTGCAGGCAGTGCTTCTGAGCTCTGCTAATTACAGCCTGATGGAGCAGTGGTGGAAGACGCAGTGATGGCCGGGACCCGTGCTGCCCACTGACCCCTCGCCCTGGCACAAAGTCCTTTTGGGGCAAAATATTTAAAAAAAAAAACAACAACAAAACACAACCAATAAAAAAAAGTATTTACAATAAACTCCAGTAAACCAGAATATAAACAGAGCTTCAAGTAAGTCCTTGATTATTATTATTTTAATACTGATGGTCTGAAAAAGAAATAAAAATAAAATAGAAAAAAAACTACCACGAGAGGAGGGCACATTGGAAATAGGAAAGAACAACCAGAGCTGAGTCCTGTTGGCAGATCTCCTTCTCACCGTTCCACGCGCCCTGCAGCTCATGCACACCGCGGTGCGTTCCGGCACTCTGCTTCCCACTGCCTCCTCCTCCTCCTCCAGCACAGAGGACCCGGCACGGCGGCTCCTTCCCCGACGTCCCTCTGTCTGTCCCTCTGTCCCCGTGCCGGCCGTCCCAACCCCACACCATTGAGGCCACCGCCGAACCCGTCCCCAGCAGCTTCCGCATGGAGCGCTCATTTTGGAGCCCGAGCGGTCGGGGGATGACAGTGACGATGATGGCAATGGGGACGTCGTCATCCTGGCGTCTCACACCATGAACTCGTTGCTCCCCAGCAGGACAAGCTGCTGGCCGGCGCTGAGGTCAGCATCAGGGTTCCTTTTGCGGCCCAGCCCCCCTTCTGGCACCTCTTTGGTTTTCGGGGGGGAGTTCTTCACGCTCTTCAGTTTCTGCTTCCCCTTCTCGGGGTTGAAGGTCCCGCGCGTGGTGAACTGCGGCCGCTCATCGCAGTGGGGCTCGGGGGGCTCGCCCAGGGCCCCCGCTCGGTAGAAGGGCGACTTCGAGTACATCTGGAAGCGCTTGCGAGGCAGGTGGGGCAGGCAGGAGGTGGACGACTGGGAGGAAGAGGAGGATGAGGAGGAGGAGACGAGGGATGGATTTGGCGTGTCCGCCACGTCTGGCCGCGTCCTGGGGTGTCGCCGCAGCCGGCCCAGCCCCTCCGCCTTGTTGGGACGCAGGGAGCTAAGTGCTACACTTCGCTCTGCAGGACAGGGAGGCAGCAGGTCAGTAATGCGATCCTCGGAAGCATCTGGGCTCCCCGTCTCAGCAGGGACATATAAAGCAGGGAGAGAACCCGACCCGACACAGGTGAGATGATCCCACCTCCACTGCATCGCTCACAAAGACATCCTGTGTCCTGGCAGTGGGAACAACAACCTGAGCACCTGGGACTCCGTGCCCAGAGAAGCGCACACCTCCTCAGCCATTCAAGAGGCAGCATGATCTACAGACCCTGGGTGTTTTAATCATTAATTAACACCAATCTCATTAATCCAACTACATTGCTCTACGCAGAGCTTTGCTGTGGAACAACTGCATTGAAAGCTGCCTGATTGCAGGTTCTACTGACTCACCCGACCGATCAGAGATGGCTCCTTCGGAGTCAAAGTTCAGGTTTTCTGAGCTGTCAGCAGTGCCAATGGAGGCTTCTGACTCGAGTGTTTCATCATCAGAGGCGCGAGGCTCCAGTGTCAGCATCTCGAATGTCAGCTCCTCCCTGCAAAACCCAACTCTGTGACCCAACAGGACCAAAAAAGAGGGGAGGAAAGCAAGAGGGATGCACAGAGTCCTCCAGTTCAACCCACGAGCAGCACATCCACCCCAGAACCAACCGTCATCACGCCATCCCCAAGTTGAACCTCTAGATGCAAGGCGTGGAAGTGAGCCAAGCTTGAATTCAAGGGCAAACTCACTTCTCCTTCTGCAGGCTTTCGATCTGCTCGGTCAGCACCCTCTCCTCCTGCTGCATGGCTGCTTGCTGCTGCTCTGTCACATCCAGCTCCATGGCCTCCTCGCTGCTCACGGTCTCCTCAGGGACGTCAGACACCGAGGGCAGGCGCACGGCCACAGGGGACGTAGGGCTGGGGAAGGTGCCGCGCCGCACGCGGCCTTTGCCCTGAAGAGAAACATCAGAGTCAAGCGAGGATTATTTTGCACAGCCCATTTTTGGGGGACTCCTCCTCCCTGGCACAAAGGGATGCAATGGGATGATGCGACACAACGGCAGGTTTGAGAGGAGGAGGGTCTGCTAAGCAGGTGGGGGAAAGCGCTGCAAAAAAAACAGGTGAGGAATAGCTGGGGGACAGCAAAAAAACTAACGGTCAAATAGAAGAGTCCTGCACGTTTAGTAGTATTAAAACTTCTGATTATGAAAAAGGTCTTAGATGGGAGTATCATAGATGGAGAAATATTGTGAGTGCAAATGGCCTCTGCTTTACCTTCAGAGGAGCTGCTCCACAGGGTGGAAGAGAAATACTGATTTTTGGACACAAAGGATGCTGAGGAGTAGTGCGCTTTGTGGGCACGCCACGGCCATTAAAAAGCTTTTATCCTAACTGTTGCTGTAACGGAACACAACTCATCTCCTGAAGTCAGGATCCTGAACTGGTCAGAGAGTGAAAGACGAGTGCAACACGAGTGCAACATGGAAAACCCAGCACTTGCCTCAGCTCCACCTACAGGCTGCCCTCTTCTTTCAAACAATCATTGTGTTTCTTGGTGAAACTGAATCCCCTTCCTGCTGCACTTTGCCTCATTCATCAGCTCACAAACAGCTTTTCTTCTCACGGGGCTACTTCAACACTGTAGCTGAGGTACCTCTTGGTCTTCCTCATAACCCACATACCCAGAACATGGGAGAAAAGCCTCCCTTTTTCACTTTGAAAGCAAAAAGCTATCAGGAATGCAAGCAGGGATCTTTCCTCGAATGGCAAAGCAAACCTATGCTGGCATCAATGGGACACAGCCCAAGTGGGAGGCAACACTGAGCACTGCTTCCTCCTGCAAGGTTTGTTAAATCCTCCAGCCCGGACAAACGCTGCTGCTCAGCACTGAGACGTGAGATTTGCTCCATTTTACCCTTTCATCTCCTGCTGTTGCACCTGGGAGATCTTTCACAAAGGAGCTTCCGCGCAACGCAGCAACGTTCCTCTGATGGCATCACGTGGGCTGCTGAGCTGAGGCACAGCCACCTGAATCCTATTAGCAAAAAGCCCTGAGCTCCCAAAGATCCCCTGTGCCTCGTGTACTGCTCTCCCTGCCTATGGGGCGCTCAGCAGCGAGCGGATGCTGCAGTGACGACATCCACGTGGGCTTTCAGCAAAGCCCTCTCCTCTCCCAGCTGCTGCAAGCGGAAAATTCCCCGGTGGGTCAGATGTGGGTTTGCTCACAGTGCTTGCGTGTCCAATGCTGGCTGGAACGAGCAGGGCGACAACACTTTTTGGTGGTAAGAGCAGGGTTTGCTCTAAAAGAAGGAGCTTTCATGGTCCTATGTTTGGTCTCACTGGGCAGTGTGCTGCTGCAGGGCTGCTGGGTGCCCACATCCATCCTGGGCTGCCCTGACCATCAGGGTACAGCAGCCAGGCTGCCCAGAGCCCTTCAGTAGATGCCATATGATCACTATGGGATTCACCCACTGCAGTCAAAGCAACGGCTTCACAGTGCCCAAACGCAACCCCAGCAGGAATCGTGGATGGGAGCAATGAATCAAGGAAAGCAAAAGTGAGGAGGGCACAGAACGGAAAAAGAAAATGCTGAAGTGATGGTGAAAGCCACTTCTCACAGAGCTGCATGCAGGGGCGAAGGCACAAGCCCGGCACGTTTGGCTGCTGCTGCTCCTGGGGGTCCCAGAGAGCCACCTGCAGGGGGACAAGACGGGCAATGTCACAGACGATGGCCGGTGGCACGGGGCTGGAATGAGTGGCGGTCACACAGAACGGAGGGACGCGGCTGGCACAGAGCGCCGTGCAGTGAATACATACCGGGATTGAACTGCGGGTTATGCTCATAAATCTAACTGCAATTAGTACGGGTTTCTGGATTAGAGAGGACATGAAAAGGAAAGCAGAAGGTTAGAGTGCACATGCCATCGTCCCTCCAAAAGAACTGTTTTTTCTTCGCTTCTGTCTTTTTTTAAACCAGGACGAGCGAGGCGGCTCTGCAGTATCAGTGCCAGCACACGGCCGAGCCCCAAGCTTGGCAAAATGACCCCCAGAGTTGGGTCAGATCTGCCCTGAGGGCTGCTGCAGGCAGCTCAGCCCCACAGCATGGGTCTGGATCAGGCATCTCCTGATCCCACAGCCAAAAAGCCACACGTAGCATCAGCAGCCCACCGGTGCGCTGGGGCGAGCAGGAGCCAGAGCAAGCCATCGCTCACCCCAAAGCATGGAAGCTGAATGAGATGGTTGGGGAGCCTCAGGGAGCTCAGTTTGGATTCAGGTGATGTTACTGAGCTCATCAGCAGCACAAGGAGGACAGAGCCAGTGGCTGTGGGCTGCTTCAGTCCAGGTCTCCCTTGCGTTTGTGCATGGGGTGACAGCAAGGTAAGCAGAGCCTGGATTCAACACAAATTGCTCGAATGTGCAAGATAAAGCCTGAAATGTAAACAGGAGCCTCTGAGCTCGAGTGACTGCATTTCCATCGAGCCCTCTCTCAGGCTTCTTTCCCATCGCCTTTGCTGGGTTTTTGTTTTGCCTAATTCCCTGAAATCATGGCGAGCTGCCATGGGGTTGGGAGATGTGCTGCCTGGGGTGGGATGGTTTGGGAGGTGCAAGGGGGTGGGGAGCCTGGAATAAGCAAGGAGAGGTAAGGCAGGATTGCTTCAAGTGAAAGGAGAGGACAGGAGAGAAGAGAGGTGACTGTGTCAGAGCCAGAAAGCAGTCTGACTTTCTCTGCAGCAAGACAGATGTTCTCTGCGGCTATGATGGATGCACCACGGGAACACCTGATATCTGCCTTGGTGCAAATTCCCTTGTAAAAGGAAAGGGACACGAGTCTGTGAGCAGCAGGGGCTGGTGCAGCATCTCACCATTGACCTGCGGATCAAGGACAGGCGGCTCTTGGCTTTGTTCTCAGCAAACTCCAGGCTGTTGATGTCCTTGAGGCGAGCCTTGTATTTGTTCATCTGCTCGATGACAATGAGTTCTACACAGCTGGGAGGCAAAGAAAAGACAAAACTGGAATCAGAAAGGTTTTTATTACAGCTGTCTCTGCCTGGTGTAAAGATCTGCTCTGCTTGAGAGCTTCAGTATGCAAGGATGCAAAGAAAAAGACCAAAGAAATTCCCTAAGAAGAGCGACAGAATACATAGTTCCAAAAGTAATGTCTCCTATTTGTTTCCATGGAAAAAAAGTTTCCATGGGTCAGTATTGCAGCTGGCCCTGTTTGATATTTTTATGCACCAAGTTGGGACGAAGTGATGATCTGTCTGGGGGCAGGCAGGTCCTACAGAGGGATCTGGACAGGCTGCATCGATGGGCTGAGGCCAACGGGATGAGCTACAAGACCAAGGGTCGGGTCCTGTGTTTGGCCATAACGACCCCAGGCATTGCTACAGGCTTGGGGTAGCAAGGCTGGAAGCTGTGCAGAGGAAAATACTTCTTAATAACTTATACTTCTGGGTATAAGTTGACAGCCAGCTGAAAATCAGCCAGCAGTGTGGAAATAATTAGGAAAAATTTATTCTCAGAAACAGTGGTAATGTGTTGGTAGAGGCTGCCCATGGAGGTGGCAGAGTCACCATCCCTGGAGGTGCTGTTACAGAAAACAGCAGATTTGAGACACATGGTTAGTGGGCATGGTGGGGATGGGTTAAAAGTTGTACTAGACGATCTAAAGAAGTCCTTCCCAACCTTAATGATTCTATGATGTTACGGCCAAGCTTAACCCAAACTGCAGCAAGCACAGAAACATTCCACATGATTATCACACACAAATGGGCAGTGCTATATGGGTCCTAGCAGGTGGGTCTCCAACAACAGAATAAAGATCTGGCTGTCATGAATGGGATTAACACATCAGCACAAGCTCCACTTGTTTCTGCTACGATCTGCTGGTCATTAAGGACGCAGAGAACTTGTTTTAAACCCCTGGTCTGCTTTGGCGGATCCTCCCTTTCTTAACCCCACTGACTACTGAGAGAACACGAAATACTTCATTAAGATGCAGTTAACAGGCACAGCTGTAGAGGTTTTATCATTTCCACGCTAAAGCTTTTCTTACGTGGTTGTTTTACTGATGTCCTGAACGCTCTGCAGGGGGTCCGTCGTGTCGGGGCAGCGGAGGATACAGGGAGCAAAGACGATGGCCAAGGCGTTAGCTGACATTCGGTTGGTCTCTTCTTGGAGAGCAATCCTGAAGGAAAAAGCCAGAAGCCAGGGGTGAAGGCAGCTCCTTCACCTCTGCCACTGCCGACGATGACCCACAGCTGCCCTGCCTGCCCTGTGTACCTGACCAGGTGGAAGATGAGGCGCTCCAAGGTGCTGAGATGGGTGCGTGAGAGCTGGTCAATGACCGAGTAAACTCCTCGCACCGTCTCCCTCCTCTCCTGCAGGCCTGCAGAGAACACACCAGCCTTGTTAGGGGCACTGCTGCATTCCACCTCTGTTCACTGTTTAAAACAATGCATTCTTCGTGCCTATTTGCACTACTTAAAAAGACGTAGATGGCGAACAGGTTGGGCTTAAATCTGCTGCACAGCAAAGAAAAGTCACACTACCGAGCACAATGCTGACCTGCCTGTGGCTTTGTGTAAACAAACTCACAGCAGAACGTCAGACTCTGGGCAAATAAGACTGGGCAAAGTAACATGATTTGGGCCCCAAATGTAAATACAGAATTAGGTACTTCAAGTAGCTCTCATTTCCCTCAGCCTGGGAACTGAAATCACAAAATGGTTTGGTTTGGAAAGGATCGTAAAGAGCATCCAATTTCAACTCCCCTGCCATGGACACAGACACTTTCACTAGACCGAGCTGCACAGAGTCCCATTCAGCCTGGCTGTGAACACCTCCAATGATGGGGCATCCACAGCTTCTCTAGGCAACCTGCTCCTAGGCCTCACCACTCTCGGATTTTAAACTTTCTTCCTTATATCCAGTCTCAACCCACCCTGTAGCAGTGGGAAAGGACCATCGCTTACCCATCGCCCGCAGAAACTCCTCGTACAGCTCGAAAGTCATGAGAGGGTTGGGCAGATCTCGGAGCCACTGCTTGAAGACGCTGGCAATGACGTGGATGTTGTAGTCATCTAAATTCACATTATCTATGTCTGCTCGGTGAGGTCCAGCAGAGCGTTGAGAAGAAGGCATAAATAGAAGAAATAATGATCAATATTAAGCTGTAAGCAAAACCAGATTTTGGAATGGGCATTTGGTTGGAAATGCAGAAGCAGCGCCTGCTTACACCAACTCTTGCTGTTGCAGAGATTTTTCTTCCTGTGCTTTGTTTTCCCTTTTACCTGTATCGAGCCCTTGCCGCAGCTCCTTGATCTTGTTGGTGGACCCTGATTTTCTGTAGATGCCCTCTGTGTACAGCCCGTGCATTTCTATGTAGTTGATCAGCTTCTCCACCAGCAGCGGCACAGCTCGCTCCTCGCTGGTCAGCCGGGCGAGCTCCACTCCGAACTGCCGGGACGAGAGCTCAGGATCGTACTGATGGGGAAGAGAAAAATGGGAAAGGGCTGAAACAAACTGCAGAAAGCGATGTGCCATGACCCAAAGTCATAACCACGGGGTTTTCTTTGTTTAACAACCATGGTTATGGCGCTCCTGGCCAAAGACCTAACAGCATCTGGACACAAGTGCCCAGTCCCAGCACAGGGAATCAAGACAGCACACGATGCAGTGCAGGCTCTGAAACAGGTCAGAGCTCCTCTTACAACTCCTACATCTTTACTTTCCCTACTCACGCCATCCTTCCACCAATAATGCACAGCTCGCTGCTGAAAGCAACCCCAGAAACAGGGATCCACCAAGCACAGGCAAGCCAGAGCCTTCCTACAGGAAGACCTGGAACCATCCAAGTGGAGACACTGTCATTTCATTGTCAGCTCATAAAAACTGATGCAGAGAAACAACATAGCATGAGAAGACTCCAAGCATCTTTGAGCAACCATTGAGAGCTGTTTTATTTTTAAGTTTTGTTTTTCAAGAAAGGAACAAAAAAGGACTGAAAGATCAACTGAGGTGAACGCATCAGTACCTCCTTTGTGACATTTAGCTAATGAACCCACTGCAGGCAGTTCTCCTATTGTCCTGCAAAACGTTAACAGCCTCAACTCTTCCTGTTTGCTGCATTCCTGGTGAATGTCACTGAAGCATTGGCACAAGGAGCAGCTTCTTCTTGTGCCCCATAAGAACAGTAGCATCTATCAAAGCCTGAAGGTCTCCCTGTAAAGAGGAGGCTCTGTTGCTCAGATCTCACATCACAGGTGCAAAAGGTCTGCAAGTATGGAAGACACTGCCATATTCTTTGAAAAAAATCAGTGATTTCACGAAGCTTCCCAGATCTGTAGTGCAGAACCTCATAGAACTCAATTTGCATTCCCAATTTGCAAAGATGGACTGCCAGAAAGGAATAAAGCGCAGAAGAAATGCCATATCAAAGCAAACACATTTAAATACATGTATACATATTCAGATTATTTCTTGGGAAAAATGTAATTACACTTTGTGGAGGCTGTACACCTGCAAAGCCTCCTGAGGGCTCATAAAGCTTTGCACACATTATTATCCTGGCTGCATTATCATTTTTTGGGGGCATAAGCAGCACGAAATAAACTATCCAAAGCAACAACCAAAAAAGAAAGCCTGATGACTCACTGTTCACTGGTGTGACCCGCTGCATTCATTCACTGTCAATCATATCCTCCAACACGACCAGCAGTATTTAATTCACCTCTAATGAGCACAGCAAGTGCTTCAGCACCATCCGCCCACCCTTCACCTCGTGCTGTCCCCGTCCTCGTGCCACAGCTCAGCTGTAGGGCTGCAGCTTTTTGGGGACCGAGCCCTATCAGAGCAGCGGGGTGAAGAGCAACCTGTATTTTTGCCTTTTGTACTGGGAACAAAGGCATCAGCCTCGAGAAACCAAGGCTGGAGGTGCTGCAATGGGTCCTGCTTCTGGCTGTGGGCTGCAAGAACGCCACTGGAAGCATCCTGACCTTCTGAAAACAAGCATAAAGCCACAGAAGTCAAAACCAAAGTACCACTGTGACAGACACTGGGTTTTGCAAGTTCTCTTTCTAATAACACTGACTATTAAAAAATGTTATTTATTGATAGCAGCCACATTTTGAAGTCCTTGAAAACTACAAAATGAGGCAGGTTTCTATCGTTCAGCATGGCTACAAGCCAGGGAACATCACTGGAGGAGGTGCTGCATGACTGGGCAGATATATATTGATGCATCACTGTATTACTAGTGAAATATGTGCAGCCACAGAAGCAGTGAATGGAGTGACCTCTAGGGAGCCCCAGTCCAACCTTCAGCTCAGCAAAGGGTTATTGCCAGCTCAGTGCTCAGTTCCCTGCCCATAAGTGCTCATTAAAAAAAGGGGCTGCACGAGACTGGGATCACAAGTAGAAAGGTATTCAATGAGAAAAAAGGAACGGGAGGAGCTTACCTTTTTGGAGCACTTGGTCGTGGTTTTGAGACAGCACTTCTTGTGACAAGCGTATTTACATACTGCAGCAAAGAAAAAATTGCACTCAATAATCCTAAACTTCAGACCTCTGCAGAAATGTGAATTAAGTAATTCTTCTTAGGGCTGGGAGGTCAAAGGCAAGGCAAATTTGCATTTTTAGGGGTCAATTCTGTATTAGATTCACTCCAATGATAAAAAAAAAAATTAAGCCTTTCATTTTAAAGGCTCTATATTTAAGTCCCTGAAGCATTAAAAAAACCTGACAGATCAACTCAGAAAACAATCCATGAGTCACTCTGAGCTATCAGACATGGATATACTCAGAGACTGGAAATAGCACCTAATTTGTATTCTTCCTGCACTGGATACCAGCCTGAAGCTCCACAGGGTGGCTATTTCTAACCTAATTGAAGAATCAATGGAAAAAAAAACAACAAAATAAGATCTCAACCTTGCCTGTTTCTTCATCTCCACTCTCCTCATTTACCCCAAAGTCCAAGTGCCTGCAGGTCAAATTCTCCAAGCCCAATGATGGCCACAGAGTGGAGTTGTAGGGCATGTGTGCCATACCTGTCACAGAACCTTACCATCCCTTCTTAAAGTACTTACAGGTGGTTTGAATGGTTTCAAATCATGCGTTATGACTTCTTAAACAAAGCTCCCAAGCACAACACCACTGTATATTCTGGAAGGAATGGCAGGATGAACTCACCGGGTGACTTCAGAAATCCTTAAGGTTTGTCTCATAAGCTACTCTAATGTGAAAAACCCCAAACATTGGACAGTGGGGTTGTCCAAAACAGTTGAAAAACCCTTTCAGAGCCCCAAACCCCGTGACTGTAATATAAGCATGTTAATATAATCTTAATTATATTTTAATTAAGATAATTAAGCAATGTAAGCAAATAAAAAAGTCAAATAGAGCACACTTACATTTACAAACAGAAGCTCTGTCCATTATCCAGATCAAGGAGGAACAATATTCACAGTAGGTGGGGATGCTGTACTGAGTAGCTTTGAAAATGTGCCCATTGTGCTCTTCGACCTGCAACGAGAAAGATTTGACATGGTAGTGAGAAAAAGACTGGAGACTTCAGAATGGGGAACCCAATGGGGGCAGCTCTCCAGCATGGGCTCCTACATAGAACCACTGTGCTATTTCTCTTTTCTTTTTGGACCAATAACCCTGCAGCAGCTCAGAAATCCAGCCTGTATGGAAACAAATCTTCATCAAGCAGTTTAGAAACCAGCTGTGTTTGACTGGTCAAGCTCTCCATTTTGAAGAGCTCTTCTATGCTTCCATGGCCCTTTTTCCTTTACGTCTTTCCCAGTGCCATTACATCCTTCAAGACAAGAGCTCTGTCAGATACACATCTGGTCTTGACTAACGCGGGACGTGTTCTCATAGAACAACCTACAGCAGTCCTTGATCTGAAGAGCAGTGCTGCTTTACAGCCTGTTGTTTTAACCTACAGCCGTTCATAGGCAAACCAAATTCACCTTGTCCATCTCCCTAGCACCTTTTTGAGGGTGCACGCTCACTAGATGAGACACTGGGATCTCACCACAGCACATATCATTAGCAGCTCTCTTATCAGGTGCAGCTCTGGCCACAAGGACTGGTTCTTACACACAGGCCCAGGGTGCTCAACTCACCACATCAGCTTCTTTTTTCCTTCTCTTTTTTCGTTCCGTTTTTGGCACCTGGTATTAAAAGAGATTTGAGCATGTTAATGGACGATCCCCACAAGGAAAGCATGCACAGCTCTTACACGTGACTTTTTCCACCTCTTTCCAGCCCCGTCCTGCCATGCACTCCAAGGAGCACTCCTGCAAGGGACCACCCTACTTTCAGAAATCCCCTAGTCAACTGTCACCATCTTCATCTCAGAGCTGGGATTAGCTGCTACTCTGGCTCCATGTCCAGCACCTGTGACCTAAAGCATTCGATCCCAAGTAAGACACCCAAGGGCAGAGCACTGCAGCCAGAGCCCTGGAAGAAATCCTATGTGGAGAGCCTGAGGACTCAGAGCAGATCAAAGATGGGACATCTGCTCTACTTGATGTGCAAGAAACACCATCTTCCAAGACCCAGGGATGGTCCTTGCAGACAAAAGGGAGGAGAAAGCGAGGAGGTCAGGTTTGTGGAGGAACACTGACTGCCTGAACTCAGCCCCTGAGGTCACTACCCACATACCCTGCTCCCAAAGCCAGACCAAGAGTGATGCACGTGGTCACTGGTGCTCAAGAGCCTAGGAAAGCCCAAGAAAAAACAGCACATTGCCTTTACTCATTTCTCAAAGATCTGAGCTGCCTTCCCACCCATAGATAGCTGAGGATTGGCCCTGTAGACAAGGTCCACATGTTGGCAGTGGAGAAGGCCTAGCTCATCCCAGGTAAGAACCTGGGTTTGCTGAGCCCAATAAAACAACACCAGTGAATCAAGCCTTGTGTGCCTGCTTACATGGCCCACCTCAGCTCACAACACAAGAGAAGACAACAGACCAGGTCTCTGAGCGTGACTCTGCAGAAAGATAGCTCACAAATCTTCCAAGAGCTCCAGAAAATGCTGAGTACCTTCACTGCAGTGTAGTCCAGGGGTTTGTACTCTATCATATATTCATCCAGGAAGACTTTGAATGTATTGACCCAGACTTTAACTGGAGACTCGCTCCAGTCCCTCTGTTCAAGCCTCATGGTCTTCTCAAGAATCTGCTCAAATAAGGCATACAGGTCCTTATAGCGGATGCTTTTCCCATCATCCATCTGTTACAGAAACAGAAGGGGAAAAAAAAGAAATTTTTACTCATATTAAGCTGCCTTCTCTGCTCCAGGCAATAATTTCAGTCCAAATGGCTTTTAACTCACTGCATTTCTCAGATGTTCACAAGTCACAACTTAACACACAGGTTTCCAGACCACTTGGGTGGCAGAGAGCTGTTTACTGACTTATTGTCATTTCCCAATCAGCTGAAACCCATTCTACTTTCCAGTGGACCTGAAATCTACACCTGAAGTACGCTGAGTTAAGGAGGAAGGGCAATTCCAAATTTACAGCTTCGTGGGACTGAACGGAAATGAAGAGCATCTTCCCTTTAGGATAAGCAGATCAGGAATCGAAGGCTTGGTGACATCCCTACCAGCAGAACTCAAAGCATCTCCTGGAGATGCTGCCACGTGCTGCCCGCTCACTCACCGCTAACGCTGAGGAGTAAAAGCTGAAGATGTTTTGCCGGAATTCCTTCAGTGCTTTCTTGAACACAACATCCACCAGAGTGTCCTTCTTGCTGTCCTCATTATCCAGCTCATTCATCTGGGAAACCAAAGGGCGTTATGCACCAACGTGACTTTTGCTGTGGCACTACGTAAGACGGAGCGCCGCTAACGAGCAGCTGCCCCACCACCGGCAGATGATGACAACATGCGGCTGCAAGGCAGTTTGTCCTGCACACAAACTCAGAATGTGGAAACACGAGTGCTTCCCTGGAGCCTTCAACTCTTGCCCTCCCGAGTCTCCCATTTCTGATGCCATTTAGGGGCAGCTCAAAGCAGTGGAAGCGCCAGAGCTGCTGTGCTCATGTGAAATGACCATGCCATATGTGCACAGTGTGCCTGCCCTTTGTCCCAGGCTGGCCCTGGCACATGCTGTGCACTCTTAGCAGCTTTGGGAACGCAACTAAAGCTTTCCCCTAGATGGATTATTAGCCTTGCTACTGCTGCTTCCACGATAACATCGCTCTGCCGCCGCTGCCTGCTCTCAGTGCTCTCTGATGATTTAACTGGAGCACCAACGGCAGGCGTTACCTTCTTCAGGAGAAACTCATCCATGCTCTTCAGGTCGCTCGCGCTGGTTATGATCTGCAGCGAGTCGTTCTGCCACTGCACAGGCTCCAGAGCCACGCTGCTGATTTTGACGCTACGTTTGCGTTTCACTTTGGGAGAAGGCTCTTTGTTCTCCTTAAATTCCCTTCGGTAGATTCCTGACAGCTCAGGGCTCCGCGGCGGCGTCAGATGGTGAGGACCCAACTCTAGGGGTAATAATTAGAAAAGGAGAGACAGAAAAAAGCATGGGTTAGCTGACATGCTCTCTGCCTGGCCGGAAATGCTGCGGCAGTATTTGTTTGGTATTTGACTCCCTGGAGTTCTGCAGTGCGTTTTGTTTTTCTGCATCTCCTGAATTAGGTGAGATGAAGCATGAATCAATAAAAATGCTTCTTCCTGTGTTTTATGTAGGACCTGAAAGAGAAGCAGGGCTTGTTTCAGGCAGTAATAAAAACCTGTGGCAGCTGATGAACTCTCAGTAAGTGAAAAATGATGCATCGTTTCCCAGAGCTGTACCGACAGCCAAGGTAACACAAAGGGAAAACAGTTCTGTCACCAAAATAAGGAGACAGGAGGAGAAAAGTACTGTGTGGTGCTTGTAGGAAGATTAAATGTCACTTCTCCATTGGTTACTTCCTCTGTCAAGAGGGAAAACATCTGTCACTGTCCAGACGGCTGCCAGGAGGATTAGCTCCAGGGCAGGAGATGGAGCTGCTGGTGACGGCACACAGCTGGCTTTGGGGCTTGGGGAGAGAGGTTTGTCCTCTGCCCTTGTCCTCTGCCTTCCAGAGTGAAGAGACAATTCCTACTTCTAAAACTACACAGAAATTGTGAAAGAAATAACATCTGCTTTGGATCGTATTGCACAGTAGAGTGCTTTCTGAATCCTTCCAGATCTGTTCTGGATCCCAGTTTCTACCTTTCCTGCCACAGGGTTGATGTAACTCCTGAAGTCAACAGAAGCAAAGCAGCATGTCCTTCCCATCTGTGCCATTTCCCAATTCATTTTCCTACAGCAGCCTCACACAGATCACACAACCATGTCTGAAACTCCAATTTACAGATACTTCAGCCCTACAGACAAACATATTTATCATAGAATCACAGGATGGCCTGGGTTGCAAAAAAGCACAGTGCTCATCCAGTTCCAACTCCCTGCTGTGTGCAGGGTCACCAACCAGCAGCCCAGGCTGCCCAGAGCCACATCCAGCCTGGCCTTGAATGCCTGCAGGGATGGGGCATCACAGCCTCCTTGGGCAGCCTGTTCCATCACCACCCTCTGGCTGACAAACTTCCTCCTCATATCCAACCTAAAACTCCCCTGTGTCAGTTTAAAACCATTCCCCCTGTCCTAACACCATCCACCTTCACAAACAGCCGTTTGCTCCCTTCAAGCACTGGAAGGCCACAATGAGGTCTCCTTGGAGCCTTCTCTTCTCCAAGCTGAACAATCCCAGTTCCCTCAACGTTTCCTCATAGGAGAGGTACTCCAGCCTTCTGATCATCTTAGTGGTCCTCCTCTGGACCCGCTCCAAGAGCTCCACATCCTTCCCTTCTACGTCTTTACCCACATCACCATGAACTGGGTTACCCTTAATGGCTACGTAAATCCAGACTCCCAACAGCTACAGCTTTCATCTCTGCTATGACAGCAAAAGCAGTATCTGTGCCACTACAACACACTGCTGCCTGCTCACCCACCACTCACCTTCGCCAAGCTGCAGGCCAGCAGCCACCTCTCTGCTGGGCACCTCCTGCTCAGCATACAGCTCCAGCAGTTCAGACTGCGTGGCAAGCTTCTCCCGGGGGGTCTTCTTCTCCCCCTGCTTTCCCTTCCCCCAAAATCTCATCTTGGCTCGTTGAGACCTGCAAACAATTCACGGGAAGAGGAACTGCCTTAACTAGGGAAGTGTCCTTCGGCTCAGAATTACCCAACGCCTCCCAGACCTTCACGTCCCTTTAGGAATTAAATTTATATGATGGCCTCTTGGCAAATCTGTACGATTGCAAGCTCATGGTCATGTACAAAACATGCAATCGGTGATTACGGCTGGTTGAATCAAAACCACTGAGCTGAGGACCAGCAGGGTTCAGGGATGCAGAAGGGCCCAGGACAGGCTTGTCCCATGTTCCTTACCTCCCATCAGGGGCAAGGGGCTTCTGTGTGGCTGCCAGCTTCCCAATCTCCCCCTGAGACATGGTTTTGTGAAGCTTTGGTTGGCCATCCCCCGAGGAGAACCGCTGAACTGTCTGTAATGATTCAAGGGTGAACTATTAAAAAATGACACCGCTCTTGGAATGCCAGATAACGCTTTTTCTTAAAGCAAAAGTAAAAGATTTTACCTGTAATGACTGAAAAACACACCTTTATTTTATCTGCTATAGTCCTAGCTACAACTGCAACTACTGAAGTATAAAAGGATTTCTAAAGCAGGACAGTTCTTCATTCCTGCTTTGAGGTCTACCTTCTCTTTAGTAACAAATGCAGAAAGCCAGTGTGCCCCAGGCCACAGGTTTGTCACCAGCACAGAGCTGGGCAGCTCTGCGTTCAATTAGAGCCCATTAGCACGATCGTTAGCCAAGCCAAGCTGATTTGTGGTGCTCCCAAACCTACAGCATGGATCCCTCCCAGCAGAGCCTGCCTTCAGGCTCCCATACAAGACTTTGCAGAAGGGAACAAAAATAGGAATCCAAAGACTTTGTGCCAAGGACTCATTAAGATGGATCCTTTAGAAACATTAAACAGCTTTGATATGAAAGATCCCTGCTTTCATCACCACTTCAAGAGTCATGGGATAATTTCCTAAGGGCAAAGTGAATTTGCAATAATTAACAGAAATCCACAAACAATAAATTACAAATTATTATTTCACACTGTACAGTGATTTTGCACTATTTCTATTGTCTCGTGCCTGGGAAGAGAGTCAGGGCAAGAGATGGTGCATTTCCTCCTCCCCCTGGGAGAGGCCTGAGCTGAGATGCTTAATGACCTGCAGTTGCTATCCAAAAAGCGTGTCCCAAGAGGCAGCACAAACAGAGGTGTTACCTTTGTATCTCTCTTTTTGTGTGCTCACAAGGCCTTCACCACTGTTATGTGAGCCACACCATTTGTCTTGGGAAGCATTCCTGAGATCTCCCTTTGGTTTGCCCAACACAGAGGAAGAAGCCACCTAAAAGGCAGCATGGCCCAGAAACATTCTGACCACATTTATAAAAACAGCCACTTTTGCACTTATTTTCCATGGTAGCTGTGACTGGAGGGGGGACTTTTGGGAAGCAGGGAATCAGGCTGCGTGACGTGACTTGGAGGTATCTTCTTTAGCTTTCCCTTAACCTAGATTCCCAGCTGGATGCATTGTGTTTTTAAGCATTCCCCCCCCCTTTTTTTTTTCCTATTAAAAACACTCATATAAAATTCTGCAATACTTGGGCCTCACCAATCTCCAGTTCATTCCTCACCCTGCACTAACCTCCTTGCCAGCCAGGAGATGGCAGCACACAAGGCAAAACTGCCATTCTTGTTCCTCTTGTCAGTGATACCATCTCAGTGATGATCCCATGTAAGTGGTGGAGAGATAGAAGGCAAAAAAAGACCTCATAATCCATGGAATGGATTAGACACGTCAGGACAGAGAGAAAGTTCTCTGTTAAATTCTGCTAAAAGGTCTTTTTATGAAGCAAAACACAGCAGGGTCATCACTGCCTGCTGGATGCTAATAGATGGGGCCTGGAAATGATCCTCACCTTTACCAGCATGGAACAAAACCGTGTGGGGAAGAAATGCTCCCTGGCATCGGTGCCTATGAGGGCACGGGTGGAAGAGGCACACAGCCTCACTGCTAAGGCTCACACTGACTTTGTGGCCTTTCTTTTGTCACACGTAGGCACCTCTGGGACCGCATGCTTCCCTGCAAAGCTTTCATAGGGAGATATTCCCTACCTGTAATCTCACCAGTACCACCACGTATCTCCCTGCTCTGCCTCTATTTTTGGTCTGTTTCAGCTAAGTGTTTCCTCTGCTACCACTGCAAGGCTCTGAGAGAGGACTGAAGGCATTTTTGACACTGATCCTTTTGTCTGAGGGACTCCTCCAGCAGAAGGGCCAGATCCTTGCCTGGGAAACATTCCTCACCCTGGGTGCACCACAAAGCACGAAGCCAGGAGTCTGCATTCATCCTGTGGAGGAAGAGGGAACCCCATTTTTTCCTCCAAAAGCACAACCTCTATTTTGCTTGCCATTTCACAAATGAGATGATTTGTCCCAGCAGGCAGCAGTGCTGCACGCTGCACTGAAGGGCTTCCTAAATCTTGGGACAAGAGCTCTTCTGTCACAGCTGGCTCTTCAGGATCAGTGGGTGTCAGGCTGCTGTTTGTCAATTTGTGGCTTTAGGATGGAAGTTGGAGCAAAATACATCACTGCTTCAATCTAAAAGGCACTTGGGCTCCCTGCAGTCAGCAGTACCTTAAGCAGCCACCTAATATACTGGTGCACCTCGGGCTGTGGCCCTGGCTGATGATGCTTGTGGTCTTCTCTACCCTTGGATTTAGGCCTGGAGCATCAGTGCCTGGTGAGCCACCACTGCCCCAAAAAAACAAGGGGTAACACAGTGCCAATACAGTGCTAGTGCAGAGTCACCCTGTGCTCAGCTGTGCAAGGTTACACGTGCTCAGCCACCAAGCAGCACACCAAAAGAGGCCTTTGGGAAAGCTGCAGCCAGGGGCAGGATCTGTATGAATAAGCTATTTACCAGAACAACAAGTAGACTGCATATGGAGACGGCTGGACGCGCCTTCATGTGAGTATCACAAGGCACAATAGATATGGCCACATGCATATCCCCTGCTTGAACCCAAGGTGCACCACTCTGCTCTATTTTAGGCTGCTTCATCATCTGCAACACCCAGCTGGGCTCTACTAATAAATAATAAGCAGTGCCTAAATTTTGCTGCTTTCAAGAGCTCTCCCTTAATGGTGTGGTGATCCTGACACAGAGAAGCCAAAGAGCTGGTGCCAAACCTGCAATACAGAATACAGATGGAAACACCGTACGTGGGGCCAGGACACACAGACACAGGATACACTGCACACACAGCTTTACGAGTAGGGTTTGCTAGAAAGCAGAAGTCAACCCCACAATGTAGAACTGCTGTCGGACCCACAGTTAGAGCCAGGGACAGAGCACAGAAAAAAGAGATACAGGAGGAGAGATGAGACACAGCCGGCACTACTGCTACTTGCATGCAGCGAGAGCTGTTAACCCAGGTGAGCAGAGTCCCAGCAGCACCTCTACGTGAGCCAGCTCCCTCCCAGGGATGGAGTTTTCCAAGCACCTTGCTCAGCAGAGACTGCCAGTGGGAAAGACTTCTACAGCTAAAAAACAAAGCTTTGTAACAGGGTAGCCTCCAGGAACACAGCAGGACACTTGTCCCAGACCCTCGCCATGCTTTGAGCTGCTGCTTCCAGCATTTCCAAGGACCTGGTCCACTGCCATCTGAGCAGCCAACAAGACTGTGGCAGAAGGAAATGCAGAGGGAAATGCTGGCATTTAACATCACCCTGGAGAATTCTGTTGCCTTCACCTTACCAAGACTCCCTTGGACAAAAGCACATCAGCACGCATTGAGCATCTGGGACAGCCTTCAGGCAACATAGCTTTCCTGGGCTCCTCAGATGGTTTCAGACCCGCACCTCCCAGTTTGGCTTCTTGTTCTTATTTTTTCTCCATTTAAAGGATCTTTGATTCTTTTAAGTTAGTATCTTCTCACCCTCCCTTTCTCATCGTGTCTTCAAATCCACAGTTTGAGTGAAAGCAAGGGGGCAGGATGGAGGCACTGCATCTGCAGGGGCATGCTTACTGCAGCTGACTTCTCACCAAATGAGGGGGAAAAAACTGGTTCTGACATAAGTCCTATGTAAAATTCTCCCTTTCCTGTTACAAAAGCAGGGAGATGGACTAAAGGGCAGCTGAGTGAGTTCGGTTTGAAGAGTTGTGCCTTTCCATCACGTCCCTGCCTGACAGCACTAGAGGTATTCCTGGCTCAAAAGACGAGATTTTATCAGGACAATTTGAATTTTTCACCCTTCCTGGTTAGGAAATTATCCTGGGGAAAAAAAAAGTGTATAATAAAAGCTGCTAACAGAGAAGTCAAAAAAGCCCTCCTTAGCTTTCCTGACAAAGGCAGATTTTAAGATCACATGAGATATTTGCTGTGGCAACACCACAAAATGGGCACAAAATGAAAAGCCAATCCTGCTCGTAGTTTTGTTTTTATGCTCTATCCCACATCCATCCCTGGAGTTGGAGCATACAAGTGAAGCCATGTGAGCACTTACGCATGAGATGGTCACTGCCTAGTGCTCATCCAACGTCTACGTGGGCAGCACAGGCACCTCAAGCCACAGGAAAAGCGGGCAAGAGTAGCAAGGGGCCGTCCTCTTGCACCCCCCAAACCTCTCAGTCACTGCCACCCCTCCTGGACAGAGCCACTAAGGTGTTTTTAAACACGCTATGTTTTTATTGCCCAATTCACAGGCTTTTACTTTCTCTAAGATACTCTCGGCTGACATTTGCCCAATAATGGAGGACTGGACAACCCTCGATAACCCAACTAAGGATACCAAATCAAAAGTGCAAGGTTTATATTTTTTTCCTCGTTGTCTGTTGCTTTTCTGGCCAATGTTTGCCTTGCTCTTTTTCTATGCATACGCTTTGCTAGAGCCAGTGGGATCCCAGGCACTTCCTAATGGAGGGAATCCTGGTGAAGCAATGAACAAACAAAAGGTAGTTGTGCAACCTAAAGCCGCACTCCAACCAAGCCAGCAAACATCACCATGGTGGAGAGAGAATGAAATAATATCCCCTTCTGTTTCGTATGCGTTTCTGCTGTGTTCTCTGAGTTTACCCATCTACAACGTCCTTGTGAGTGGGAGAAGAAGCAGCGTAGGATCCGTGCAGCCAAGGTTAGCAAAGAAACGCTCCCGCAGATCTTGCTCCCTCCTTTCTCCTATTCCCCAACAAGTTGTAAAATTACCATTTCGGAGTCACTGTAACAAGCCTGGCCGAGCCGGGCCGCAGGCCCTGCCTCAGGGTGAGGAGGTAGGTCAGAGGAGAGGAGGAACTCAAAATTGCCATCGTAATCATCTTCCTCCGTATCCCCCTCCCCATCAGCAAAAGTACCTCTAGTCAAGAAATCGGAGCGCGTCCGCGCCATGCGGGCTTTCTTTTTATGGGTCGGTCTGGGAACCTGCTTGACCAAATGATAAAACATAACAACAGAAATAAAAGTTTGTAAAATGAAAATGTAAAAATAAAAAAGGAGATTCTACTGAAGCCTGGCAACTCAGCGCAGCTCAAGTACGATCTGAGGAACACTGCACTCCACGGAGGACACACGTTACTACACGTAGTGCAAAAACGACCAGCAAAAACAAAAGCCAAGACAGCACAGAGGAAGTGGGACAATAATGAATGTTACTTAAATGGACATTGAACCAAACAAGACAAGACTGTGTGCTACAGTGTTTGCCATCAGGACTGCGAGATCCTTGTCATCCAGAGCAATTCAGAGCTGCTACACTTAAGCTATGGGGGCTTTTTGCCAAGAGAAAGTGTGAAAGTTGCCTTTGTGTGACATCCCCACCCCCAAGTACAGCAGTCTCTGTGCTTTGCATTTGAGGGAAAATTGGCAAAATAAGGGTTTGGGAGTTTTCTTCCCCTTTTTCAACCATAAGAGAAAATAAGAAAGCGGCAGCTCACCTCTCCTCGGCCAGACCCAGGCATCTTAAATGGCTTCCGAGCCAGCTCACCCTTGGGGAGGCATTGATGGCTTGCTTCCCTGCTGAAAGGCAACAAAACAGAGACGTTTCATTCTTTCCTAAAAGCCTTCCCCCTGTGCCAGCACAGCTCTCAGCAATGCAGATGGACACAGCCCAAGCAATCAACGAGAAATCGCAGTTGGAGGTCACAGATTTTCAGAATTCTTTAGGGTTTGACTTAATGCTGAAGAACAAGAAGGTGTGAATTTCTACCCGCCAAGCTGCTCTCTACCCTGCTCAGTGGTTACAGATGGTATCTTCCCAATTCTGTATTTTGAATTGCGATTGCTTTGTCACAGCATAAAGATGCTTAAGTTTCAGGCAGACAAAAAGTAGGTATTTTTAAATGTAATTTTCCGTTTCCTGTTGCTTGCTTGGTGCATTAGCCAACTAGGAAATGAAACTGAAGGGAGTATGTGGGGAAGATCCAGGCTGGATGTGGCTCTGGGCAGCCTGGTCTGGTGGCTGGCCACCCTGCACACAGCAGGGGGTTGGAACTGGATGAGCTTTGTGGGCCTTTTCAACCCAGGCCATTCTATGACTCTATGACTCTAAAGCAAACAAAGCAAGCACACCACCTTTGTACTCACTGGAGCCCGAAGGGATTGTCTCTGGGTGTGAAGAACATGGCGCCTGCCCGCATCTCCTCGCCGGGCTGGCTGGGCACCCGGGGCTGCCGGAGGTGCTCATTCCTAGAGAAGGGGCTGCCCGGGGCGTCCCTGGGGTCTGCAGCCAGCCGGGGGTTGCCCCGTGATTCCAGCGCAGGGCCTTCCCTTCGCTCCATGAACATGCTGACCGGTCTGTCCTTGGGGGCAGCGTGGGCCGGAGAGCCCCCCCTGCTCCCGACGGTGAGACCTTTGATGTCCACTGATGAGGCTGGAGCTGCGCCCGGGGCCACGCCGTGCTCCGCTCTGTTCTGGGTGTGCAGGATGAGGACAGACTGAGGCCGGCTGTCGGGTTTCTTGGATGGTTTCAGAGTAGGGTCCTTCATTCTGCTCAGTTCGGCCCGCTGTAAAGCCTCCACCCTGCCTTGCTTCTCCAGCTGCTCGAAGGCTTTGCGCTGCCTCTCTAAAATTTCCTTCTGCTGCCGGATCTGCTCCATCATCTCTCTCTCGTTCTGCAACTGGAGCTGCTTTTGTCGCTCTTCCTTCTCCACGTTGAGCTTCTCCAGTCTCTTGATGACAGAGTCTGGAGAGTGGGTCTGCGTTGCAGCAGCCGTCCCACGTTCCTCTCTCTTGGCAGAAGACTTCTCCCCTTCCTCCCCTCCCAAAACTTTGCCCTGCTCTTGCTCAGAGTCCTTCCTCATCTCAGAGAACATAGCTGTTTTCTCCTCTCTTTCCACCGCCTTGTTCTTCAAGTTATTCTCCACCTGTGACTGCTTTACTTTCATGTTGTCCTGTGGTGGAACGTAGAAAGTAGGTAGATTACCAGAAAGGAAAGTTTCTCTTGGATGCATCTTGCAGATATTCTGGGGGTCACAGACCACGTGCTCCTTTGCAGTGCGGTTATCGGGCAGCTCAGAGTCTGAAAGCATCCTTCTGCTAATGGATAAATTGCTGTTCACATCCGCTGCGCAGAAAGACTTGTCCTGCAGGTGAGGCTGAGGACTGCTAGGCAAAGAGTCCCGGCTCTCAGTGGGAAGCAGCTGAACATCTAAAACCAGGGGAACGGGTTTACTCGGGGTATCTTCGCAGCTTAACATCTCCAAGCTCCCTTGAGAGCTCTCGCTCTCTGGGGTTCCCTGAGGGGAATGAAGCGCCTCAGATACCAGCTCGGTAGACCACTGCCGCTCTTCTGAGGGTGACAGCCCACCAGTGGACCGGACCTTAAGCAGCTCCAAGCTGAATTTCGCCTGTTCCAGCTCACGCATTCTCCGGCTTTCTCTTTTTGCACGAACGACTTTCTTCTGATTCAGATCCTCCAGTGACTTGGGTCTCTCTCGTACAATGACTTCCTCTTCGGTGTCCATCCCGCTCTGGCTGCTGGCTCTCTCGTGCCTCTTGTACGACGACGTTGCAGAAGTGTCCAGGAGGTCCAAGTGATTCACCCGATTATTCTCCATCAGCGCCTTGTGCTCCTCTATAGCTCTCACTCTTTCTTCAAATGAGCCATCCTCCCACTTGGATGGGTCAGAGCCCTTAATTTCCAAAGCCCCATCTTCCTCCAGTCCATCCTCTTCTCTAATAGACAGGCCATTCTCCAGCTGCATCTCTTTTAACCTCTGCTCTTTCAAGGCTCTAAACCTGCAAGAAAGCAGAAAAGCAGCACATTGTAACGCTGTGCCCACTGCACTGGTGGCATCTTGTCACCACAGACATTCCCTTCATCTCACCACTGTCGGCATCTCAAGCAACTCTCCTTGCAAGGCAGGTACAATCTGATGCATGTTCATGTTCTGTGCACAGACTGCATTTCCAGTCTTCTCTTTTGCCATCTCACCTACTCAGGATTTGCACCGACGCATGCACCTGTGAGCTTCTCCTGTGCTGATGACAGCAGCTCCAGCCTTCATCCCTGGTGTAGCTTGCTTATAAGCCAGAAAATCGTAACGCATTGCATCAGCTTGGCTTTGTCATCTCCCTCATCCTGTCTGGGATGCCTCTGGCACAGCAAACAGGCACTCATCCTCCATGCTAAGAGCTATTTGCAGCTCCCAGCTCTCTGTCAGTCACTCCACACCTTGTAGGCAGTGCCCCCCAAGCACAAATCAAGACCTGCCCTGCGGCCAGCGAGCTGAGGCATGGTTGTGAATGCTTTTCTCCTTGTAGCACCTGGCGTGAGTAACCGCTGCCCCTGCTCCTGACTTGCTGACTGATCCACTGTGAGATGGTGCAGCAAGCAGATCGGCCAGCCAACCTGAGTTAAAAATAGGCTACTTAGAGCGGTGCTGTTGCCAAGAAAAAAACCCTTCCAAGTATTTATGTCCTCAGCTTTCCACTGCCTACGTGCTCTAACCTGAAATAGGCTCTGCTTAGTCTAGGAGTAAGATGGGCGGCTAACTGAACTCCTGTTAGAAAGTGCAGACAAAGGAAGGATCAGGGAAGAGCGGAGCAGCACCAGCAATGCCACGAAGGGACACCACCGTGTGTACGTCGCTTTGGTCTCAGCAGTGCCAGAATTCACTCTTTCCCTACTGGGAGCTATCAGAAAGCATTTCTTTCCTTACTCATTTATTCAAAGACCAACATTACCTTTGTCGTGCTAAATATCCTCTGCATGCTGCTTGCAAACACAGCACCCCACGCCTGCTGGCTCTGTACCGCTGCTGAGCGCGGTGCCCCCGCCAGGCTGCCTGGATGCTGGCGGCCGCCTCGTGCCTCCGCTTCAGGTGCTCCCTCCAGCAGCTCTGGATGAGGTGAGCCGCAAACTGCATCTGCAGAAACCTCCTCCTCTCCACGAAGCCTCGCCAGTGGGTTTGGAGCACAAGTGCAGCTTTGCTGAGCATGAGCGGGTCTGGTGATGGCTTGCCTTGCTTTCGGCTCTGGTAGCTACGCCAGAATCTCTGCAAACATAGCGAGCAGAGCAAAAACAGCTTCTTGAAATGGGAATGGTTTAGGAACTGGATAGCACCTGCCTTTATGCCATTTTTCCATCTCTCCCACACCCAAACTACTGCTCTTCTGATCACAAGTTCTTTCCTAGGAGACAGGAACTGATTTTAGGCATCAGATGCTCCAGCTGCAGCCAGAGCTGTATCCGTAGGAGTCATGGAAGTACTTGTGACGAAGCCAGGCACTGCCACCTACCTGTATGATCACTGCTGCCTGCCTCATGTTCAGGAACTGCCTTCTGCAGAGCATACTGCGGAACCAGCGCTGCAGCAGCATGATCCTGCGCAGCACCTCCTGATGGAGCAGGTCCTGCAGAAGCTGCCGCTCGCGCTCCTTCACAAAAACCTGGGAAATAAAAGCACCAGGCATGAATCACAGAGCCTTTGCCTTCCTTCTAGGGAGACAGTGAGCTGCCTGCATACACGTGGGTTTTGAAGGCTACCTTCCTATAACCTGATCCCCGTGACCTGGTCAAAAGAAGACGCCAACGTTCCTCTCTATTTTGTATTAACAACATTAAAAGCGTCCTTTAAACCAGTAGCTTTTGATGAACAGAAGGAAAATACTTTCATTAGTTAAAAACATATACAAAGGTGCTAAGATAACTGCGCATAAATGCAGGCATATCTTTATCTTAAGCAGATAAACATTTACCATGGTTCTTCCAACTTGGTAATTGTCTGGATTGAGTTTTATTTTCTTGAAGAAGTCATGGACATTGTGCTTAGATGGGCTGATTCCTTGTGGCAGAAGGACGTGGAAATGGTTCACAAAGTCCTGAGAAGGCAAAAAAACAAACACTAAGACTGGGTTAAGTGGGTATTGCTGTGTCATCTGCGTAAGTAACTGGGTTTTCCCCCGCTGGCCACACAAAAGGGACCTGTCCGGGTGCAGAAGGACAAATGGAATGTTACGGACTGCAAAATAATGAGTTTCCTCCATCATTTGTGGTTTAAAACTGCACAGGAAGCACATCAAAGCAGTGGCCCAGGGACATTCAAACATCTCCCAGCGTGGGAGAAGGGATTCTGCACAATGTGCAAGCTCACTTCGAGCAAAAATGCTGCAGATCCTCAGAAATGGCCACTACAAAAGGGAGCAACCAGAATCTGCAAAGCATCACGGGCAAGAGACTGCTCCAAGGGTTGCTGCTGTGAGGACTCAGAGCAGAGGTAACAAGAACGATCCTCCCAAGTAATGCCAGGATTCATCCTCATGGCAAAAAGACCCTGAGCAGTCCTCCTTTCTGAACAGCTGCTGCACAGGACATGACATCTGGCCAAAAGCAGCTGCCAGCAGGAAAAAAACTGGCAACAGCAAATCATGAAAGAACTGACACGTGCACTAAAGCTGGCAAAAGTATGGAAAAGTAGAAAATACAACAAGTTGGATAACCCTTCAATGACTTAAAGCATTCCAGTCAGCCTTATGATGGGATGCAGCCACTGCTGAAAGAATGGGGAAAATGCTGCTCCTGAGGAAACAAAAGTAATGGGCACCCAAAAAGCTGCTCAGTGCCCTATGGTGTTAGACACAGGAGAAGGATCTTTGTCATTTGGGTGGGTCACACCACGGAGGAATCTCCAAAATATATTTATAATGCTTTTAACAGGGAACCCAAACCGTAACTCTCACACCCTGTTGACTCGGTCTGTTAAAGCTCCAACAGGGACCAGCCATCATCAGTCTGAACTTCCCTTTATCACTATGAAGGGATATAGATTCGTAGAAGTGATTTTGCACGTGTTATGAAAATACACTGTGTGTATTGTGAAAAAATAAAGCTTTTATTTTTTATTTTTTTTCCAAAACCATAATGATGACTGCAGAGGGACTTGTAGTCTTTGGTCTGGTTCAGCTTAGCAAAACCGCCCACCAGTACTCCCTTCCCGATGTCATCTATTCACTGTTTAGTAAAAACACAACTGCACTTGCAAGCTAGCAACACTCAGACAACTGCAGTAACGATGAGGAAAGTGCTGAAAGACTGAAAATACTTGAGCTAACCTGGAAAGAGTATTTGCAGCTGTATCCCGACTGGCGGATGCGAACAGTCTCCAGCATGCCTGTGTACCGCAGCTGCCGGAGCACCAGGCTGTCGCTGAACCTCAGGGGCAGCTGGAAGGGAAAAGGAGGCCAACCATGAGCAACTATTTCCTTGAGCTCCGAGCACCTGAGCAGACTTCTAAGCATGTGGGTGGGGCAACAGGCTCAGCACATGTAGCACATCAGCAGGACATGCACACTGGCAACGATGACGAGGGGCAACGTGGGGCCCCAGAAACCACGCTCATGGCAGCAGGGTTGAATCCTGTTTGCTCCTACAGAGCCGTCAGATGGAGAGTTTCATACATCTAACTAGACAGAAAGCTACAGAGAAGGGGTTTTTGGATCCTCTGAGCTGACTAAGAAAGCCCCATCAACAGCACAGCCAATGAGCAGGGTGAGATGGAGCAATGATGCCCCACTTTGTATTCTTAACCATCTGGGTAAGACTGCGAAGTCTTATGAATATATGAAAAAAATATTCCTATAGCCTTCTTTTTAAACTGAAGATCTCTAGCCCAGCAGACAAACCAATCCTTACATCGTATTTCTTGAATTTGCCTTTATCACTGAATCAGTCTGATTAACGTGGCTTATTCTGGAAGAAGGTACAAATATCTTATAACCCCAACTTGGGTTGGGGTTTCTATTTAAAAAAAAAAAAAAAAAATTACATATTTACAAAGTATTTCCAAGATGATTTTAAGCAGAAATTCAGGAACTAAAACCCAACTCTAGTCCACTTCACTACTTCCTTCCCCACCTCGTGGCTGTGCTCTAGGAGGATCTGTTTCCAAAACCTCAACACTCTAAAGGTTTCCAGCAGGCTGACAGAGATAAAGAACGAGTTCTGCACGAGAGAACATGGGTTTTGCAATCACACCATTAGCAGCATTGATCTCACAGGACAGGGTTTACCTTCTCGGCATTGGATCGAATGCACTTGACAAAATAAGGTTCTGCCTGGCCAAGAGTCTCCATCAGCTTGTTGAGTGATGCCTGCAAGGGAGAACACATCTTCAGTTGGGAAACAGCATGAAGAACAAGGAGAAAACATGCACTGAGGCCACAAAACAAAACTTTGAACAAATGGTGAGTAAACCAGGCAAATGGGAAACCTCCCCGAAATGAGCATCTCACACTGATACAACTTGGCTGCTTCCATCTTCACACCCAACTAAATGGCTACAGAGACAAGCAAGCCTGCTTGTTCAAGGCCCCTGCAGAAACCACAACAACACTCACACTGCTCTTTAAGACCCCCGCTTCAGCCTTCCCAAATCAACCAGCAGATCCCAAAGTCCCCCCTGCTGCACCCCAATGAGCCACGCACAGGCACGGAGCAGGAGCCAACGACCTGCTCCCTGTGCACCCAACTGCCAATGTGTCTGAAACACAAACATTTTCATCTGTCAGAAATCATTCTGCTTTCTAAGTCCGAGATCACCGTTACTGGCACAGAAGGGAATTCTCGATGATGCAACAGGAAGACCTGACAGCTTTCTCCAATAACTGCTTTGCACAGCTTGCCTGTCTGCCTTGCTGAGTGAACTCCCATTATGTCAAATCATTGAATTTACAGATTTTTAAAGCCTGAACATTTCACAGGCTGTTTTGAATCACAGGATTGCTCAGACTGGAAAAGACCTAAAGACCATCAAGTCCAGCCACAATGGATGAAGGTCGTCCCAAGATGGCCTATCTTTGGTCATACCTGTCTGCTGAAAGGCACAACAGTGGTCACTGAGAATCAAGGCTCTGCCACATTTCTGACACAGAATTTTCACTGCTTTTCCATTTCCCTTCATTTCTGTGCTACTATTAAAAGTGTAGATTACAGAAGTGACCCGGTGTTGGAATCACTGCCGCATCCAACCACTCTATGGGATGCCTGATGAGTGCCTCCAACCTGCAAACACTGCAGCAAAGCACAAGCTCTGGGAAATAACACGCTGACTGCTGTAGAGCAGAGCCTAGTCACTGTCCCTGAGTCACTGTGGCTGAACTGACGCCTGTGCTGCACTCTGCACTGTATCTATTTCTTTTATGTGCCCTCTAAATGCTTTGGATGTCTCTGATTGCAGAGCACATGACTGACGTGGTATTAATAACGTGCTCCAGAGCCGATTACTCGTGGCAATGACCTGATTTTAATAGCGCCAGAACTCCGTTACTCAGAAGATATTCTGTTGCATATATACTGCATACAGCTATGGATTTATGGATATGCATGCTCATAAACCTGTGTGCACAAGTGCATAATGTTAGAATGATGTAATTCATCTGAAGATTGGCTCGCAGAACACCTCCCGAGCCTTTTGAAGCCATCCTTAGGGGAAGCCTTTTATGTTAATCAATGTCTGCCTACACGCAGGACCTGGGGAAGAGAGGCTGACGAGGCACCCACGTGTGGTGCAGCTGCACATGGAGCAGCCGTGGTGCTGGGGGGCTGTGATGGGGCAGAGCCCAGCTGGTGGGCACAGTCAATCACGCAGCACAGGAAGGCAAAGGGACAGGGGATTTTGAGCTCAGATCTCTGCTCTCCACAGCAGATGGTCCCCCTTCCACGTGCCTCCCGCTGCCATCTGGCCTGCCCCAAGCACTGCAAGGCCCCTGGATTAACTGCCTGCCCCGCTCTGCTGCCCATCCCCAGCTCATATGCCTCTTCCCCAGGGCCAGCCCTGCTGGTTGCGACCCAACATCCCAGCACGGAGAGCCGGCTGGGAGGGGAGCTGGTAATAAATCTGCCCTGAGTTTTGAAGCAAGAGCCATCGCCGCTCTTACAGCATCCCCTAATCCGGGCAGCCATGACTCAGAGCTATTTTGCAGCAAAACTTCAAGCTCGGCTAAAATCAATACGAGACGCAGCAGCTGCGAGCTCCCTGTGCAGGCATCGGCCACAAGGCAGCATTTATCTGAAAAACACAGCAATGCACAAACCCCGTGATGGGAAGCATTTGTATTTCCTGTCGCTGACCCAGTTCCACGCTCTGCAATTTTATTAGCTTGCTCTTGATAAAAAGCCATCTTGCAGCCAGCACCAAGTGTTTTTCCCTGGAGAAAACACTTCACCCTTATGAGTGCTAAATGAAATCAGGGCTGGAGTGCCCAGCATTCTTCTAGAACAGGAGCAAGCAGGAGCACCAGGAGCCAGCACACTGCAATACGCTTTCATTCATTTAAATAAAAGAGGATGAGCTGTATGCACTGCTCAGATGCTGCCAGGTCAGTGCTGCAGTGTCAGAAAGCACAGGAGCAGTGTGAAGGCTCTGCTTTGCTGCATGGGGGGGATCTTCACAGCACCCCAAGCTCTGCTGCTGGGACTTGTACAGGAACCTCAGCTCTGCACTCCTCCACATTACGTCTAAAGGACAGATGGGTGTCAGGAAAACATCCTCAGTTCAGCCCCCCCAGATGTATAAATTACTTATGAATTATGCTCTGCAGACATTTATTTTAATCAGTGTACAATTAATCCGGACTGAGCTTTAAATATATACATACACACGCATTCTTCATTTTATATATACAGAGTTCTATATGTGTGTGTACACATGTATATATATAAAATTACTTGATCACAGACACATCCACGCATGAAGTCTCTCTAAAAATGACCAACATCTCAAAAATAAAAGTAAAAACCAAGTCAAACTTCCCCAGAAAAGCATTTTTGTTAAGTGTAATGCTGCATCCTAATACTACCACATGGCAGTGCATGTGACTGGCACCGATTCCCAAGCCCTGATGCACACATCTGAGCATTACTTTAGCTGTGGCTATTCCCAGGGAAGCTTGGCTGGCACGCAGCACTGCCATCATAACAGATGCTGTACTGATCCTCCTCTGAGTTCCCCTGCATGCCTTGAGATAATGCAGCAATGTTTTGACCTTTCTGCACCTATTAAAATTCACATTCCACCTGACTTGAAAACAGACTGAATTGTAAATGTTGAACCTAAGCAAAAAAAAAACCACTTTAAAATCCTATAGCAGAATTTGACTAGCTTTCTGGATTCAGCAGAGAAAACAAGATGATGTGAATGCCTTGAAAGCAAGGAGCCAGAAAGCAGGCCGTGCACACACACACAGCTGCACGCTACGTAAATGTTTGATGAGGTGCCTCACTGCGAGGGCACTTAAAAAATCACAGCACAAAAAAGACCAGCACCAACCCCCCCCAGCACAAGGCTCTCCCTGATGCCTTGCCCACTGGTTTTACCCTGACATAACTGCCTTTCTTCCCACCCCTTTCTGCAGCAAGTGACAATCTCTGTCTCTATGTCCTGCAGCTCACCCTCACGTCCCCCCTCTGCTGTCTTGGAGCATCATCTTGAGCTGAGCTCACATCCTGAACAAACAGTGGTGAAGCTGGAACATATTTACTTTCCATTCAGTACAGGCTTATCACCAATCTGTACCAAGGCAAACAGAGTGCTGCGTTACCTGGAACTGGGCGCTGATGCTGGGTGGTTTCTTCTTCTTGTGGAGATGGAGAAGGGATTTTGTAATGTGGTCGTGAAGTGTCAGGTTAGTCAGGTGCTTGAGGGACTTCACATCCAGCATGTGCTGTGGAAGACAGATTTCATTCTCTATAAATGTAACTGGAACTTACTGCCACGCTATAATCATTTACATGCCCTGCAGAGCTTCCTTACAGTAACCACCCTATCTCATTTCCATGGAAAACATCAGGGAAAGGCTTGAAACATATGACCTGCTTGGCCTCCTAGTTCTTGCCAAAGGCTTCTTTGACCATGGGAAGTTTGTCTCTCTGACACACTAAAGTGGGGTTGCAGACAAACATAAATATCTCTGGAAAGTCGACCATTTGTCTATTATTTCCATGGCATTTTAACAACAAACTTGAATTGTGACTGCTGCAAATAATTCATCATGTGCATATAGAAAACGAGCCATCAGCCATAATTAGCAAGTCCAGGGGCTTCATTCCTGTGAACAGGAAACTGTAGATGGAAACCACGTGCTTGCCAGCAGGACCTCAGAATCACAGAATGGCCAGGGTTGGCAGGGACCTCAAGGACCATGAATCTCCAACCCCCTGCCACATGCAGGGCCACCAACCTCCACGTTTAATGCTAAACCAGGCTGCCCAGGGCCCCATCCAACCTGGCCTTGAACACCTCCAAGGATGGGAATCTCCTCTTTGAATAAGGATGGGGGATATGAGAAAGCCCCAGGGAGGACTGCCACACTGACAGTGCAAAATCCAGTGTAGAATTTCTTTCAGTTGAGCCAGCACTGCCAAGGCCAAAAAAGGCATCAGTCCACAAAACCTACTGAAAACCTCCTTCCTTCTAACTGCTACGAAAAGCTCACTTCATCACACACAGCACATCCACTGTTAATGAAGAGTTAATTTATTGCCATTAGAAGATACAGGGACTGCAGGACACACACAGAACGCAGCCATGCTGTAGGTATGGCAGAAATGATCAATTGTTAAGAGTGTTTTTAAGACCAAAAACTGTGCAGGCATCACGAAAATCGCTTTGCTTATGAGGTGACAGCCATTCTGCATAACTACTTGCTCTTTTTAGAGGTTCAGTTATCATATTTCCCTAGCACGTACACACTCCCCTGCCCAGAAGGAGGAAAGAAAGGGCCCAAGCAGGTCTGAAAAGGAGGATGTGAGTGCTCACACAGACCTCCCCCAGCACAAACCAGGGCTGAAATCCTTGGTTTTACAGACACAAACAAGACCCAAACAGAGCAGAGATGACAGCAGCCCCAGAACAACCCCAGCCATCTTTCTTACACACACATCAGCATTTCAGCACTGCACCCACAGCCTTAACCTGGGACCAGCAAGGTCAAAACGCTGCTTCTCACCTTCGGGAGACTGGGTTTGGCTTTGCAGTTCTTATTTCGCCTGGGGAGACAACAAATGGCTCAGATTAACCCACTTGTGTAACTGCAGAATAGTTTGTGTGTTACACTACAACAGAACAGTTCTGCCATTAAGAAACATCATTCTTTTTTCTTTACTGCAACACAGCACAGACAGTAAGGTCCAAAAACACTGGAGGTTATGAACCAAGCCCTGCAAAACTCCCTTTAGCAACTCCTTCCTACAACCTGACCTGAAATGAGGCTCCCTCTGCATGCTGCCGACTTGTACGGATTCAGCTGAGAGGGAGGTACTCAATCACAGTGCATTCTTACATCAGAAATGAAGGGCTAATTTGGGCAGCGCAGGGACCATCCTGCTTTCTCACACCACCTGGGTGATGCTCTCTGAAACTCCACATCAGGCTGCAATGTGATTCACCCGCATCATTTCCACATCTAATTTGTAATGGAAACTTTGATATCACATTAAAAAATGTTACTGCATAACATCACTGTCATCTCTTTAGACTGGTTTGACCGGGAGACTCATTCCTTCTCTTACTTCCCCGTACCACTTTACTGTGTCTGTCATTACAAATGAATGATAAGGGATGAATAACTCAGGTATATAAAACATACCGGGGTCGTTTTGACCCAATTGTGTCCAAGCCCACTTGAAACTGATCTTTTTTTTTGCTTGTTTTGGCTATTTACATTCCTCTTATTACCCATATCGCTCATTATATGCCAGGAATGAAGCCAAAATCCCCTCCTTTTGTACTGACATGAGGATGCCGTGGGCCCTTTCCAGCAGCTTGCTGTTAGTTGCGTTCACAAATATCCCATCCTTGTCCAGGAAGGAGCTGGGGCTGGCGAGCCTGCTGTGCCGCATCCCCATCCGGCCATTCCAGCCAACAGCAAAGGCATCCCTGAAACCCAAACAGGGCAGTGAGACACATTTATGGACAGATGGAATAGACACAAAAGATGGTTCTACGACAGAATAAAGCGTTGAGACGATTTACTTAATAACCACTGCCATCTTCTAAGGTGGAAGATCAGAATCACTTCCCCAGTTTGTTCCCTTCTGCCACGGAGCACAGCTGTGCTGGTACCCAGGAATGCGGCTCCCCTGCAGCCCTGGCTTGCAGGAGGACGAAGAGAGGAACCAAAGTCCTCCCTTACAGGAAGGAAAAGCTTCCACAAAGCTTCACATCAAGGCAAGATCCCCTCCAGGGCTGGAGGAGCCTTCTTCCAGTGCCTGGGGTCATGCAATACTTCTGTATGGTTCAGCCAGCCTTGCAGAAACTGTCTTACAAAATAATACTGTGAACTGGTCTAAGGAGGGATGTGGGGTCTGCAAAACCTCAGAGATATTTCAGACAGATGGGAAAAGGGTAGGAAGAGACCTGGCTCATGGAGGGCACCAGTATGGCAGCATCAGTCTTCTGGCCATGAAGATGCCAAAGAACACAGTGGTTTATGCTTCGGAAGAAGTGAAAGATCAAGTGCCACAATGGAAAGAAAATGCTAAGCAAAAAGAGTTGTTAATGCAGCCAGTTCAAAGCTCATAGCCAAATCTTTGGAGTAAAATGGCATAAAGATTCAAGTCTCCTCACTGCCTTGCTGCAATGCTTTTAAAATTCATTCCTAGTTCCACTAAATCTGTATTTTGACGTGTACTGCTATTAAAAGAAAGGATGAATACAGCAAAGCAAACCCTTGATGAGTGCCTCCGGATCTCTTTTTTTAAGCAGCCCATTTGATCCAAGGCAGGCCACAGAGAAGCTTGAATTTCAGTGATGTCTGCAGGCCACCTTCACAGCTAAGGTCCCAAAGCCTCCTGCTTGCAGGGGAAATAAAACCCTGTCTGAACCACTTCCACTAACTCTCAACGGCCACCCTGAGGACCCACAGCCCATCACTAATTCAGCTGATTGTAACTCAGAATTGAATAAGAAAGTGGTGATATGGGCTCTGAATGAGACTAAAGAAGAGAAAAGCCTATACGTCCTCGTGTAGGTTTAAAAAGACCAACCATCTCTGTTTATTACAGACACTCTAGGATGGATATGTGCACACAATGACGGACACAGCTGTTATGGTACTTGGAAGTCAATCATCTCACCATGCAAAACCAACTGCTTCAAGACAGACTGATCAACACCTGCTTCCCTGCACGCTGCGCCAACATCAAGGAACATAAAACAGTTTCTGCTGCATGAAAGCAGACAGCCCAAGCGGTTCTGGTTAGCAGTGGCATGGCTTTCATTACTCGGTGGCTGCTGAAGGCAGTTCCGAGGCGTGCTGGCTTCCCGACGCTCTGCTGAAGCCTGGTTTCCTCCAGCTGCCATCCCAGCATGTGGGAACCACACGATCACTTTCTTCTGAGATCAGAAGCTCGCTGGGCCCTCCCCATGCCTTCCTGCATGATGTCATGCCTGAAATTTGCTTTTTGAAGAGAGCCCCGGGCTATCCTGGGAGTTGTACAACACAGACTTATCAGCCACCACATGATGATGAGATGGCTTGAAAAGAGAATTCCTCTGTTTCATTTAGCTCTGTAAATCACTCACCAGCCTATCTGTTGGCTCGACACTTCTGAACTGAGGGACAATTCAACCACAGGGCTGTTACAGCAAACCTCTTTCCTATAGGTGTTATCCTTACCTCTGTAGATCCCTCTTCTTCTTTTTTTTTTTTTTTGACAAGCACAGCTTAAAAGCAAAGCCTACATTTAGAAAGCATGATTAACGACTCTTCAGATTAAATTTATTCACAGCGAAAGGTATTAAAAATCACATGCCTACTCCAAAAGTGCCTTCTGGAATTTAAAGACATGAGAGCTCACACTGTGGTTTGGGCTTTCAGAAGGCAGGGGCACAGAGGACACGTGGGGACCAGTCCCCAGTGATGCCCAAGGTTGCACTGCTCAATGATGCCAAGATTAGAGATGCTACTGAGCCACCACACCAAGAGAAACACAGGGAGAGCACTCTCAAAACCACATTTGTGCCAGTTACAGCAGAGGTGCAGCAGAAATAGAGGTCTGTCCTGAGTATTTTTAGGATACAACTGCTGAGGATGAAGGAAGGCACAGCAGACGCTACCCTTGATGCTGGCTGTTTATGGGAATTTGTGTGATGTCCTGACTTGTTTTAAGCCAAATAAATACAGCTGACCACAGGCTGAACCTCGACAGAAAGGAATAAACACATTCATCTTCTGTGTTCTGTGAGACAGTAGGAGTTTCCCTGCCTTTACAAGATGTACTATCAACGACTCCAGATAATTAAAATGTTTTGGGCTATGAAAATACTGGCAGCCCAACTTGCCCTACTGGCATGCCCCAAAGTTGGAGCTATACAACCAGAAAAATGCCATCTCACTTCACTGATGTTCTCCAAGCACCACCACCCCATCTGAAGGCTTTCTTTCAATAAGCATCCTCCTTTGGACTGCTGAGAGATGGCAGCTGGAGAAACTGCACAACACCTCTTATCTACCCAGCAAGATCTTCGCAGGGACAAAGTTTCATGTTACATCACTTTTAGGGAAACCTGTGCAACCAGAGAAGTGAGGAAGAGTCACTTCTGGAGGCACCAACCTTGTCTGCCTCTTTCGGAAAGGAAGGGGCACAGATGACATCTGTGGATTTTTGTTCCCCTACATATTGCTCCTTTTTTTTTTTTTTTAAATCTAATTTCAATCTTGCACATTTGACTTAAGGCCACTAAATCAGAGATTTAATAACGTTCTTAGAGAATATTTTGCATCACACACACGAAAAACCCAACAGTGAGATGCAGGCATCACAGTGTTCAGTGAGCATCCCCTCGACTTGTTCTGGGCTTCTCATGGAAATCAGAGCAGCCATGAAATTGCAGCTGGATATCTGCAGCTCCAAGCAATAACTCTGGGAGCCGAAGGTACACTGATCATGTATTTCCCAGTGTCCAAATACGTATGCTCAGAGGGAAGCAGGGAAGCACCATACCTCCCTAGAGATGCTATCTGAATAATCAGAATTTCTGGCATCTGCAGAAGGGCAGTACAAGAGTAGCTGGACAAAAGGTGAGTATCTGCACCCACAGTCTCCACTGAAATGAAGACACTTTGCTTCACCAGAAGCTTAATTCTGATGCAGATCTGGAAAAACTTTGGCCAAAGAGGCACAGATCTGTGCCAGAAAGCACAGAACCGACTCTCAATCAGCAAAATTGAATTAGGTGCTTGAATGCCCTCAACCCTCAAAGAGGGATAAAAAATAGAACTGTATCTATAACCACGAGTTGAATCTCCTTCAGAGTTCACACGCTGTAACATTACTTTGGAACTAAGATCTCCTGTGCTCTAAGAGACATTCCAGTCACCAGACGTCCCCTGATTTTCCCCTGACAAGCAGCAAACATTTGCTCAGTTGCAATTTCAGACCTTCCCTGGTCCTGAACAGCCAGCAGCACCCGCAGCCATCAATCTCACTGCTTGCACACAAACACATCATCTCTACTTTTGCCACAGAAAAATGTCTGGTTTTTTTTTCCCCATGATATTGGCACATTCATTCTCCTTTTTTTTTTTTTTGCACGCTTCTGACCACTTTGCACATTGCCTTGGGGCTGAGTAAAGCTGCTTTCTGTGCCTACTCTAAGTTATTTAGATATCATCACCGGCAGCAAAAGAACTAAGAGAAGACAAAATTAAGAAGCACACTGGGAAAACCATTAACGCAGTCATTAACAGCAGCAGATAGCACTCTCCCATCCAACACTCCCTTGCCATGACAATGTGGAAGCAGGACACTTACCGCTGGCTCCTCTCGTTGATGGTATTGACTCCCTGGAGATCCGAGAGCGGCGTCCGCGGGCTTTTCCGAGTAATACCTACAGCAGCACATGGAGAGGGGAGTTTCTACCTGGCTTCTCACCAGCAGGCAATTAGCAGAGCCATAGCTTAGTGTTGACTACGGTGAGGAGGAGGATGTACATGTCACAGCACATGCTGCCCATACAAACAAGGGTGCCAAGGATGCCAACGTACCCATCGTCGTCGACGTCGTGCCTCTCTGCCCTCGAGTCATAGCCCTGTGAGTAACACTGTTTGCTCAGCGTGTTGCTCTCCCTCCCACGCTCTCACGCTGTGTTAGGGACACGGTGTCCCAGCTTGTAAGCAAAAGCTACAAGGGAAGAACTGCTGTGACGCTGGGGATTGCTTCCTGCATGTCCAAAATATTCCTAACCAGAAGGTATGCGCTGCACCTCATGGGGCACGCACAACACCTGGGTTTGAACAAGGTGCTTGGAGACAGGGGAACTTAGGCCTTCCATGCTTCCTCCCTTCTTGCAGACTAAGGGATGTGGACGTGCACTGCACAGGGAGCTGTTACTGAAGCTGCATCCTTCGAGATGTGCAGATCTAGAGGATCATGAATAATAGCCAAGGAAGTCATCACACATGGTTACAGAAGCAAATGTATCATCGGTTACCTTCCCCAAAGTGGAAATGTTTTGTAACCAAGCATTTAAGAAGACAGAAGGCAATTTTTGTAGGAAATAAAATAGCTTTCAAGCCTCTAAAATACAGCTACTTAGACCCAGCAAGTCTCAATTTGACAAGAAAACAGTCATGCAATTTTAAAATGTGTTGACATGTCTGCTGTGAGACAGGAAACATCGCAGTGCTGACTTAAACATGGGAACTGTATGCCCCCTCACTCTGACATTTCTGTAGCAGAATAAAACTGGAAAAAAAATGAAAAGGAAGAAGCCTAAGATATAGCTTGTAACTGAATAGGAAGAAGCAATAGCAGATTCCCTGCGCACGTTTGTCATTTTTGCTCAAGATGAAACAATTCCTGCTCAAGAGATTTTGCAATCTCTACTTCTGATGATGTTCCAGTAGAGAGAATGATAATCCACTTTAGTGCTTAGCTATGCCTAGAGTTTAAAACTCTCTTTAAAATCTTCGTTGCTGCCATCAAAGTCATTTTTGGGGTTGCATTTCTCATCAGAGAAACATTCTCTTCCCTCTTTCTTTATTTTTTGTTTATTATTATTATTTTTTTTACCTATGCTTGGATGCTTGCATGTACACATGCAAAAGACTTCTCTAACTTACAGCACTCTAGAGTGTTTAATGACCAGTTCCAGTCATAGAATCATAGAATGGCCTGGGTTGCAAAGGACCAAATGATCATCTGGTTCCAACCCCCTGCTGTGTGCAGGTCACCAACCAGCAGCCCAGGCTGCCCAGAGCCACATCCAGCCTGGCCTTGAATGCCTGCAGGGATGGGGCATCCACAGCCTCCTTGGGCAGCCTGTTCCAGTGCCTCACCGCCCTCTGGGGGAAAAACTTCCTCCTCATATCCAACCTAAACCTCCTCTGTCTCAGTTTAAAACCTCTTGACCCATCACCATCCACCCATGTAAACAGGCAATGATGAACTTTCATTGCTATCAATGGACTTTCATTGCTATTGCTCAGATTTTCCTTCTGTCCTTGCCTCCCAAAGCCCCATCCAATGGAACAGGTCAGAGTGAAACTGTGAAGACAAGGTTGTTCAAAATCACTGCAACCTCACCTTGCTTCGATCGGGAAAAGGAAACGTCTATTTCAGGCTCCCAAATAACAGCTGCATTACAACTGCACTGCAACTCTGCCACTTTCACATTCTGAGTGACTTTTTGATGAAGATAAGTTACAGTGCACAAGGACAGAAGCTGAGTTAAGGAGGACTGCTTCAGGAATACCAAGAAGACTGCATTGTGCCATCACTTGGCTCCTGAAAGGAGACATTCATACATGCCAAAGCCAAATAAAAGGTGCCATAGTGATGTAGCCCCTTTTCTAGGAAACAGAGAGGGCTTTTTATGAACGAATGACAAAAAGTTCCAGATTTAACTACTTTATGTACAGCCTAGAGAATTTTATATAAGAAACACGGATTAAGAAACTGCATGCACTCATACACTGCATGCCAAAGCACAGCGATGCAAGAAGAAGCCACTTGTTCCCTGCACCCAGCTCAGCTGCAGGCTGATGAATTTTGTGTTTCAGAAATGATTTTATTCCCATCTCCCAAATCTATTTCCTCTTCTTCAGCTGTGGTTTCACAAAGAATGATTATGCTTACCACATGTTTTCACAGCAAAGAACTTCAGACTGCCCACTTTGCCCATGAACATCAGCCAGCACAGACGTGGGGTTGAGCTGAGATGTTCACCTCCACACTTTGGAACACCACAGAGGAACACCAACCCCAGGCCGATCACCTGCCTACAGATGTGCTCAATTCAACATCAAAATGTTGTATGTGCTTCAATCCTAGCTTAAGCTGTCTCATGAAACCTGGAGAACAGCTTACAGAAGCATGCCCCATGGGAAGAGATCAGGCCATAATAAGCCAGGCTTCAAAGCATTGAGCTCAGCAGCCTTATACATGGAACCTCCCTGCCTGACACTAAATTAAGGCTGTGTTTCAAAGCAGCTCTACGAATTCTATCCTCATTCCTAAGCAAACTGCAAATTAGAACCCCCCAAACTTCCCACATTGCTGAGTTAACCTACACATCTTTACCTGCAACCTGAATTGTCTTCACTAAGGTCACTTAACACTTCAGAAGATCTACTTCTGTGTTCGTGTCAATGCATTGTGTTTCCTTGCAGTAATAAAAGTAACAGTGGGAAGCTGCAGCAAAAATAATGTAGGTAGACAGAAGTCTAAAATAAGAATTAAAGCACTTCCTCTGCTCCCCCAGTGCTACGCTGCAGGAAGCAGAGAAATCTGATCTGAGGTTCCTAGCAGGAAATGCGTATTTGTGGAGTTACCATCCAAGTGCTGTACTTACCGTGCCCGTTTCTGCAGAAACAAATCCCAGCATTTTGCACTTCTGCCTAAGTTGCATGAGGGCAACGTTAGCAGCTGGGGCAGCAAATGTGCCCTTGGCTGCATAGAGTCATGCTCTATTTCTGTAAGCTTTGTTATGCAAAATGAAGGAGGAGAACAATGGTGTGGAATGACACATCTCAAGCTGCGAGCATGAAATGTATACGCGTATGCAGACCCTTCTGAAGGTTCACCTGCAGGCTTTGTATCACTCCCTGAAAGCAGTGAGGCCATTCCTAAGGCTGTGACCGACCGCTGCAGGGCGTGCAGCTGGCAGTGACCCCTTGGGTGACGCTGCATACAGCACTGCTGGCAGTCTTGCAGCAGGAAGGCATGCTCCCTGCAGCCTCCCTTCTCCTCCCACCACACAGCACAGCCCTGGGAATTAGTAGCACGGGCAGGATATCCGTGTTGTCATGCAGAACTAGTTTATCACGTGACAAAGAAGTGAGGGGGAAGAAACGGAGACCAAGTGCATCTTTGCCTGCTTGCTCTGTTAAAATATTGCCAAATGCTTTGTGAGTACAGCCCATGGAGACCATGCAAGTCTTAGGGGAAGACTCAGCAGAACCACCCAACGTCTCAAGAGACACGGATCTGCCTTTGTTTTCACTCTCCTATTGATTTCAGATGGGATCCAAACACCTTTTGGCAGCCAGCAGGACGGCCCGGAGGGCTGCTGGGTGATTCCACCCTTCCTACGCCGAATGCACCTGATCTCCATTTCCCCTGTGTGAGTGCGGCATCAGAGAGAAGGGCGGGATTGGAGCCTTACTGTACTTCTCCTCCTTGCATCTCTGCAGGATCTCTAAGCTCCTCTGGTGAACTGGGTGATGGAGAAAGCTAAAACTATCCACACTTTTCAAAACCGCACATGGCACTGCATCATCATGCCCTTGGGAAGTAAAATAAAAACAAAACAAAAAATGGAGAGAAGAGAAAGATTACATAAGCAGAAACCAGGAAAGAGTGAAGAACAAGGCTGCCAGCTGCCTGAAGGATGTCAGAGCTCTGCTGCTCAGCTCAGAGCTTGCCTACATCATAGCAGTTCTGCCCATAAGCAGCAGGGACACAGCGGGACCTCAGCCACCCCACAAGCAGGCAGTGGACACGGCAGCGGGATGGGGGGGCTGGCTGGTATCCCAGCTGCACTGCCATATTGGCCAGGGCACAGAAATGCCATAATTGCCCCAAGATTATTTGGACATACAGTAAATGATTACACAAATCTTGTGTTATCGTTCATTCAAAACTCCTTCCGTGCCTCTGCCAGCTGTAGGCTGCCGTTTCCTGGAGAGGCACCTGGAGGCACGGCCACCTCAAACTCCCAGCTCATCCCAGTGCTGCGCCTTGCTCAGGCAGCGACCACGTAACAGAAGCAGAAGTCACTCCTATCGACAAGGATTTAGTCTTCCTCGAGGGCAGAGGACTGAGATTGAACTGGGATGGGATCGTTCATAAGCAAGGATCAGAACTGGGAATGGGTCGAGGTGGAAGACGCCATCCCTGGGAGGACGTCGTGGTCCAGCTCCAACCACGGGGAGGAGGAGAGGTGACACAGGTGGCACTCTGCAAGCAGGCAGCACCCCTCTGTGGCTGAACGGATTGAGGCAATGGGAAGCCTGAGATGTCACACTCCTGTGTGGTGGGGTCACTGAGGGGTTACCTTGTGTCAGCACATACAGAAGCATTTGTACCAACACGTCACATCGTCAGAAGGGACTGAACTTTATAGAGGAACGCTGTCAAGGGTCATCACTCCCCATCAGCACCACTTCACGCTGCTCAGTGGCACCTCTGAGATCATTGCTGGCAGCTACTCTTATTTGGCCAATAATCATTTCTTTGCAGTTTTTATTAATTTAACTTGGTGCCTGGCTTCGGGAAGAACTCAGCAGAACCCAGCAGGGTTCAGCTCTGCCCATGTTTGTGAGATAGGGGTACGTCCCATTTAATCTGGGAGCAGCCCTTGCTGGCTGAACAGGAACACAGAGCCACACCAAGCCTATCTCAGAGCAAGGACTTTGCTTCACATCCACCAAAAAGCAGATGGGAAAGCTCAGAGTCCCAACAGCCTGATTTGTAAGACCAGAACCAACCCTTCTAAGTCTTCCCTAGCAAAATATTCTGGTTTTCTTGCATAATGCATTCACATCCCTAATACAGCAGACTGCAAAAAGCGTCAATCAGCCAAATTTTTTTCTTAAAAAGCTTGATAATGTTCCTTTCCTCAAAGTTCATTAAAACCAAATCCAGTTCTAACGTGTAGTTCTTCCAAACTATCTTAATTCTCCCTGATACATTCAATAATAGCAACAATTAAACCAAATTACTGAAAGAGTCCACCCTTCAGCTAATTAGTGCCCCATTTGAGGAGGGTGAGCAGCACCACGGGAGCATCTCTTGGGCACAAGTTTGCAGCTGTGCTGCCATGGGCCTCCAAGTTAAAGGGAACAACAGTCGCTAAAAGCTGTGCTATGAGAACACCAGGAGAAAAATGAAGACCTCCAAAACACTGCAGGAGGAAAGGGTGACACCACTGCAGCACTTCTAAAGCAGAGCGTGGAGCTCACAGCACCACATGGCACTGCTGGCACAGAGGAGATAACTGCAAGGCTGGCAGACAAAGAAAGCAGAGCACGTTTTGCAAAGCTGCTTATATGCACAGGCTGCAGGTTTTCACATGAAATTCCCGCTGGACGTTGCAAGCTGGACTCAGCCAGGCCTGCAGCCAGGTAGAAGCAGTTCAGATCAATTTGGTGTGAAGACAAAAGAATAAAAAGAAGCTTGAAAAAAGCATCATGCCTCAGACGTGTCACTGCTCACTGGTTACAGCCACTGCCAGGGTGCAGCAGCAGCAGCAGAGAGCTGGGCAGCACGCCTTCTTAAAAATCATGTTAAATTATGACACGTGCAGCAGGCATGTGAATGCACATGGCTCTTCTTTGTGTGAGGTTTTTCTCTGCTAACCCACTGTAATGTCATCAAAAGCTCCTCATCCACATGCACTGAGGCATTCAAATGATGCTAATTAAAGCCAGCAAAGTTTGGTAAAAAAGCAAAATAAACCTAAAACATATGCTGCCTTCAGTTGTCTGCGCTTTCCAGAACAATTACCAGGTGATTTTAGTGCCAAGTGGCTCTTCAATAATTCACAAATGCCTTCTGCCATAGATGCACTGTGCAAAGCTGTGGCTTTTATTTTGGGCAGTAGGAGGGTCAATATTGGATGTTCTTGAGACCATCTGAGCCTCCTGCTTTGCTGCATCTCCTCCAAAACCCTTTGCTTTGGGATATTTTGCAAGACATGGGATTTTGCACCGTGTCTTCTGGGTTCTGTGCAATGTCACTGCACAGCTCTCACTTGGAGGGGAAGCCAGGAATGCTCTCCAGCAGAAAAGATTTACCTCATTACAGGAATTAACTTTAGGTAAACTGCTCCCTTAGTTCTGCCTTCATAATGGTCAATTGTCAAGACTCTCCCAGTTCAGTAATTATTCAGTAACACTATGAAAATGCAGGTAGGCAGAAATGGAGCATATGAACTCACTGGGGAATGTTGGGAGGTTTAGGACAATCTTTAGCTATCCTGTATTTTGAGGGTTCCTGGTTTTTGTTTTTTTCTCTTTCCCTAGGAAAAAAAAAAAAAAAAAAAAAAGAAGTTTTGAAGAAAAAAGTGGGCACTGTATATATAATACAATATTGTATTGTATTGTATACTGAGTGCCAGAAAAGTCTGTCTCAGCCTATGCTGAATACTGGTTGGCTTTGCCACAGAAAGTGGTACAAGAACTGAGTCTTCCAAAACTGCCTGAAAACCTCCTGACTGTTTTATGTCTATGCATAGATATAAGCAAGGCACAGCACAAATTGAAGGCTGGGAAGGCAGAGATGAGCACAGCAGTCACGACTGCTCGCAAGAAGCAGAGGAAGCAAAGCAGGGCTTGAAACCAGCAGGGCAGGAGCTCTTACTTTCAGAGCCTTAACTTCTTTGTCCTTCCCTTGAACAGCTTGCTGTAGCTCAGCTTTGTGGGATTTATGAAAGGTGAAGAGGCAACGCTAGGAAAATGCAAATTGAGATTTTCCAAGGTCAGGTATTTGGGGTGATGTTTCTCCCAGTGCCAAAGAGTCAAGTTTCAGGAAAGCTCCTTCACGCAGGGAGGCTGCACACGTGGAACATCCCTCCGTCCTCCACTTGGCACTGCAAAGCACCGAGGTCTAAGTGCTGCCTTGATGTGCCAGGCAGACACAGGTTTTCAGCGATGCCCTTTCTCTCAGCCCCTGTGGAGCAGCTCAGGGCCTCAACAGCTGAAAGCTGGTTTTGTCTCCTGCATTTCCTGGGATCTGACCAAAGGCTGGTATTATTCTCCCCCAACAAGACAATTATTCTTTCTGCTTGCATGGCTTCCCTATCGATGTGCCTTGTCCCCTGGCTCCCCTGATGCACACCTCACCACGTTTCCAACTGAAAACAAATGGGGCATCTCCGTGCTTAATTTAACTCAGCTGACGTTTTCCCTGCTGATGCTCTGATTTCATCATGAATTTCAAGCCCTCTTGTGCCCGGAAATTAATAGTAATAGTTTGTACCCATCTTCCCAAAATTGCTTTAATGCAGAGAAACGTTCTAAAAGCACAGCCAAGTATTGCCTGCCACAGCATGATGATGCATCATTACTCTCATTTAATTTAATGCCCCTGTGTTCCGCATGAGGACAGCTCAGTGGTTCTGCACGACTGTGAAGCAATGAATTTTGCTAGACCAGGGGCATGCTCTCTTTCAGCTTGAAGGGTGAACAGCTTGAAAAACTCTAAGGAGGAATTAATCCCCATTTTTTTGCAGATGTAACCCTAACTGCTAAAGAAACCCTAGCTAAAAAGAATTTACTGCCTGATTTTTGTATTTCTGTTTGAATCATTCAGGACTTCCTACGCAGGCACGCAGGAAGAAGTGAAGCAAGGGTAAAATGAAGGTCTTAGAGCATTAACATCCTACTGCAAACATACCCACCAGCATAACTTTGGGATATCAGCTATCTATACATTTCTGTTACTCAGCTTTTTAACAGACCATTAGCTCCTAAAGAACCAGGCTGGCTATTTAAAATACCGTAGTAACAAAACAAACTCATGCTGCCTGTGAAAAGCAAAAAAGCAGAGTTAGGAAACCGGCCCACTTACCAGTTTTCTTCTCAACGTATCGTTTTCCAGCCTCCCTAAAAGCAACCATTGCCCTGAAAAACGCCCGGAGCACGGCCCAGCGGAACACTGCCACCGGGTCGATGCCGATCATCCCACAGATGAAGGCATTTTTGCTGCTTCGCAGGAGAGCCACAATGTCTGGGCGCATGTGGTCTGTGTTCTTCTCACGGAAATCCTGGGGAGAAAGGAGCAAAATAAGGAATCTCTGCGAGATGCACTGCAGAGCAACTCAAGTCATGCTTCTACCTTATTTCTCCTCTTGTATTAGACACCTCTTTACCTCCAGAAAACAAATGCACTGCTCTCTGAAGCATGAAAGAGAAGGCATTTAAGTTTCTCATGTGTAATCACTGCATTACAGATCTGCAGACCTGTAAGCACCAGTATAGTCTCTTGCATAAGCTCATCTTCACAAAAATCCTTCTGCTAATAACTTACGTGTGCAAGTGGGGTAAATGTAGAAATCTCTCACATGGGATTTCAGAGGACCTGCACCAGTGAAATGCTGAGACCTGTGCTCATGTAGCCTGTACACTCCAATGATGGATCAATAAAAGACAGTAGGTTTTCTCAATGAACCAACCCCAGAAATATCAAATTAAAGTTTGGGGTGCAGCAGGAGCCTCAATGCACGTCTTCAATTCTTCCCCAAATACCAAGACTAGCAACAGGGCAGAGAACAGGAAGATCATCCCCACCGCCACCTTCTCCTCGCATGCTGTAGCCAAGCTTTTCACCAAGCACTTCCCTCTCCAAGCTCACTTCTTTTCTCCAGCCAAGCCCTCTTCAAAACATCTCTGCAAAGCCTAACAAGATGCTTTAAGCGAAAGCAACTGCTGGGGAGCAGCTGGGTGACAGACCTTTACTCCATACTTGACTTTGCCTGCATAGTGTTTGATGATGAAAGCTGGCTCCATCACTGCTGGAAATTCTATGTAGGAGTTCCCTTCGTGTTGACGCTTGAACTTGTCCAGCAGGGTCTGGTTGGTGGCTTGAGGAAAACTGGTTGGAAAGAACAGAAATGGAGTATAAAAACTTCACCTCTTGCTTGACCAAAAACAGTAAAATAGAAGTATTCTGAGCTTCCACTTCAATGACTGCATACACGAAGTGCACTTTTGTATGCTGTCAACAAACAAAAACAAGATACACGTGCTGTCTGACGAACTCTTTGCTGATTCAATAGTGATTTGAAACCAGTTATAAAAGGCATATATTCATTAAGGACACTGCACTGTATGCCCAGTGCATGTCAATCATTCAAAATAGGGGCATTTATGTGAAACTCAGAGTTTTTGGGACTGGTTTTGAGGCTTTGAACACTCAGTCTTACATCTATGGCAGTATTTGTGCACCTAGGAAATCCTGAGCTAGCTTACCTACTTAACTTAAATTACAGCAGTTCCCCAACTGATCCTGGCCTAGGAAAGAGGAAGGAAAGAAGTCAGAGTACATTAGCCCTGTCTGTTGGTAGCAACAAGCCAGTTCTTCACCCTCAAACCTCAAGGAAACCCACAGCATGGGGGGACATCTCACAGCAAATACCTGAGCATGCAAATCTCAGCTGCATCTGAGGCCATTAAACCCTACAGAAGGCAGCCCTTGTGTGCAAGTGTCCCTGGTTCTCCTGGGATTAATTTTAGGAGTAAATTGACTAAGCCACCTTATGGCTGGATAACAGCAACTGCACTGCCTGTTTAATTTCAAGCATCTTCATGTTATTAGCCCGAGACACAGACAGAAGCAAAGCAAATGGAACTACTGCCCTTCCCTCTAACAGAGGAAATTACTGAAATAGAACCATAGGTATTGTTTGGTCAGGGCTTTTTGCTTAGCTTGCTGATTCTCCAAGTGCTTTCATTACCACCTTGGAAACAAAACCAGTTCAGCCTAGAGAGCTATGAGCATCTTTCTAGGAAAAATCACTCAGAAAAATTACAGGAAGAGCTAAGATTTGGGGACGAACGCTTCCTAAGTACAGATCAAACACCATTAACTGAAATAGCGCTTCCAGATGTTCCCCATTTACTTACAGAGGCAAAGCACTTATCTTTTCCTGCTCGCAGCCCCAGCTCAGAGGGCAGGCTCAGCACCCCTCACGGCTCTCACTTACTTGCTCTCCTCATCCAGCAGATGGAGCAGGCCGGTTGGCTTCTTGCTGATGAGGTTTATGCAGCCAGAGTTGTCAATGTAGTCGATGTTGTGCCAGCTAATCCCTTCTGCTCTGTATTCCTCCTACAAGAAAAAGCACAATTAGAGGTTACAACGATACTGGCTGTAAGCAAAAGGAAATCAAAAGGCCAAAGGGTTCCAAAGAAACTGATGCATCATTTATCAAACCAAGCAGCTCTTCCACCACGGTGCCAACAAATGTTTCTGACGCAGAAGAAAAGAAGACAGGGACATCTGTATGACTTGTGTTACGTAGAACCATGTGGCATTTGACAACTTCAGGCATAGCAATCTTGAAAACTGCTTCATGGACAGCAGTGGTAGCACTTTGGGAACGAATCATCAAATGCACCCACATTTTATTAATGTGCAGTAAAAAAAAACAGTGCTAATTTTGCCTGCTTTCTCCTAGCAGTAAGTTAGCTATGCTGCAGACTGGGCCTTCAAGAAACACACACAGTTTAAGCACACGTAAAGCTATTAATAGACAACAGTGGTGCAACACACTCATTTAATTACACAGAAAAAGCAGTAAAACTCCCCATTCCTCGCTGGACCTCCCACTTCTGTGCCCAACAGCATCTATGGTCGTGCTGTAAGTGCTGGCAGTCCCCCGGGGCACACATCACCAGAGTAGGTGTCAGCAGAGTAGGAATGGGGATCTGTCCCCACATTCATCCTGCTGTACCCAAAGCAAGCTGTTTGTTTTCCACCAGACAGCTGCGATCCTCGCTCTTCTGGAAAGGGCCATCTCCTCTGAGGTGCATCTGCAACTGCACTATCTAGAAAAGTCTTCTGGAGAAATTATTTTAGTGCATCTGGAAGAAAGTAGAGCTGTTCTGCTCATAAAAATCCTAATCTTTATCATATGCTTTTACGTAACAACTTGTGACTCACTCTCAGAAGAGCGATATTGGAAGTGTTACTCCAGATGCTGGAAGAAGCAGCACCATTCCAAGCTGTGATTTTACTTTTCTATTGTAAAACACTTTGAGAGTTGGAGAAAAAAAAATTAAGACAGACCTCCTCAGCTGCAGCAATGATACACACACAGGCCAACCCAATTCGGTTTTACTGTTCTTTCTGCTTTTACTGCTGAGTGCAAACCTTTAAAAAATAAGAATGCTCTTCTAGCTATCCAATATATTAGCATGAATCCTTCCTGCATTATTTCAAAGAACTAGAGACCTTTGGGACAACCCATGATGAAATTTTTGTTAAAAAAATACAAGATACATCACCACAATCAACGGTTTCCAATATCATATGTCATATAATGATGCTCTGGAGCGAGACTCGACTTTCTATTATTACTTACCTAAACTTGAAAGAGTGAGCTTTTGCAGTTTTAAGTAGAAAGTGCTCCACAGCACTAATTTCAGACACACATACACACCTCGCCCACCAAAATCCTTTCTTTTCACAAACGTTGCACCATCACATGCAGGTGGAGGTGGATTTCCCATTACCATTAACAAAAACTTCTCCAAAACGTCTCAGGAACCAAAATTCTCTAAGCATTCACCCCAAGCTGGATGCCAAATTCAACACCTGGGGCTTCACACAGCATCACTCCAAGAGCACCCGCTGTGTGTGTAGGTGTGTGAGTGTGCAACAACTCTGAACATGGCAGAGCTGGAAAAGGAAACTGCTATTTTGTTTGGAAAGCAAAAACCCAGGAGATGATGCGCTCCCACAAATCGTTCCCAATTTTGAGCAACCAGTTTGACAGTAAAGATACTCTTCTGGAAGGCTGTCAGCCCACTAAACCCTTCTATCCATTCTGTGTTGACACAGCAACCAGAACAGCTTCCCTTAGCACTCGTGGTGAAGTGTGGAGCACAAAGCCCTCAGTGCTCAGAACAGCACGCATCCCGCTGGAACAAATTCCTGATAATAAGGAACAGCTCTGCATTATTCATTTTCTATTTGCTTTTGCATCTTGGATCTCTGCAGCACAACCAGGATGCTGAAAAAACAGACGTACTTGACAAAGATTTGTTGCATTTTTAGAGCAAACCAGGAAGAAAAGTTTCTAGATGGAAACCCTGCCAACTGTAGAAGAATGCCTATTTCTTGAGCAAGCACGAGCTCTTCCTGAGCGATTCAGTGGAGAGCCGGTGATGCGTGCGCTGGTAACAGGAGGCAGCATCATCCATCAGCAGCCTGCTCCTGACAGCTGCTAAATGGCATGCAGGGGCCATTAGTCCTGCTTGGGACCGGTCCTTACCGCAGCACTGAGCACTAAGACAGCAATAAACCTTGCTGGGATCAACCGAGCACAAACAAGCCCTCAGCGTGCTCCTCAGCGCCCAAAAGCCCTTTAGTTTCTTGAGCCTGAAGACCTAAGCCATACAACCCTGATTTTGGTATTGAGCACAAAGCCAGGCCGCTGAATATTGCAGACAGACACCCAGCTGAGCAACTGTGGGTTTTCACCAGTTACTGCTGCAGCTGCTGGCTTTGATTACACAACCCAACAGCAAAAACACCCCTATTAGCCATTATTATTCTTTCTCTTGCTCTGGAGCTCTACATACTTTTTACCCCCCAGAAATCACCTAGAGCTTTAAGCCTCCATACATCGACCCTGGGAACATACCACCTCTCTGCTCCACATATTCCAGTCCAGTCATAGAATCAGAATGGCCTGGGCTGCAAAGGACCACAGTGATCATCATTTCAACCCCCCTGGTGTGTGCAAGGCTGCCAACCACCAGTCCAGGCTGCCAGTTCTCCTGAAAGCCACTGAAGCTGACACTTGTTGTCCTGCATGGGAGGATCAGCAGCTGCACACTTGATGTCGCTGTCAAAGCCTTCCTAAAAAAGTTCTGCTAATCCAAATTTGGTACAAAGAAACTAGTAATGCTAGCTGGTTTTCCTAAACAGACCTCAGAAAATAATTTAGTTTCAATTGGTTTACTAGTTTATTGGCACTTCCAAGTTGCTTACTGCTATTACTAGATGGGGAAAACTAGTTAATGATTAACACATTAGGACTCACTTATTCAGGTTCCTCTTCAGCTCACAGCACGTGCGTGATCCGAGGCCAAACACCACGTCCCTCCTGGCCTGTTTCCTCAGTCCCAGGATTTTGGCTAAAAAAAGAGTTCTCCTTGGCTAGTTTTTTCCCCATCCCTCTCAAGCTGTGGATTTATTCCCCCCATCCGTCCATCCCTCTCTTCCATCCCCAGTTCAACTTCTGGCTGCGATGGCCAAATATGAATTGGGATTACACTCCTCAAGTAATAACCTTTTCCATAACAGCTTGGATGCAAGCTCTCATTTCGGGACAGACACGTACACAGCAAACACCAGAGCACTTGTTCCAAAGCACAAATGGAAAGAAGTTTCCCTTAGTCCATTTTTTCCCAGCATGTTTCCAGTTCTTGGTTTGGTTGTCTTTAGAAAGAGTCACAGTCCAAGAGGACTAACTGTGACTTTGTGATCTACCAGATCTTTGCTGGCTTGCAGAACACCATGCAACCCCCACAAATAAAAGGAGCAGCTTCAGGGGAAGATCCCTGCTGTCTGCAATGCATACACCAAACCTTTCCTGATGGTGGGATCAGAATCCTGCCTGCCAGTGGCTGGGGAGAGGTTAACTTCAGAGCGGAAATTCCCCAATTTTTGTGCTATTAGAAGCAAGTGGACAACACATGGGGTATGCTCAGACCCCTGGAGATCACAACATCTGCAACTCTCTAACCTAATCCAGCAACTGGGAGTGACAGATCATCCATCACAGTACTTGGTCCTGGAAGATACGCCACTAAAAGGTGAATCTTGGCATTTCCAGAAGTGTTTGCAGCCTGACAAACCACAAAGGGTTTGTTGTCTTTCAGACTCCTGGATGAAAGAACAGGTTTCATCTCTTTTGCCAGCGCTGACCGTAACGATTCTGCAGGTAAAATGCCCTCACAACACCAACTCTGTGGGACTCACACTTACAACATGGATCCCTGACTGTGTGTTGGTGCTACCAGGAATCAAACCACAGATTTCCAGTATTTGCAGTACGTGCTGGTGCAGCGAAGCCCACAGATTCCTATTTTTTGTCACCCTCTCTTAAATGCACAGCCTCACTCTCTGCAGCCCCAGCTCACTGAGACCCGCTCTGCTGGAAGGAACAATGCTAGTTTGCTGGAGAGGAGCACAGGGCTTTGGCTCCCAGACATAAAACTCGGCGAAAAGAACTGAGAAATGAGCCAAAAGCACACAGAGTCAGGTTTTTCAGAGTCTAGCAGCTCAATATTTAACTCTATCAGGTGAGAAATTACCGACTGCTCTCCTCTAGTGCATCCATAGGTAGACAAATACCTTCCAACCTTGCATCTCAGCTGTCGTGATCATACTGGCACAGTGATGTGGCATCCATAGGGACACACAATGCATACCAACAAAGACACTTGTTCTGCTGGCATGAGCACAATAACCTCCCAACTGACACAGCCTGAAGTGACAGAGCAGAGTTTTGTTGCCATAGCACCATCAGTTGCTTGCTAACAGCCTGGTCAGCAATTGCATTAGACAAAGCCTGGGGGAGAAGGGGGTCAGTGGCTTCAACTCACCTCTCACTAAGGAAAGAAGTATTTATGTATGCGCTTCATCACTTCATTCAATATTCAGAAAGATGTGGCCAAGCAATGAGCTGGCTCCTTGAGCTCTTCTTGCTTGCAAGGCATTTTTGAGAGCTTAAAATGCTCAGACTGATCAGAATGCCATGCCTCAAAACTATTTGTGATGTTCAAACATAGAAGGAAAATGGGGGTCCAGGCGCTGCAGAGCACATACCTGGAATGTGAGCATTCTCTGCTGAAATTCACATGACGTTATTTGAGGAACATTAGCTTGTAAAATCTGTGGCACCAAATTAGCAGAATGTGGAAGTATTTCCAATATTGTTACATGTGAAAATTAGAGCAACTGTAGTAAGCAGACAGCTGAGCACTATTAAAAGAAAAATGCCTGTCTACTACTGACCAAAGGCTGCAGACACTGGAAGGACTGCTCGTCCCATAGAGGGATGCAGAATAAGAGCTGGTACTGGAACACGTGTGCTGAACAGCAGAATATTCCCAGCTGGGATGAAGGGCTTGAGGGAAGCCTGCTGCTCAGAACCACAGAGACCTGGGGTTTTATAGCTGATGTGCAGAGTAAGAAGCACTGTTATGCCTATGGAAGGGCAGATCAGCTCTGTTATCAAGACTTTATTTTGATGCTAAACCAAACACTCTCTAATCCACAGTGAGATTAAAACTCCACATATACTGACTGACAGAAAGTACCCACAAGCCTGACAGCATCCAGCCCTGACAGAAGCTTGGAGCACCTCTCTTATGAAGAAAGGTTGAGGGAAATGGGATTATTTAGCTTGCAAAAGAGAAGGCTTCAGGGAGACCTAATTGTGGCCTTTCAGTACATGAAAGGAGGGGGAACGGCTGTTTGCAAGGGTGGATGGTGGTAGGACAAGGGGGAATGGTTTTAAACTGACACAGGGGAGGTTTGGGTTGGATATGAGGAGGAAGTTTTTCCCCCAGAGGGTGGTGAGGCACTGGAACAGGCTGCCCAAGGAGGCTGTGGATGCCCCATCCCTGCAGGCATTCAAGGCCAGGCTGGATGTGGCTCTGGGCAGCCTGGGCTGCTGGCTGGCGACCTGCACACAGCAGGGGGTTGGAACCGGATGAGCATTTGGTCCTTTGCAACCCAGGCCATTCTGTGATTCGTTTTGGAGGCACTGGAATGTATTTCTGCACATCCACATGTGCTTGGAGCAGGGAGGTGAGGTGCAGGAAACACCGAGCACAGAATCCACTGCCTTCACTCATGTGACTGCACCTTCATCTGTGCCTGTGCTTCTCTCACTTCTGCACTCCCTGCATGTGAAATAAATACACAGAAACACAGCACTAAGCCTTCACTGCATGCAAGCTAAAAGCGAACAACTTAATATTAATCCTGAGTAGATTCATCCAACAGACAAGCGGGGAGAAAAGGAAAAATAAATATTTTCATTAATGTCTGCATTAATCCTCTCTCTCTGGTGTTACTTCCAGGATGAGTGTGAAAGAAGATGATGCTCAGGATTTTCACTTTTGCATCCAGCACTGGAACTAAAGTCATTTACTCTGAGGGGAAAAAACACACATTTACAATCTCAGTCTTTCAGCTACTCTGAATTGCTCCACATGCAGCTATGGGCAGCAGCAAGGGGCAGCAGATGCTAAAAAGTAGAATCAAAAAGGGAGAAAACTGCAATGCTCACAGCCATCTAAAGTACTGCACTCCCAGGGGCACTGCTCCCCAAAACCACATCGCAGAATGAAGAGATGGCCAGAGGGAGTGGTGTGGAGCCTGAAGAACACAAAGACAGCATGAGACCATGTATGTTGGAGGAGAACATGAGAGACGTGATATAAGTGCAAAACAGAGAGCAGCATGGAGAAAACATAATAAACAGAAGTTTCCCATCTGTCTTAGAGGATGAAATACAGGGCAGCAAAAAATAAGGGCTGAACACTAAGACTGAGGTTTTTTTCCCCAATGTATGGACTTTGTTGCCCTATTGCTGGATACCAAAAGTCAAACAACTGGCATGACCTGGGGCTTGGTAGGCATCCATTGCCCAGCCTGCAAGCCACAAAATATCTCAGCACTTCAGTGCCCAGGAGGCGATCATCTCATACAGTACTGCAATAGCAACAGGCTGCAGTGGAAGCCGGGGAGCAGCCCCAAAATTAACATTTAAAGCCCACAGAGAAGGTGGGCAGCCTTGTTGCTGGCGAGATGGTTTTGTTCCATCAGACAGCCCATGTTCACTGTGAGAGTATCACTCGAGCTTGCAGAGCGATGTGACCCAAAGCCCTTCCTGACAGCCAGATATAAAAGCAATCAAAGCAGGTTTAGAAAGCAGGGAAATGTGTGAAAGGTCCTCAGACCTCAGGCTTCACCTCCCTGCAGCACGTAACCACCAGGCAGGTCGTTCTCTCCTTCCTTTGCGTGGGCAAGGCTGAAGGAGAAAAGAGGGGTGAAATGCAGGGGGAAACGGTCCAGCATGAAGTGCTACTGCAGCGAGTCCAACTGTAAAATCAGAATGGACTAACAAGGAAATGTAAAGCAGAGTGATCAGTTATTTGCATGGGATTGTGCACACAGCACGCTGTGCTTCCCAAAAGCATGCGAACACCTGTAATGCTGGGATAAACCCCAAAAGCAGATGAAAACCTGACCAGATGGAGCCAGATAAGTGGCCAGAGTGCATCTGGCAGAGCTGATCCGATGACCTTCCTTACTGAGGCACAAGTAAGCCTTACTCCCACACGGCTATTCACAGAATTAAGTGGGAAACCACCTTCTTCCAGAGCAGCTCCATGTAGGAACTCTCAGTGCCATCATCACCAACTGCTCATGAGCAGCATCCCATGACCCACTCCCGTGCCACCCATCGCTTCGGGATCTCCACAAGCACATTTTTCCCAGAAATTCACAGTTGAACAGAAGGGTGTGAAATTCCTCCCCACTCGGCTCCAACACCATCTGCTGAGCTTTGAGACAGCACGTACAAAGTGAGAATGCAGGAACCGAACCGCTTCCACACCTCACTGTGCTCCTTGCCGACGGCCCCAGCTTACTTACAAAACATCACCAGTGGATTCAACGCCCATAGAAATACGAGCTTTTGCAAATATAAGCCTGCAGCCAGCAAACCCAAGTGTATGAACTGTTCCTCTTGATTGCTGTCCTAATAGCAGGCCACCAGACACGCAGATTCAGAGGGATAAAACATGTAAATAAGCTGAAAGAGCACAGCTGAAAAACCAGAACAGAGTCCTTATTTTTCATTCTATATGGAAAACTGTCTGGGAGAGAACATAACGCTGGTTCTCTAACAACAACATTGAAAGAGGTCATCATCACGTGATCCGCTGAGCAGGCTGAAGCTTCTCCAAGGCTCTGTAAGAGCTCCTCTTTGGAGCCTTCTGGATACGTTGGTCCGGAATTTCTCCACGGATTTGTGCTGCTGCTTTTGTGGCCGTGTCCAAGGAGAAAGGACTTGGAAGGACCAGCCACAGCAAAAGCTATTGAGGAAAAAGAAACCACGGCAAAAGAAACTCCCCTCTGATCCCTGGCAATGCCACGCTTTTTAAAGGAAACTTTGATCTTTGCAGCTAAAAGGTTTTTCTCTCCTCTAAGCAAGTAAGGATCCATGAAAAGTCTTATTTACTGTCACTAATACCAGCAGGCTGCACTTCAAAGGGGAAATGGATTATGGTTCTAAATGCTGTTGCTCCTGATCAGCCCTGCAGTTTTTGCAGGCATTTAAAAATAGTTATTTCTCTGCAGATAACAGAGCAAATCAGAGAGTCAGAAGCTGTCCTAGTGAAGGGCTAGCCAAGGTATCTAGAGCTCCTGAACCCATCTTCCGAGCAAGCAAAGTAGAACTGCCCAAATACAACGTGCTCATTGAAGGGACCCCAATGCTGCCAACCTTCCAGATAGGAGAACCTCATTCCAAGAGTTCCTGAATGAGTGAGACCTGTGTCCACAGGCTGTGGATGACAGAGATGCCTCGAGTTCCTGACACCCCTCCAGACGGGTGCCAAAGCCAACCGTGCCCATGCTCCATTTAGGAGCTTGCCAAATACTTCTGTTTATTCCCAAGCTAAGTAAAAAAGGAATTTACACACACAGCTTTTTCTTAAAAAGCGCCCACAGCCAGCACGTATAAATATGCATCCACATGCCATTTAAATGCAAAAAATAAAAAATAAAAAATAAAAAAAATAAAAATAAAAAAAAACAAAATAGTGAATTCCTATTTTGGTTCGAGACACGTGAGATGAACATTGAGTCGTCATTAAATCACAATTAGAAAATCATGGAGAAATAATTGCAAGGCACTGCATGCAGCTCTCGCTGGATGATGCCTCATTTTCCAGCCAGCAGTACTGACAGCGGCCAACACGCACAGGTCGATGCCCCCGGGATTGCTGTTATTTAGTGCATGATCCAAAGGCACGGCTCTGTGCTCATGGGATCTGCAGATCCCCATCCCAAATCAGCTCCCTGCGGTTCAGTGGCAGCAGTGGGGTTTGGTGGGTTCTGATCTCAAAAGATGGAAAATCATGTTTGTGACATTCATCTAGCACAACACACCCAGCCATGGCTCCGCTTACTCCTCCAGTCTTTTTGCCCAACTCTGGCCCTACAGCCAGTGACACACAAGTCTAAGGATGATTTGCAACCTGCAGGTTGTTGCTACTGAAATCAAAGAGGAAAGGAATTATATCTCAATGGTTTTTACTATACATACCAGGCTTGGACAACGTAAAGGAAACCTTGGTTCAATCCTGCTTTACCCTTGTGTCAATAAATGCATGCGCTTTGTTTCTCCTCCCACCCATCCATACCCTCAGCAGGCTCACAGCTCTCCTTGCGAGGGCTCATCCCATATTGCCCCCCAAAAACCCTGCTATGATGCCAAGCCAGCTGTCCGGGCAGGAATCTCACACGTTCTGGGCCAGCCACTCCTGCCTCAACCATGCAGCATTTCAGATGAGCTGAAATATTTTAGGGGCTTTCTGCTTCCAGTGATGCCTTGTTCCTCATCTTGCTCACACCAGACTCAGGGAAATCCACCAGCACAGCTTTCAGACAAACCGCCGTTCACAAACACTTGCTAATATTTCATTAAACCCTTGCCTACTGTAGCCCGAAAGTTTGGGAATGTGCAAAAATTTCCCTACAACCACAGCTCTGCTCAAAGACTGGGACTCAAATCACAGAATTATAGAATGACTTGAGTTGGCAGGGACCAACCACAAGGATCACGAAGCTCCAGCTCCCCTTTTGAAGGCAGGGCCACCAACCTCCATACCTAATACCAGCCCAGGCTGCCCAGGGCCCCATCCAACCTGGCCTTGCACACCTCCAGGGATGGACGGAGCATCCACAGCCTCTCCGGGCAGCTGTTCCAGCTCCTCACTGCTCTCCTAGATCTTCCCCCTGACATCCAACCTAAATCTTTCCCCCCTCAACTTAAAACCATTTCCTCTTGTCCTTCTCTGTTACCTACATTCAAACAGTTGGTCCCAAGCATCAATATCAGCACTCAGCACAGCAGGGTGCATGGGGCAATTCACTGGGGCACAGAAATTAAACGTGTCTGTACCATTCAAAAATAACTATTACAAAATACTGCTTATTTCATCTTCATCTCTGTTTTTTAATTTGCATTTTTGTCTGTTACCTAATGTATGCAGTATCAGTATATTAGTGCAAATTGTGGTGCTGTGTTCACAAAGACTCAATCATTAGTGGACTTACATACACCGTGCTTCCCCACTGGGCTTTAAGAAAGAATCAAGGAATCAAAAAACACTAACCCAAACTGCTTCCTATGGACAGCTAAATCTAGCACAGAAATAACACAACAAGTCCTTGAGTCTATACATCACAGCAGAATAGCTTTCCAGATCATTTTCTGAGAACGTTTTCCAATTTGCCTACCTAGAGTGCTGCCACACAGATTTAATACAATTAAAATTTGCTTTTCCATCTGTTTTCACGCTGCCATTACCCCAAAGCTCTTCTCTCATCCCAAGGAGATCGTGCACAGCAAACATTCCAGGGGCTGATGGTGAGCACAGCCCCATTTTCTTCTGAAGATAACGCTTAAGCAACTCAAAGTATTCTTTCTTCTCCCCACGTATGAGTTATGTACGATGGCACGTTTCCAAATCATAAATCAGTAACTTCTGCAGCCTGTTATTCCTCCGCATGTCACGGGGAATAGAGCTGAGCACAGCATTTTGCAGCCAACCCTTTTCCAAGGAAAACAGAAATCCGACGCGAGCTCCCAGCGCCCGACACATCGCTCGTGGTCACCGCTCATCTCCAGCCATGGTAAGGATGGAATACGTGGAGGCCACGTTTGTGCCCACAAGGAGTGAGGAAACACTGCAGGGGAGACAATGAGAGCTCCATGCTGTATTAGAAAGTCCCTTTTTTGCTAGGTGCTTCTGCTCTGTTTTCCCTATGTGACACTGCTGGGATTTGAAGCAGTGCACAGAAATCCCGAGTGTCCAAGATGCTTTAAAATACTGCAGGTTGCTAAGCATGGCTACAGTCATTTCACAGGGCAAATTAACTGTGTCACCACATCCTGCATCAAATTCATGGATCCTTAGTTTTTTGGTGGTGCTTTGTTGGTTTTTCTTTGTTTTTTTAATTCACTCCCACTGCAATGAACAAAGTGCCACAACATCCACGATTCAGCCAGGACTTCATTTTCCATGAGGAGTTTAGAATGGCCTGGATTGAAATGGTCTGCAATGCTCATCCGGTTCCAAACCCCCTGCTGTGTGCAGGTCACCAACCAGCAGCCCAGGCTGCCCAGAGCCACATCCAGCCTGGCCCTGAATGTCCGCAGGGATGGGGCATCCACAGCCTCCTGGGGCAGCCTGTTCCAGTGTGTAAAAACCTATCTACCTCTAGAAATACTTGCAGAGCTCTGGATGACTGAGCAAACATTTTGCAGGACGTGTTATCTTTATGAAATTAAGTTTTCCTATGTGAGTTGGCTGGGACATGAAACTCACCAGGTACCATGCCAGAAAACAGACTCTGCTCAACACCTGAGCACAAGCCAGTTGACTGCGCTCCAAGCCTCTTTTTTCTTTTATTTCAACCTCAGTTCCCCATCAATTTTTAAAACAATAAAAGGATGTCCTCAAAATTGACATTTGGCTGCTGCAATGTAGAAAACGAGGCAGAACCTGAAGCGGCAATGCCTGCGGGATGGCAGGCTATTGGACCTGTCAAACTTTGCAAAGTATTGGCTGAAAACAGGAAGAGGAGGGTGGGGGTGAGCCAAAACAACGAGAATCAGGAGGCTGCCCATCCATCAGGACAACTGCCAGAAATCTGAATAGCAGAGGAGAGCTGCTCCAACACCAGGGGCTATGCGCACACCTTGCCTTACACTGGGGTCATGACAGCTTGAGGGATGAGACCACGCTTTGTGGAAGAGCTAATCATACCTTCATTGTGCAAGGACCTTGGGAAAGCAGAATTCATCCTCCTGCCACATAGAGCAGGAGTGGTAAGGCCTGCAGGAGCAGCCCCAGAGCCACCAGCAGCAGGGCTACAGCCCTGCGTCCCAGCTGACCCCCTCTTGTGGGACACATAGGAAGCGAAAACCACCCTGGCTCAATGCTGCAATGACAACCTTTACACCTGTGAATCATTATCCTCCTGAACACAAGCGTTTGCCTACACAAATATACCAGGATTTATGAGGTTGGGCTTCACCCAGTTAGTGTTGGTCTCTCTTGCATCTTCCTTCATCTGCTGAAGCACATTCCCATGCACCACAGATCATCACTGAGCCTTCCTCAGCTATCCAGAATGGGTGGTTTATTAAAAAAAAGAATATGTAGGAAAGGAACATTAATAATTGTCTTCATTCAAGATAGAACTCCAACACATACCTTTTTTTTTTTTGTCTTCTCCTCCTGTTTTACTACAAACAGTGTGCAGAGATGTGTTATTCTCACTCACAAGGTCGTCTTGAGAATCAGGAGCTGCGTGCTGCAGAGATTTTTGCATCTGCCTCAGCACACAGCAGCAGAGCAGCTGTGTTTTTGGGAGGCACCAGGCTGCAGGCAGACAGACCATGGCTGTTCGCAAACAGCTGGAAATAGCATTGTCTTTAGATAGAAAGGTTTTTTTGTGAAGTGCATTAGAAATCACTAGGAGTCATGGAAGACAAAAAAGAAAATATGGTTAAAACAATCCTGTGCCTGTGCTAGACCACTTTGTGGTAGGGTCTCTGGTTTCCATAACATAAGCAGTATGTCATAGCAACAATTACATCAGTGCTAAATGCCATTCCTGCACACAAATTCTACTACGACTTGTAGAAAATCCTTGGTGCCGACTTGAATTTGTCCTTCCTTCTAGCAGAAATTTCCAAATAGCTCAGCAATGCTGTCTGCTGCCTTCCTGAGAATATGAGAAGTCCATCTCTGGAAGCAGAGAACATCAGCACATCACCAACAACCCCATTTGTTTCTCAGCACAGGAAGATACCAAAACAAACTCAGGTATTTGCCACTCAAAGTAATGCAACTATTTTGCTGCCCTGAAACACAACGTGTACTACCCAGTGTCCATCTGCAGACTGGCAATGATTATTAAAAGCAGATTGGGCCAACTAGGAATGAAGGACATTCTTAATGTCCAAAATCTGCATGTGCATCACCAGCTGTCTTCTCATCAAATCAAATCATTCTCCTACTTGCAGCAGATAACCCCAAGGAGAACAAGAGAAAACGATTAGACTGTGCAAGTCAATCAAGAGTTAGCACTTGTAGGGTATTTACTTACACTTGCAGAAAACAAAATATGAAGAGAAGAGTGTATTCCCACTGGCTGAGACTGCAAACAAATATTTTCTGCCTTGATGATGTGTTCAAGCATTAAGAATTGGAATTGAGCACTTTGGAATCAGATGCCTCCAAAACTGCTCTTCTTATCCATACTGAAAACATAGATGCGAATGACTTCATGCACTTGACAGGTTTATAGCAGCAATCTAATTAGGTCATTGGTTATAAGCTGGCCCATGGAGAATTACAGCACATTCCTTTCATCAAACTGCCTCCATCAGGAGCTCTGATGGAACATTTCAGACCCAAGCAGGAGCACTGACCTGCCAAGAAGCCTCAGCCCAGCACAGAATTCCCTTTGGGATGATGACATCTCACCCAGGTGCCATCTTCCCCCACGCCCTCCCAAAAACCCCTCTACAAAGTCTATCAGCTACCTTTAGAGGAAAAAAAGAGCTATGCTGGTTCGACAGCAGTCTTCCAGTTTGCCCTTTTGTTGCGGATAACTGCAGAACCACCCTATTTCCCAGAAACACAGCCTTGTTTTTCCCCATTGACTTCTTACAGCATCTATTGAAGGGTGCATCAGAATACAAAGAACCAGTTACAAAACAGAAATAAAGCATTCAGCAGCCCAGCACCATCTCCTTGATGTGGACAGCAAAGAGAGGAGGGTCAAAGTGCAGCAAACACCCTGCAAATGTTCCATCAGGGCTACATTGCTTATTTTTGCCCATCCTTTGCGCCCACCCCTTTTCAGATCTCTTGCAGTACTTACTAACAGATAGCTAGTAAGTACTGATAGATAACAGAGAGGCCCAAACCAAAACTATCAGAGTTTCTGGGCAGGGCCAGTTTAATGTTCTGATCTCAGCTGGACTCAGGCTGCAGAGTGCAGCTCATCAAATACCAGCCCGACGGAAACTAACGATAAGGAGGATTCCATCGACCTCACCCAAAGAAGGATTTCACAGAATCAGGGCATGCAGACTGGCATAGAAAAAAAAAAAAGCACTTTGAAGGTCCAGGGCATATTTAAATTTACCTTTACATACTTATATATAGATATTTTTAATTCTTTCATAGGCATTCACTCTCAGTCCCTGTCATAGATGGGGAACCATGGGAAACAGACAGCCTTTAATGCAGCTCAATTGCATGCCGTGCATTCACAACAAGGCATGTACTTCAGCAGTTGATGTGTCCTGCTTGTTATTACACAATAAATGATGTTTGGCAAAGCCTCCTCCCACTCTGTGAAGAAACCATGCCATTCTGTAGCACGTTACCTGTTAAATTATAGCCTGTACTTCTGCCATCTCTCCTACAGCACATTAATCGGAGGCCGGAAGGCAACACCCAGTCTTAACAAACCTAAAACAAAGCTTAAAGTTCAACCCTCCTAACATGTCTCTGCTATCACAAGTCACAAGGACCAAGCTGAACCTTCCAGAATGTGTTCCACTTTCAAGAGAATCAGAAAAATAACATACGTGGTATTGAACCACATAGCAGTGAGTCCAGAGAAATGCAAGACAGAAATCGGATGCTGATGAATCCTCAGAGCATATGTTAAGGGGACAACAGTTAAGGTCTTGGTGATGCCTGAGGATATCTGTATCTCCAATTCAACAAGGGGCTTGGAAAGCAAGAGTTATTTCAGAACAGCAAGTCTCTGGATTTTATCTTATTGGCAGCAGTAACAGCAATAAGTAGCAATGACAAATAGAAAGTAAATATGAATAATTCCAGGTACATTTTTTAGCACAAAGGAATTAAGGGGACATTTGAAGAACTCTGGGTCCATCAGTCCCACAAATCCATGAGTACACTCATCGTATGATAGCAAATATTTACAGGCCCACCTGTTCCAGCTTAAAGATGTGTTGGTTGAAGTAGTGCTGTAAGCGTTCATTGGCAAAGTTAATGCAGAACTGTTCAAAACTGTTGTTTTCATAGTCCTCAAACCCAAAAATATCGAGTACTCCAATGGATAAAGTCTGCAAGAAAAGTGAGAATGCAGATTAGCATAAAAATAAAAAGCCAGTGGATTATTTCTATGCTGAGTACAATCAAAAGCAAACAAACAAAATTAAATACGCTTAATATTGGGATTTCATTTTTACTGGGACTGTTAATATTATGCCATCTGGAAGGCTTCACCTACTTCAGAGGGATGAAATGTAACTTCAGACGTCTGGACAGATGGCCTTTTTCTAAATAAAAGTCCTCTCAGAGTATTTTGGCTATTTTTATTATTTATAGAGAAATTGCCATCTTCGAAGAAATCCGAACCCAGCTCCAAGTTATTCCATTGGGCCTAATATAGCAGTCTGGGGGAAAAACAAGGGTAGGGCTGGAAAAGAAGCTAGCATCACAAAAACAAAACACTGAAACACTTGTAGAAAGCAGATACAAGCAAAGCAAACTCAGTCCAGCTGTAAGCCTCCCAATGCAACACCTGCACGGCAGGAGGTTGAACAGAAACAAAGCATCGCAGTGAAGGAAAATACAGCAGGTCAGCAGTTGAAAAGCATCAGAACCTAAATATGGACAGAAAAAACATCCCATAGTGAGAAGTGTGGCCCAGACCACGCTTGTGGTGGGATGGTGTCTCCCAACATCCAACAGGGTAAAAAGGACCTGACATAGGTACAATTCCTGCTGCAACAACCAGGCCTGCTCTGTCAGACAAGTAATTAATCATCAGCTACAAATAAAGCTCAGCCCGTGTCCATCTAGCAAGTCTCTGGCCAGGATGCATGCATGGGGCCCTCCACCAGCTCAGGCTTCCACATCTCACCAACATCCCACTTAGGTGAAGAGCTCTGTTCATACATCCCAACTACACCAAACAGCACACGAGGTAACAGCATCAGAGCTAGCCAAATGACCCAAAGCTCAGGCAAGGAGGGGAAATACCCCTCTGCTCCATCCATAGGAACATAGTGAGCTACTGGGCACCGGGTTTTAATTGCACTGGTCTAACAAGGATTTTATCAAACCACCTTCTTAAGGCTATCACAACTCTGCTACCAGAAGCACAAACCAGATTACCATAGTGTTGTCTGTGCTGCAACTGGAACATTTTCACGTTATCATGGCAGTAAAGCCTTCCTTCTGTGCTTGGCCCATAGGCAGAGGGCTATCCAAATCTGAAAGAGCTGCTGCTGCTGCAAGCTTTGTATGAGAGGGATTCTGGCAACGCTGGCGGTCATACAAGCAGAAGTACAACCCAAAAAGCACAGTGAGAGGCACACCAAGTGCTGCGAGCCTGTTTTTCCAAAAGGTCACTGGCCACTTTCTCCTCCTCTTGCCTGATGTTTGGGTTTTCCTCTCTATTCCGGCACCAGATGGCTGTACCTGCTATAAGGATGACAGCTGAGGGCCCTTGGGCAGCTTCCCAGCAGTCTGCATCACCTGGCAAGCCCTGAACAACAGCTGTTGGACAGGAGGCGGAACTGGAAGCTCCTGGAGCAAGGACAGAGCCTGGCAGAGCAATCTCCCCGGGCATCCCAATGATCTGTTCACAAAGCCATTCATTAAATCCCAGACTGAGACGTAAAAACCACTGGTTTCATGATTTTATTTTTAATACCTTCATTAGCAATCGGCTCACTCACTTTATCTATGGGACATACGAAGATGGTAACAGAAACACCAGAGAGTGACCTAACCCTAATCAGAAGCACCATGCTGGCATTGCAAAGCCCCTTCCTTCCAGAGGTGAATGCTTCAAACTAAGCACACAGCCTGCCACAACAGAACACGACACAGCTGAGTACAACCAACTTCCCCATTTCCAATGCTAGCAGTTACTGTGCCAAAACCACTACTGAAATACATTTTAATGGATCACAAAAAGCAGGCTCAGAGGCAAGAGGCACAGAACTCCAAAAACTCAGCACCTAACAACATCACTGCAGCTCTGTGAGACGAGCAGGGCTAATTCTGCACGGGTCATTTTTCAGCAGTTCCCCCTTCTCATCTCACTTCCATTGCGCCCAACTCTGCCTCCAGAAAGCAAAATCTTGCAATGTGCTTTTGGATTCACTGAACGAGGGAAAGAAAAAGGTCAACATGTTGGAGTCCATCAGATTCTTAAGACAAGAAACTCAGATTTTTACGGCTGTTTCTCTGCCTCCCAACCTGCTGGCCTTCAAAAAATCTCACTGTACCTCTCATAAAAGGGTCCTACTGGCTTTGCCAGCATAAAGCAGCTCAAGCCTTCTACCAGGAAAAAAAATATGTCTGTTGAGTTATGCGTAAGTGAAATTATTCTGTTAAGCTGCATGCAATCCGGCCGGCTATAGGATGAAGTTTACAGCACAGTATGTACTGAAAGTAATCAAATATCAATGCTTAGAAATCTTCAACGCTTCGATTTTTAATTCAGGCTTTGAATGAATGCTACCTGGAAACAATGACAAGATGTAGGATGAACTACATTTAATGAACCCGTGTATAGCTTACGTCTTAATGTTGCTCCTCTACCCAAACCAATATTTAAAGACAAGTGTGCAGCAGTGACAAGCCAGCAAGTGTCAGCTTGCTGCAGGACCAAGCAAGTTATTAGTGCAGCATCTTTAGAAGCACAGAATGGTTGCAAAGGAGCACAGTGCTCATCCAGTCCCAAGCCCCTGCTGTGTGCAGGTCACCAACCAGCAGCCCAGGCTGCCCAGAGCCACATCCAGCCTGGTCCTGAATGCCTGCAGGGATGGGGCATCACAGCCTCCTTGGGCAGCCTGTTCCAGTGCCTCACCACCCTCTGGGTGAAAAACTTCCTCCTCATATCCAACCTAAACCTCCCCTGTGTCAGTTTAAAACCATTCCCCTTGTCCTATCACTATATACCCTCACAAAGAGCAGTTCCCCCTCCTGTTTATACGCTCCCTTCAAATACCAGAAGGCCACAATGAGGTCTCCCCAGAGCCTTCTCTTTTGCAAGCTAAACAAGCCTGGCTCCCTCAACCTTTCTTCATAGAAGAGGTGCCCCAGCCCTTTAGCAATCCATTCTTTGTATTTAAAAACATACATCAACAAAGATGTTGAAGTTTGTTGAGCCTCAGATTAGGAATCAGAGAGTATTTGAGGGAAAAAGCAGCCTCACACTTTCCTAAAATGCCACAGCCATGAATCAGGCAGTTAAATGTTACGCAGGGGTCTTCAGGGCACTCAGCAAATGAGGGTCTCAAAGATTGCCTGCTCTGCAACTCCCACAGTGCCCATAAACACTGGCTGTCAGAGCTGACTTATAGCACCCCAACGTATGCTGGTGATGTCATCCCACCACTGAGGCACGTTTTGGCAATCGCAAAAGGGTTTGTTTCAGATTCTGGGGGGGAAAAAAAAACTGAAATGATATTCCAAACCAAGCCAACGCTGTGAATATAAAGAACATCATCACCAATAAATCTTAAAGGATTATTCCAATCTATATCACCACAACGTCCACGGTGACGTCTGACACAAAGTGGGAGGTGGGAATTTGCTACAGATTCTGAATCTGGGACATGAAAATGACAAACAGATGTGCACGAAGCCCAGTGAAGTGTTCAGCAGTTCTTCCTCTCTTTCAGGTCAGATAGCCAAGAATAATCTTAGTTGAATGAATGAATTAAATTATTTAGAGGCCGTGAATTCACACTGACCACGACAAACACTTAAGAACACCTCCGTTACAACAGGGTTATTCAGCAGAAAGGGAAGATGCTTCACACAAACCACGTGGGAAAAGCTTAAAAACACCCTTGAAAGAAATCTCTTTCCTTCAAACATCATCTGCACTGCATCATCATTTTAAGCAGCAAGACGGACTTCTAACAATCCCTAACCTAATATAAGGAGGGGAAATTAAATAAAGGACTCTCCGAGGTTTAGTAATCGAGTTCTCACTAGGAGGAAACATCTCCAACCTCATTAATAAAGGTCAGATTTCAGACAGTTGTAGGGTATCACAAGAAGAGCCGTTATCAGAACAGAAACTAAAAGCTCAACAGAGACGACCATCAGAAATGGAGAACACACCAGCAGCAACTCACAGCAAAACCCACACACAGCAGCACTGCTGGAAGCATGAAACAACTCCTATCAAATCACTATCCCAAACTCAGCTCAGAAACAACGTGCTGTGAATCCTGTCAGTGAGTGAGATAAGCCAAGTCCCACTGTGCTTTCCCAAAATAATTCACTGTACATTAACTATGCATGGATATCAAAGGTCTGATTTACATCTTCCAAATACTAGCTTGAAAAACAGTGGAAGAATGGCAACCAAGGAGTTGTTTGCTTTACCTAGCTTCATCTTTTGATCTTCTCCTCACTGCTGTTATCAAATAAACACACGTATTTGGATATGAAAAATCCCTCTGTTCCCATTGCCCCAAGTTCTCCTGAGGCCATAGACACTGTTAGGACCTGTGTCTTCTTCCAGCCTATCAACAAAGCAGTCCATCAGAATTCAGCCTGGCTTAAATCAAACCAATCAAACCCTGCCGCAAACGCAGCTCGCCCCAAGGAAGGCCCACATCTACCAGGTTTTGGCCAAGTCCTGCCCAAGTAGCTCTGCAACGCCATTTGCACAGCAAGAAGGCTTTTCTGGATGCAGAGATGGTTTTTACAGCACACAGAGCAGAGTAAAGCAGGATCTCAGGTGCATACCCGATTTACAGATGTGCATTTGGAATATTTGCCTCCTCCAACCTCCTGACAACCTTCATTGTCAAAGCCCTGAGCTACAGAACCAGGCAGAATGTTAAGCAAGCCCCTGCAAAGCCCATGCAAGCTCAAATCAGGTGTTTTTATAGGACTGAAATCAGAATTTATGCTGACAATCACAATTTGCACCTTCACTTTCGACACCAACTTTAGGCACAGGTCTGCTCTCAACTTCCACTCTCAGTTATTTTACCTCTGCACAAGACTAAGTGCCACAAAAGACAGATCTCTGCCAAAAACCCATCACCTGACAACCTTCCAAACCTTCAAAAGCTGCAGGATTGTTTGACAGTTTATCTTAAAAGTCAAATTAACACTGGTGACAAGCATGGGTTGGGATAAAGCCGGTGCACTTGCTGCAGCATGAAGGGTACATCACCCACTGCCAACTCAGGAGGCAGCAGCCTTTCAGGGAATGGTGCAAGATTATATTTTTCTTCCAAAAACCAGAGATTAAATGTGTATTTTTGGGATACAGGCACATACCTGTACATATCCAAAGCAATGCTGCCATGTGAGCACTGACATCTTGCCTGCACTGACAGCTCTTTCCATGGGCTGGAGGTCTCATATACTGCAGCCAAACCCCAGGAACACATATGGGAGTAAGAAGTGCTACATCCTAATGCAGTGTTTTTCAGCCTGAGTCCTACCTGAGGTTGAGATCGAGCTCACAGGTGTCTACAGTTGTGCCCTGCTGCCACACAGAGCTCAAGCAAGTAGCAGTGTCCTAGACTGATTTAGTCTGTAAATATTACGGAGCACACACTATTTGAAAACAAATAAATAAAGCATCTATAGTGGGTTATTAAAAAATTAAGCAGCGTTTGAGATGCATCTCCTTGTGAAAAGAAGTCCGTTGTTTGTGTCTCACCAAGAACACAAGTGGCTTTTTCCCTGACAGCTCAGACAAAACTTTGATGACATACCAAAAATCAGGTAACGTGTTCTGTAAAACAGTACACCAAGTGTGTGCAGGCAGGAGGCACACCGTATGTCACCAAACTCATCTTGTCAGTAGTGTCACCAACCGCCTATTTAGAACAAGCTTTACAAAATGCCTTTATTTATAGCCTATAACCACGCTCCTCTAATCACCACAAGCATTTCTGTGCAGTTAACTATAGGAGCAGCTATGCTACAAACCACTGCGACTTCCCTCAGTCCCCCAGTGTAATTCAAATGCAATGCTTAGCAATGCAATCAGCCTCTTGGCAGCTTCAGTCTGGCTGCACGATCCAGAAAAGAAATGATAAGAAAATAAAATGCTGCTGGCCTGCACCCAGTATTTCCAAGCCCAGCGTAGCTGGCGAGCTGCAGGCACGTGCATGCGTGGCCACGTACGTACACGTATGCATGGAGAGCAGCCAGGGGTCAGCCCTGCCCTGAGCACAGCAGAGGTTCTGGGACAAGGGCTCAGAAAGGATGTCCTGGATCACCGTGTGCAGCCCCTGCTATCGCAGGAAACGTCCTGCAATCCCTGCCATCAGTTCTTTGGGAAGCCGGCGAGGCACCGCGCTGACTTCACTCTTCCCGTCGCAGTGCTTTTCCAACCCTGCTCCCTGCTCCTCTGAGCCCTGTTATCCCCATATCTCCTACCACAACACATTTCTCACTTTTTCAGAGTAACTTCACTGAACGACCTCATCAAAACATTTCCATACAGTGGGATTTCCAGCTTTTCCCTCAAATACGCGCTGCCCTACGGTCTTACATGAGGAGGAAGAAGGATTTGGCACTGCTCCTGGAGGGGTGTGGGCCCAGGATTTGTGACTGAAGCAAACCTTTTCCCCAGCCACTTGGAGGATACATTACTGGAGGTGCTTCGCTTTCCTGGCTCAGCAAACACCACTTAAAATAACAAAGTACTTGGTCTGAAATATTAACAGCAATGTTCCACGAGGAGACGTTAACTTTATGCCGAGCAATTTAATGTTTTATCCCATAGTTACCCATTTTAAATCAGAAGTGTGCAGCCAAAATAGCTGGCAAGGCATTACCTTGGTGCTTTCCTCCACATCCTTTGAGTTCAGGAGCGCGTGGTTAATTCTGAAAACTATCCAGTCAAAGAGGGCACTGTACAATGATTTAGCCATGGAGTTCCGCACAGTCACAGCCTGAAAGGAAAAAAGAAAAAGGAATTGGAAACGATTCATGCTCTGCACTGAAATGTGCTTCACCTCTTAAGCAGCCACGTCCAATGATCATATTTTGCCCTTGCTAAAGCCTCTGCCTGCTGTTCTACTTTACATCCCCCAGCCACCATGGGCTCCCAGCAGTCCCCACGCTGCTCTGCCAGGCCAGGCCACGAGCTGTGCCCCTGGACTTTGGCTTGACTCGCTGTGATGCGCTCAAGTGGATGACACATGAGATCAAGCAATAAATCCCATGACCAAAAGCAAAAGGAAAAAATTTACATGGATTTAACTTCACCGAGATCGCTGTGGAGTTTACTTCTCCTTCCAGGGGGAAGGCAAGAGGAGGGTGGATACTGTGTGGCAACCAGCAAGTTGATGGGCAAGCATGTGCTGAGGCAAGCAGTACATCTGAGATTTTTACGCATCAGCTTTGCACAGGGAGCTACACACCGGATCAGAAAGGAATGATTTATACTTCAGGGCTATCTCTGCACATGGCTCTTTGGTTTCTTGCCTTGAGTTGCTTCTGCACACACTGATAACCCAAAAAGCTTACAGTATCAGCAGCAACCATCAAGTTACTCTTGGGTTGGTTTTATAAGAAAAAACAAGGCAGCAGACTGTGTGTTCATACAGAACTATTTCAACAAAGCCTTGAACACACACCAGTGACTTTGTATACACCACAGTCAGAACCTCCTCACCAACGTTCCCACCAACAAACATGAGCTGCGTGGTCCCATGGCCCCAACCTGCAGCAAGAGCGAAGTCACGGATCATCATTTATCTCTCACCAAAAGCTCCCTCCTTCCCCCTGAATATTTTGGGACAACATCTCTGAACGCGACTGCATGCATGCAGTTAAAACCAAGAACCATTTCTATATGAAGCCAATGAAGAACGGTACTGTTCCCTCCATATGCTTACAGATCTTACAATACTTTGAAGTTTTTGCCCCCTTCTACGACAGCAAGCCCCAGGAGAGCTGCTCTCCCTGTTCTGCTCCAGACCCAGAAAACCCTGCATAACAAATTGCCCTGATCTCCCATTTCCAATAGTTATTTTAAGACACTAGGGCTGTAGCTAAAGAGCTGGCAAAAGCAATTTCACAAAGCATGAGAGGCAAAGGATGTGCATGTACACATGGATCTCATTTGCAAATGTGCTGACTCCTTATAAGTCCATTTCTTCTCTTGCAGCTGTGCCACCCTTTGGGCTCACCGCAAAGCAGAGAGCAGACCTTCACACCCTGCATGAGAACCATTACAAGACACTTACACAGACATTATCTGCTGTATAGAACTCCAGCTTTTTACTTTTTTCCCCACTTCAATAGAGTATTCATGCTTCCTTCCTTCATTCTCCAGATCCTGCACGATGATACCTTACAGATAAAGTCCTCCAGCATCATAAGTATATACCAAACTGCATAGCAAGGGGATATTGCTTCTTCTCAAATTTAAGAAGCTACTGCAACTTCAAGGGCACGCCATCCCCCCCTTCCTGGAACGGCAGGGTGAGCACACTTGGGAAACAACTCTTCCAGCTTTTCTCTCCTTCATTTGAGGCCCTCATCTTGCAGATTAACATTTTCCTGATACACTTAGCAGTGGAATTTGCTTCCCTCCCAAGCACAGGTGCTCAGAAGTAAGTGGTGGCAGCATGCTCATGATGTGGAAGCATCGCAGCTGCAGCATTTTGCACTTTATTATTAGAAGAGACGAACACACACGGCCTGCTGAAGGCAAAACACAGCTCTTAGCTCATGCCTATGCTAACTGGAGATGCCCTTTGAAACACATGGCATGTATGATGTACATTCTGTGTCCAGGCAGCCTTTTTTTTCCTTCTCACTTACAATCTAATTCCCCTGGAATCACTACCTTGTGATTTTACTTAGATTGTTAAACTCCCTAAAAAGCAAAGGCTTGCAGCAAACTCTCAGCTGTGCAGTGACACACGGAAGCTCTGCAGGCCGCTCTGCCACTTTCTTTGGTCTTTGCATTCAGCAAGGTAAGTGCTCTCACAAGGTTCCTCCAGGCAATGGTCCACCTCGAAGCTCCAGCTCAGTATTTTCAAGCAGCTGCTGTCATCTCCAGCTTCTCATCTCCTGCACGTCTCCTTATGTGACTGTTCTGGCAGATCCCCGACGCTGTGGCACTCATAAAATTCTCACACAAAGCCAAACAAAAATAGCTCATGCGATGCCAAAAAAAATCTCTGTGGGATCAAAGCAAGCACAACATCTTGTGCACACACGGAAATATCGCTTACTGATTCAAAACCAAAACAGATCAAACACATTTGAACGCAGTGATGCAGGAAATAAACTCAAGGCAAGGTTTTAATCAATAAGTTTCCTGCATTTAGGACTAACAAGAAGAATATCTGATTAGAGGCACCGATGCTTAGATGTCAGGGATGACACTTGCTAGGGCTGGCCAACATGTGCTACAATATTTGGGTTTGCCCCTAACATTGCACTGCCAAAGCAACTGGCCCATGACTTTTCATGATGGCCATTAGATTCAGGCTGACTTAAAAACAGATGCACTTTTGGAAGCATCTTCTGCCAAAATGAACAAGGGGCAACGGGCTGAAGAACTGCAATCACTCTTTGAAGTGTTTTGGAGCAGACTTCAAGTCTCGGGAGCGCCAGCCTATGTTTGGAGATGGAGAAAGATATAATCTCAGAAAACCAGATTTGCTCAAATTAAAAGCCTCTGCATAACACGCTGGGAGATGTTCAGGTTAATTCTTAAGATGACAAAGCCTCCTGACATGTACAAGATGCCATATCTGCCACCTCCAGCACCATCGCTCCGGTGCCAGGCGCTCGCATTCCTACTGCCCTGCTCAGATGCAATGACTCAGAGCAAAAGCCAGAAAAGGGTATGTGTGATGATGGACATAAGAGCTGGTATTTCAGCATACCCTCTTCTGCTCGGAGCTGCCAAAGCCTGCACTGCGGGCGGGACGGGCAGAGCTGTACAGGAAGAATTCAGGCTGTTAATAAATGCCAGAATGGGTTCTTTCACCTTGCTGCATGGTCAGACACTGCAGCAGCTCACAGGCAGTTTAAATCTAGTGTAAAGCATCCTTTTGGCCTCCTAAAACCTTGATTAAAACAGCAGCTCTTTGCTCATCCCACCACAACTTTTGTTTAAAAAAAAATTACCAGCTGGCCTTGGTTCTGGAGCTCAATTCTGCAGCTCATCTCTTTGAGCCCAGTGCAGTACTTAAGGAAGGCACAGGCTGTGGGGGCAGCACCGGCACTTCGGATACATCTCCACGTGCAATCTAAAGGGAAATCTGATACTCCAAAGTACACCTGGAACCCAGCACAGACTGCCAGCAAAGCGGCCCATCACGCCGGAGCTGAGCTCAGTCCACTCGTTATTTATTTATAGAGCTGGGCATGTTTGTGCCCAGTGAACCCAAGGCAACCTTACCAACCATCACTCACTGTCATGCTGTTGACAGAGCGCAATGAGAAGAGGAAAAGTTCTCAGATCTCTAAGCCATGCCTTGCTTGGGGTCTTCAGTTGCCCTGCAGGCACTGATGGCTTTGGGACACAAGGCAGAGATGCCTTCGTGCTGACAGAACCCTTGGTCACGGCACCAAGGTTTGCTAATGTGTGAGCAAGCATGATTGCAATTCTAGCAATATGTTTTTCATCAGATGCTCCCTGTGCCAAGCTGAGCATTTTCTGGATCGCAGACCCCACCAACTCCACTGAGATCCAGAGAGAGACAAACTCAAAATCCTCTCCTCACCGACCTGTCCAAACCAAACAAACCACAGCCCGTATCCCTAACAGCAACTGGCCTTCAACGTCCAACTTGAAACACTTTGACCCAAACAAAAACACAGCATAAAGGCCTCTTGTAATCAGTATAAACACTTCCACCAACGTTTTTGCTTAAAAAAGCCTGCACAAAATAAATAACCACTTCTGGGCTGTGCATCACTCGACATGGAGACTCCAAAAATTAGGAGACGGCAACAGAAACAAAGCAAAGCTCATCGCTTCTGCTGTTGCTTAAGATCACTGGGTGATGGAAACTTGGGTGCAGACAGATCTTAAGGCCAGATTATATGAAATTATATATATATTAGATCTCAACAGCCTCTGAGTTTGCTTTACAGGGATGTAGTCTGATTTACTCCATCACTGCTTCCTAGCAAGCACAGGAAGCATTGCGTGCTCCTGCAGAGAAACCCAGAGAGCATTTTGTGCAGAAAAAAATCACGGTCAGCAGCAAACTATCAGTGCAGCTTTTGGGTCACTAATGTACAAATGCTGTGTTTTTTGACCCCAGTTACTGAGTGCAGGCTCAGATTTTCAGAAGTGAAATCAAAAAGCAGAACTGGAAAGCAAGTGTAAGCACCAAATTCAATGATAGATCTGGTGAGGAATAAAACCCCATAGAGTTTAACAGTGGGCAACCCTTGTCCCACTTCTCCAGCATTAAGCAAACCTATGTAACATCCACAAACATGTTGTTGGTCAACACGACGTTCATAAATCAGCAATTCTGGGTCAACTTCATGTTATTACATCCTCTCCCAATTTTTCATCGGGGACAACGCAGACGGGTGCAAGGTCAATGCGCCCACTGCAGAATTGCTAAAAGCCACCAGTACTTGAAAACAGGATGTTTAAAAGCCGTTTCTCAGCAAAAATCTGGAAAACTCACTGGGTCTGTAAGAGGAGATGCTTCAGAACTGAGCGTGGTGTGTCAGGGTTCCTCCTGGTTTTTTGCATTTCCTTGTGCGTGTTACTTACTCGCACTGACCACAGTCAGCCCACAGGTTCTACAAATGCAAAATTACCACCTATCCCAAAAAGTCTGTACCAGTAAAGCTTGCTGTGATCTTCCCAATAAGAATCTCCAAAATCCAACTGGTTGGAATACGGACGCTCTCAACACTACTGATGAACTCTGCCCTCCCAGTAAAGTGATAAATCTTGCGGAGCTCATGGAGTTACAAGCACACGTGTGTGTGTGTTTCCTGCCCTCTAGGAAGAAAACAAGCAGCACTCGCTCCCCTTTCAGACCAACGTTATCAAATACAAAACCAACCAGAGCAGCTCCAAGAGGACAAGAAGCATCTCTTTGCAACGGACGTGACATCTGCAGGAGTTTATGCAGAAGGTGATCAAGACATGAGATAATGCGCTCAGTAAATCCACTCCCTGTAGAACGCTTGACGTCTTCTGCTTGTGTACAACAGAAATGGAGATGACTGTTCTCTTCAGGAAATAAGATATGAATGCAGGAAGAGAGGAAATATCCCGTTCTTCCTTAGGGCCTTTGATAGACTTCCTATAATTTCTATACAAGGATGAAAGGTGCTTCCAATGAAATATTCAGGAAAAAAAATAAAAGCAACTCCAGGATTCTTCCCCTCCAGGAAATCCCTTAAAAATCCAATCTGCATACATATTTATAGTGGTTCTATGGGGTTTTGTCTGTTTTTCTTTTGATACATGGAATACATTTGCTGTGCATTACCCGAAGAATCAATCCTAGTTCTGCTCATAGGGAGCTAGCAGTAAGCCCCAGGAACCTGGGATAGCACACAAAAAACCCCTGTGATCTGCTGATCACACACACAATGTGATTTGATGTTACAATCCAGTGTTTGTTTCAAAATCCTTATCAGCCATTCCCATTTTCCCCCATTTAATCTCCAAGGTGAAATTCAGCTTCATAATTACACTCGTACTTATTCTCACGTCAATGCTTTATTCCAAAATGCCTGAGAGGAAAATAAAACACATTTTAATACCTACTGACTTTCACTCTTGGTCTTAACTAATGCTTTCTGCTGATGCTTCCTCCAATAGCTGCTGTGGATTTAAGCACTATATATGATCACAGAATGGCTTGAGTTGGAAAGGACCTCAAGGATCATCAGCTCCAACTCCCCTGCTGCTTGCAGAGCTGCCAATCTCCATATCCAATACCAGACCAGGCTGCCCAGGGCCCCATCCAACCTGGCCTTGAACACCTCCAGGGATGGGGCATCCCTAAGGGCAGGTTGTGAGATGAGAGGTCTTTCCATTATCTCACAGATAGCAGAAGTCAATCACTTTCAAGAAGTGGGAAAAGAACAGGACAAGACAAAAGTATATTGATCTATCTTTGAGTGGAAGTACCTATTCAGAGTTACGCTGCGTGTTTGAGCAAACAATGGAACAGATCAGTTCCTGCTCTTAAAGAACTTACGTATGTATTTTAATATTAGCAATGTTTAACCAATGAATATGGACACGACTGAGATCAGAAGCAACAGAAACAAGAGCGATTCAAGCTTTCACAGTACACCTGCTTTACATCTCCTAAAGGAGCCCAACAGGAGCAGAAGCCACACATTCCTTCCCTATAGCTCTGACCATCCAGCCCACGTAGGCACCTTAGTGATTACAGTATCTGCAGCTGCTGTGAATTACAAGAGCACATAAGGCAGGCACTAAGCTTAGTTTCACTTAAACGAGGCTCAAAGGCCACAGCTCTAACTAATAAGACCACTGTGTGTATGCACAAAGCATGTCAGTGCTGCAGGAGAACAATAATAACACCAGAATTACCTTTTCATCTCTGATGCTGCCACTGCTCTGTGAGTACTGGAAATTAAACACTTGCAGGATGGATTGGGCTTATTTTGGTACTCATACAGGCAGAGAGCTGCTGAGGCACTGCTTACTGGGTCTGCTGCTCCCATTCTGAACTGCAGCAGCAGACAAGGCAGGGCGAGCAGTGTAGCTGTAAGGCTGGTGGTGGAGGGCAGCAGCACTGCACACAAACCTGGCTGCACATCAGATGCCCTCTGCAGTTCAGTGAAACACGGACAGCACGCCATCGCTCTTCTGGATTTGTAAAACAGATGCAAAAGCACTGAGCTGCTGGAATTAGACAAGGTCTGAGTTTCTCTTTTTGTCTGAATGCAGGTTTTGGTGACTAACTCTTCTCTGACATGGGGCTGAGCCTACTGAGCAGGTCCTGGGCCATACATGTGTGCACACAGAATTACGGATCCCCGCTGCTTCGCTTGCTTTCTATGTATTACCTGAAGCGTTTCGTGCCTGGTTTACATTCACTGCTGCATCCCACAGTGAGAGATAGATTAAGCAGCTTTTGTGCTCCCCCTGGGCCACAGGACATGGGCTGAGACAGGCAGGCTTAGCTTTTATTTTATTTTTTATAAACAGAGGCTTAGCACCCAGAGGAAAGTACTCTTGCAGGATATCAGACTCTAGCTTAATCCCTATCTTGGCATCAAGGAGTATTATATCATACAGGGGCTGAGCAACTATGATGTAATTTTCCATCCCCATATTTCATCTTCGCATCATATTAAAATCCTGTCATCCTCCAGCTTGCTTCTCCTAGGAGACCTCAAATCGTTAATGCATCATGCTGCCTTGACTTTGGAAGAGATTTTTTATGATTTTTGTTTGCATTGATTAAGCACGAGAAAGGTCTTTAGACAGACGAGAGGAAGAAGAGAGGGAGTATGAAGTACAAAGAAGGAAAAGCTTGCTCAGAAGTGCTCCAAACTTTCCTATAAGGGTTCACCTTTGCGTTTCATTTCTATGAATATGCCTGCAAATAACACATCTCCAAAAGCCCCCCAAAGCCCGGCACCAGCACAAGGTCATCGCACTCATCGTGTGTTAACCTGTTCAACCCTGCACCACCCTCTATTCTCAGGTATGTTCCCACTGACACTGCCATTCCTGTGCTAGCACGACTCCAAGGAACAGCACACACGGCAGAACTGCTCTCCAGCCCTTCCCTCCTCACTCATCCCCATCACTGCACAGGGAAAATGAAGTGGAAAATCTGAAACAAGAACAACAGCTCCTGTGGGTGTGAAGTGAATCCCAGCAGGTGGTAGGCAGGGCTCGGATGAGGACAGATGGAGGACCCATCATTCCCATCACCAACTGCTGCTCTTTATTTTTAGAGCTGTTTTGCAAGCCCCCACCTTCAATACTGGCACACTGGACTGAATATCTGTAATGTGCTGTGGCCATGCTCTTCAGAAAAAGCACCCAGCATACACTTAGAACCCAGCTAAATCAGCAATGATGCTTCAGTGTTTTCCTCAATTTCCGCGCTCTGGAGTCGCGTGGTTGTAAAGTCATCTTCCCAGAAAGATTTCAGCCAAAGCCTTCAGCCTTCAGATCTGTGTGGTACAGTTAGAAAATGGGATCTGCAACCTATTAAAAAAAGTACAAAAAGATTCCCTCTTTCTGAAATAAAACTTCCAGAAAACAAGTGTGGTGTTCTACTTCTTCCCATGGAGGAAAGGATGCAAGAAGAGATGTCCTGCTGAAGGGGCTCTCATGGAAAGCTGCAGGCAGCCAAATTTGAAGGGAAAAGAAAACAAGAGTTTCCCTCCACCTGCGTTCACCCTGAGCCTATTGAAACAAACAGCTGAGATCCCATTCAGACTACCAGGCCCTTTGTCCATGTTTTCACAATGGCACTGTACATAAATAAATCAGGAGGCTGCTCAGTGACACAAGAGCAGGGTGTGTGACCTGACCCCAGCTCGAATCCGCAGGCTACATTTAGGGAAATTTGCTCCCAAGTTCATGGGCACAAAGTACCTGCATTCCCACTGCAAAGCACAGCACCTGGCCAAAAATAGCACTTGAGCTCTTAACAGCCAAATCCTGCCCTTCCCAAGCAAAAATACTTGTAGAAAAACTTGTTTTGCCAGTCTATGTTGTCTCACTGCAAGCTTTTTTTTGGCAAGCCTCCTCAATGGGAAAGGATTCCTCATCACTCCTCAAACTGCTCCACCACGGAGCCAAGGATCGTGCAGCACAGTCTCACCCCACAGAGCTTCTGCACCTCCCATCAAGGGTTGATGGACAGTCATTAGCTGTCAAAAGTCAATTAAGATTTACTCAGTTTGAGATTATATGGAAAATCCCGTACTCCAACCAACAGTAACAAATTACATACTGCATGAGAAAAGCTGACTTGCAAATGGGTTGTTCCCATTCTGACAAAGCTCTTCACATGATTTTAGACTGAATTTACTAAAGATTCTGAAATTGCAGTTTTCATTAACCAGATGTAGTTAAAACAACCTTTCAAAAAGCCTGGAATGGATCTGATGACAGAAAGTGAACCTGGAGTGAAGAAACTGATGGCAGGCATAGAAAAATCACCATTTCCCTTCCTAAAAATCCTTATTTTGATGACTGCTCAGAATTCTTGAAAGCTGAGATTCTTCTTTTTCCCAAACATTGCTGACACAAGATGCAAGGGCAGTGAAGAGCGAAGGTAACAGCCTTTGTGCACGACCTCTGGGTTCCCCTGATGATCAGATGTGCATCGTTACCATGAAGTTGCACACAGCTTTGGGTAATTCCTGCAGACACCGGCTCCACTGCTGCAACCTCTGCCACACACACCTTCAGGGCACACAGTAAAAGAACCCAGGCAGATTAAAAACCAAAGACCCAACGTTGATGGGCTCCGTCTTCCTAGCAAAGGATGCTGCAACTCAGGGTGAAGCCCAGCAATCCCAGAAAAAGAGCCTCACCCAAGTGCACGTCCTGCCCCCAAGCACTGCTGCTCCTGGTATTCTGGAGGAAAAATAAGAAATTTAGTCCCATGAGAAGATTTCTTTTGAAGCTCTGCATCATCAGGTCACCTTCGTATCCTGAAGCAGAGAGGCTTGCAGGTCTCTTAGAAGCTTTGTGGGATTTCTGGCTTATTCAAGTAATACTTTTCTGCAATTCTGAATACACTCATCAGTGTAGGAAGTCTTCAAAGGAATCCTGCTAAGCCCCTAACGTTAATGACCTGTGGTGACAATGAGTCTCATAAGCTAATGGGCTCTGGCACAGGTAGGTGCTTCCAGCAGTTTTACATCTTTCTACTCTGCTGAGTGTCCTAATACTTCAAGACTGAAAGCGCACATCCCATTTTCTGCACACTATTATTTTGTCTCCTACCCACTTCTCCCCTATTATTTTCAGTCTGCAAGGTGTTCACCATCAGCTGCAACTATAATCTTTTCCCCTGTGTGTTTTTTTTTTAAACTTTATTTCTTTTATTATCTTAGATAATGTCGTGCCATTTGTAAACTTGGCCCTGAAACTCCATTCCTTTTCTCTTTATAATGATCTGAAAAAGGCATCAGACAGTACCACCACAAGCACATGAGCCAGTGAAACATCTCTCAGCTCTTTGCTGCGATGAAATATTTTTTTCCTCTCGTTAAGGCTTTGCTATCTTGTGTCACTGCCAATTAACTGTTACCTCGCTGAAAATGAACTGTTCTCCCCTGGCTCAGCTCACAAACAGTCCGAAATAAACATTTTGCTGGACTTTTACTGAAGCAACCAGGCTAAGAAAAGGCACACACACCCCACGGCCCCTTTGGTACCAGAGAACGCAGCTTCAGTGCTCAGCACCCCGCTTCTTTCTCTGGGTAGCAGGCTTTCAAGAGACCATTTCTGTTAGCAAACCTTAAGCAATTTTCCTAAGCCACCATCAGCTGATTTCACGTGGACCTACAGCTGCATTTATTTACACAGAATAAAATGCACAGCACAGACTAATAACTGCAATGCAGGCATCCAGCATGCCATCATAGGATGCTTGCAGCATGCTCTCATGGCCAAGTAACTGCCTGCATGTAAGAGCCACTGGCTAAATCGCAGGCACGCAGCCACTGAAGCAAAGAGATGACAGCACTTTATGTCCTATAGGGGCTTTGAAATAAAAAGCTCAAAGTAACTCCTTGTTACAGAGCATTAGCAGAAGTAGGGACACTTCTGCAGTAGGACTGAAAAATATTTGCACCCCAGGTTTTGCTATAAACATATAAAGGAGTGATAACAGGGAGAGGAGAGGAAGCAGCATGCCCTCCTTGTGCCTGCAGGGCTGCCCTGGCCACAGCACTCCAGCCCTCCTCTGGCTTTTAAGATAGCGATTTTCCCCTATGGATACACACTGAGTTCCCTACACAGCATTCACTGTGACACCCATCAAACAAGCAGCTCATAACAGCTTTCCAGACTTGAAGGAGTGGCACAATCAGGTTACTTGCTGCCCAAGAAATTCTCTCACATCTTTCATTTCCCTTCTCTTGGCTGTCTACACATCAGACTTCTTCAAAAAGTGTGAATTCATTCATTAACTCATCCTGAGGGATAAAACCTCTGGGTTGCAAACAGCTGAAAATTAGAGAGGTCTGCTAAAACGAGCATTTCTGCAAAGTCATTGGCTTAAGTAATGCCAATGGAACCAAATGAATGGAATGCATCATGGAAAAAAAAAAAATCTGCTTTCTGGAAGGATGTGAAAGAGGATTTGCTAACAGATGTATTTACTTGGATAATGAGTTTCCTTCTGCATCTGATGAAGAACAGGGAAAAACACAGAGGCCCTGGTGAAAAACAAAGCAGGTGACAGACAGCAGCTGGATAAGCAGAACAAATGGGACGGAAACCAGGTGGGGATGGGTGACGTGCTGGACCCAGGGCTCAGCTCTGCTGCCATGTGCAGGGGAACAAGCTGAGCAATGCAAAGGTCAATTGCAGAGAGAAGCATCAGTTGAGATGGACTTCAGAGAGGTAAATGGTTATCTTAGGGTGTACAGTAATGCTCAGGGAGGGCCCTGCAGTAAGCAGCAATGGAAAAAATCTGAATTCTCTGCATTATTTAGACAGAAGCAGGAAGACAGATGTGGCCCAGAAAGGCAGTTCCTTGTCCAGATTAAGCTTAAGATGATGCTCAGATTACATATCTAAGGAAAAACAAAGATTTTGTTTGTAGTTAACAGCCCTCAAGTTGTCCACAAAGCTTTGATTAAAGTGCTCTGCTCCTGCCACATGTTTCCTACCACACACTAGCCTAGCTGCTCAGCCCTCAATAGGTCTGGTGGTTGGTTTTGCTTGGGTACCTACGAATGCTTTCTGACCTCTCAGGGAAGACTGCAGAAATGCATGTAACAACAAAAGGTGGAGCTGAGGAGTGCAGGAACACTCAGAAGATGCTTCTACCATTAAAACCCCATTTTTCTTTATCTCGTTTATGTGCCTGTCACAGTTCACCATGCTAGGCAGGACAACACTGGCTGCAGGAATGCCCACGTGCAAGGCAGACACGAAGCAAAATACTCCAATCAGCTGAGAAATCACCGACTTCTCTCCTGCTCCCGAGGCCAAATCTTCTCCTTCCAAAGGATCCTCATTGCTGCACGCTGTTTGCTCACTGAAGTGGAACTGGCCGGCTCCCTGTTATCAGACAGCACTCACACCACGCAGACACATCGTGATTTCTCTGGAAATCCATTAACTGCTGCTGGTTACCTTAATACACAGCCGTGCTCCTGACAAAGACACTCACGGCTGCTCTGGGCAATGAATCTTGACCTCTGAACAGAACTGCAGCCTTTCATGTCTGCGCAGCCCGAGTTGATCTGCAGCACAAAGCTTCTGAACCTTAGCGCTACACCAAATTACGCAGCCGTTTCAAACACTGCATTAAAATACCATCCAGCTGCTATAAAGGGAAAAATGAGTGGTTCCAGGAGGCAACTCCACGGCAGACAAGCCAGTGTGGGTCTGAAGATAAGAGGCAGCTGCCAGAGGTAAATATAAGCATTATTTATGGCTGCGGTGTCCTCGCTCATTTGAATTTCAGCAGCCATCTGAAAAGCAGACTCAGTGTGTACAGGCAACTCTCACACAGGGCGTGCAATCGAGCCCACGACTGCCATCAAAAAAAGAATTGCAACTACAAAGCAGTGTCAATTTTTCATTGTAATACCCTGAGGACAGGCACTGATTACAAATGAAGCAACAAGCTGCACCTCGAGCTGGGAACTCTGCTCATGAGTGTCTGCTCCCAGCTGCAGCCCTGCAAGAGCCCACGCTGCTACCTCGCATCTTCTGTCTGCGTGGGTGAAATAAGTAAAACACATAAAATGCAACCTCTGTGCGTTGGGAAGAACTTGATCAGCGGAAGGTGACAGCATCAGCAGCTGCTGGGACGCAGGAGGCAGTGCTCCTGCTGTTTGGCTGAGTCTTACCTTCCTACTGGAGCTCAACAGCTGTATGTTAACCTGATTGAGACCACCCAAAGCCACCCACCGTACCGAAAGAAGCACAGAGTTTGACAAAGCCAGCATTTCTGCCCAAACTGGAAAGCGGAACGAAGCCAGCAAGAAGTGTTGTAATACAGAAGGACAATGTGAATAAACACAAGCAGTTGCAGCTGTCATCCTCAACACCACGAGCTTCAGGCTGCTGGGATGAGTTGTCATCACGACTGCTGCTCAAGGACATTTTGCAATACGTTTCACCCAAGCACCGAGAGATGCCAGAATAAAGTATCTCCTCTTACTTCAACCATTGCAGAGATGAACAGATACACGAGAAGAGCCCGACTTAAATTTAGAACAATTATGAAGGAGAACGTTTCAAACAAGGAACTGCCATGTGCTCAAACCACAGTTCCCAAAAAAGCCCCAAACCACACAACAATGTTTCTAATCAGTGTACAATAACAGCGCAGCCAACAAGCATGCAGATGGAGAGGAATGCAGTATTGCTGCAAATCCAACACAGGCATCCTCTTTGTGTGCTTGTGGGGCTACAGCTCAGGAAAACTGAAGAGAAAAGCCTTCACTTGGTGCAACGAAGTCCAATGCTCTGATGCTTCCAAACTTCTAAAGAAAGGAAGGGCAGAAATTGCTGTGGCAGGACCACAAGATTATGGACCTTGCAGCAGCCAGGCTGTGATCACACAGAGAGCATTTGCCATTTCACCTGAGCTATCTCCCATGCTGAGTTCCCACCCATGTATATTCCAATGTTGTTTGATGAGAGAGGACAGCAAACAGCCCCTGTGCAGAGCTCCAAGAGAAGCAATTCCTGCACCTGGAAGGGATGCAAGTGGGAACCTCATCAAAGCTCATTTTGAGAAAGGAACCCATTCAAAACTTAAGATCTCAAGGCTGTGTCTGAAAAGTGCTTATATCAGATTACAGCTCCTACTTGCAACTCCTCTCCAATAACCAGAAGCCCATCAAGAACACGAAGTCTCTCAGGTGCCTTGTCCACAGTGCAGGCTCTCTTGCTCTGCCAAGCAATCTCACCACTGACAATCCACAATGCTACCTGCAGACCCCCATACTTCACTATTCCCACTCACGGTTTAGACAAAACGTTTAAGAAATGAGCTTGTAGGCCTGAGAGCCCCTTTTTCAGCCTAGTTTTTGCTCAATTTTTGCACTTCTTTTAGGAACTGACGCGCTGCCCAGACATCTGGGTGCAGGCTGCGTGCATAAAATTGCTCAAAGCCTTGCAAAGGCACTTGGTAGATGCAAGCTGCTCTTCTTGATGGTGTAAAAGAGCAAATCTATGCCAAACTAAAGTTTTTATAATCCTCTTTAGAGAGCCACTGCAGCATGGCCTTTTCCAGACAAATTCCACTGAAACTTTCGGTCTATCAACAACCTGAAAAAGGCATCGAGCATTTTAGCATCTGGAAAATCAAGTAGCTGCTATACACATCATTCCCTTATCGGGAAGGGCAGCTATGAGTTGTGGTGGGGCAGCTGTGTCTGCAAACCCTTAAAACCTCCAATTCCTTGGATCCAATTTGTAAAACACCTAAAAATAACCAACCCCCTGATTCCCTCCATGAATCCCTGTCAAATAAAATCCAGCAGTCACATTCAAGGCCAGGGTGGATGTGGCTCTGGGCAGCCTGGGCTGGTGGCTGGCGACCCTGCACATAGCAGGGGGTTGAAACTGGATGAGCACTGTGGCCCTTTTCAACCCAGGCCATTCTGTGATTCCACGATTCTAACACTGTAAGAACAGCAGACAGAAAATGCCCCCTTTTCCTGACTCAATTCGCAGCTCCTTACAGAATGATTAGGTCATGGAGATTACATCAGAGTGCATGATCACACAGTGAGCCACTGCAGTCTGATGCTCCTCTGGCTTCCCCTCACCACACCCTGATTCCTCATTTCTTTTACCAGATATTGGTGACAAACCTTTACCAACGAACACATCTGAGATCTACAGGCAGCAATATCACCAAGAACATTCTAGAAAGCTTTTCAGCAGTTCACACTCAGCTATCTCTGGTAGTAACAGAGCACGTCGATCAGACTTTAGACAGTTTAACATATTAGAAGGAACTGTTTAATCCAACTTGCCAAGTTTGGCAGTGAAGTGGTTGAAAGAGTTTGCTCCATCAGCACTGCTGGTGGGAAAAAAGCTCCAGCAAAAGGGAAGGAATAGAAATGCTTTAAACTATTCTAGCAATTTCCTCAGTCTGTGCATAAAACATCAGAAAAAAGTGCAGACATCACCTCCACTGCACACTCATCACAAGGGTGTGACTGAAGCACACTGCCCTTTGCTGGGAGAGATTCAAGTCTCGTTCAAAGACTTTGAAGATGAAAGTTTTATTTCAGTTACTGAACTTGAGCACACAAACTCAAAAATGGAAAATGTGTATTTTATGCTGGGAAGAAAAAAAAGAAACAAAAATATCTACAGTCCATTCTAATGACAGCACTTTGTTTACCTATTTGTAACACAGCTGACTGCTCTGGGGGACGTTGCTCAAGATGCTGTGTATTCTCATCAAGCATGCTCTGTGCTCTTAAATGGAGGAATACAACAGGAGACTCAGAAACATTCAAAATATGTTTTGCAGCAGAGCAGCATTTACATACTTGGGAACATTTGAGAAGAAAACAGAGGTATTTCTATTTAACAACCACAGAATGTAATTCAGAATTCCTGGAAACCACATGTTCAGGGGAAAACACATGTTTGCTGACATTGTAACCTCAGACAGACCATAATAAAGAATTTGCAATTCATGCAGTGCCATCCCCAAGGCCAGCAGCAACACGGAAAACACTCGGGACAAGCTGAGATGCTGACAGAGCCATGCAGTCTCCGAAGCATCCTGTAAGGCCCCAGGAACTGAAACAGGAGTTTTCTACAGAAGACCTCCAGCTCCTCCCATACAGGAACCATGACTAACAGGGGCACTTCAGAACCACGCCAAAAACTTCCTGGAGCTCTTAGATCACCGCTCTGTTGTGGGATGAATCAGTGCTACAGCGTAGGCATGTATGGAGACTGCTACTTAACGTGCATCACGTGCGTTCAGTGAGGCATGGTTGCGCTCTGCACAACATTTAACAACTGTTAAGCCATTAAAATATTCAAACACCATCACAGAGTAACATGCAAACCTGCTTTTCAAGAGCAGAAGGTAAAGCCAACCGTTTTCCAGCTTCACGCACATCAGTTTCTCCTACGTTTGTTTAGTTTCACACAAATAAATAAAAGCTAAAAGCAACTCCACCAGGGTTAAGTGTGCATTTCAGTCTCATTTCGGAGCACCGAAAGCCAAGCCAAGAGTTTCTCTTAGAACTAAACACAGCATACAGACCTCTGCCAGTTTGTAGGGTAAGATCAGCTTTTCTCCTACTGTCACTGTCTTTCTGGTAACCAAGGCCTCAAACAGCATTTCCTCTTTCACCTAAAACAAAAAAAAAGCATTGATATTAACAATTATTCCAAGACTAATTTTTTTTAAAATCCACTTTGCTTTGCCAGCCCTCACAAAGTTAATGCTCAGTGCATAACAATGAGCTAGATATTCGGAGAAGACAATTCAGCCCCTACATCCAGCATCAGAAAACAACAGAGCATTCAAGAGAACCTGATTTTCTGCATTCAGCCATCTCAGTTCCAGCAAGTTCCCATTGCTCACCTTTGTTCCCACTCTAGCTCCTCCCTCTCACACTTTTTTCACCTCTGTTAGCAAAAAAAAACAAAACAACCTCTCAACTTTCTGGTGTTATCATACAAATTAGTCTACAAACAAGCAAAATGGAGTCAGTGGTTTAAGAGAGATATCTGGGTGGGGTTGGGTTTGTTGCTTTTGTGTGTGCTTTTTTTCCATTCCGATTTGAGAGAAGGGGGGAGCTTAGGAGGAGAATTGAAACCTGACAAGGAAAGCACCAGATATTTGCTCTGATATTCACACCTGATACTGAACTCCCTGAAGAAATCAGTTCCCAACCAGGTGACAACCATTTGCTCATCAGCCCTTTGCGGGGATCAGCTGTTGCACAAACACAAAGAGGGCAAATAGGTGAGCAGGGCTAGCAAATTAAAGAGTCCCTGCCTCCAACCATCAGGAGAAAGCCTCCGTCCAGCAAGATTCCAGTCCCTGTTATTTTCATCTTCTTTGGAGAAATCCCAAAGCGTTCCCTCTCTACCAAAATAGAAGATGTTATGCTCTTACATGAGTAAGACCTAAACACTTGGAGACATTTACTCCTCTTTGTGACATTTCAATGTCAAACAAGGAGTTCTTTGCCTTGGTGAAGATCTTTGAGGCAGGATTGAGGGCTTTGACTTACAGACACAGCACAGGGTGCACAAGCTGCTCGCAGTAACCCAACAGCTACAGCACCCATAGTTGTTCATAGCATCCCTGCTGCAGGCTAGGAGCACCAAATCCATGCTTCTGAAATCATTCTAGGCCATATTTTACTCTCTTAGTCTCTAGTACATCTGTTTATGATTTTAGATGGATGATGGGAGGTTCAGAAGTTTACGTACTTTGACTTCTTTGTTTAACCCAGTATTTATAACTGAGAGCAATGCAAATAAGCCAGTTGAGCCAAATCTCAAAAAACGTTGCAATAACGACACAACTCTGAACAAAACTTTCATTTCTTTCCACCAGAATTGCTGCCACGGGAGTTTCCCCAATACACTCCAATGCATTTTTACACAGCTGGCCTTTCCTGCAACTCCCAGCAACAAGAACATCTCACCCTAGCGTGAGCAGCAATGAACACCATCTCACCTGTATGCAGCCCTCATCTACCAGCAGCTCCCATATCATAAGAAATCAAACATCAGCACCTCGAGAACCTCACTTGTCTTCAGTAATACCCTCAAGCTTCCAGCCTGATTTTCCAAATTGTGTGTGGGGGAAAAAAAATAATCCCTCTTCATGTTCCCAGCAAACGCAGTGGGGTCATTTGCTGGCTCAAGCAGCCAAAGGCCACATGTGGACAATTTTTTCAGCAGCTCACAAGTGCAGGACATCGGCTGACACCCCTCAATTGCAAAGCCTGGAACAAAAGTGAGTTTTGCCTTGTCCAAATGGGCTGAAGTAGGAGCAAGGCAGGACTGCTGCAAACCCTGAGCCTGCAGGCTGGCGGTTTTTAAACTAAAGAAAAAAGCAGTAGGCAAAAGTGTATTCAGGTGGTTAGGAATCAAAACAGGCCGATGCAAAACTCTTGGTGCCCAGACTAAACAGCCTAAACACTTCTGAGTCCTGCATTTGTCAGCAGTTTTGAATGGTTTGCACAGCTACCCGTACCTTCCCCCTGCCCATCTGCCTGCTCTCCAGAGCTTTCTCTTCCCCGTGCTCTCTTGCTGGACAAGACCTGCAGATGTGCTTCCTCCACCCCATGCCTGCTGTGCGCACACCTGCAGGGGTCTCCCATACAAAAACACACTTGGCAAGGATGGGACGTTCAGCTCCAGAAGACAATCCTGCAGACCTGCCCAGAGCTAACGCCCAGCAGAGCATGGTTTGCTTGCTACATCACTGCTGAAAGCCAATGCTTGACGATGAGCACAGCTGAGCTATTCAAGTTTTAACTGAAGGTCACAGCATGGAGGTATTTGGCTCGCCATGTCCACGGGAGACTAGATGCTTCTGTCTTTGAGAACTGAATTGTGATGTTTAGAGCTTATTGAAAAGCTGCTTGGTGTGGAGTAAGAGAAATTAAATTTAGTCACTGACAGGATGGGCTTCCTTCTTGAGCAAGAGCTGAACTTTTGATTCTGGCTTTCTTTGAAGCAAACTAAGTTACCTGACTGGAGTCCTGGCTCAGAGCTTCACACCCAGCCTTCAACCTGAGAGCAAATGCAGAAAGGAAGGCTGGAGCTCCTTTTCACCCCAGCTAGTGCTTGCTGAGATGCTCATCACACAAGGAGCATGCTGGGTGCGAGAGCCAACGTGGTCAGTGCAAAAGAGACACGGCAAAACTTACTTTGGTAAATAACTGTTATTTACCACTGTCTGCACCGAGGCTGGTTATCTAAGCCTAACAACTGGATGTAAAACTAAAGACAAAACTTGCCTTCCCTACTGGATGCTTGCCATGGAAATAATTTCGGTCACTAGTAAACACACACAAAAGTATTCTCGCTCTTCTAAGGGAAAAAATAGTCTCCTTTATGGTGAGCTGGCAGCAGATAATTTCTAGGAGATCATTTCTGTTAATCATGCTTAGGAAGTCACAAACGTACCACTGCATTTAATAAAGGCACGATCCCTGCTGACCTGCAAAGCTTCAGCTCAGCTTCGAGCTCTGAACAAACAGCTCCTCGAGCTGAAATAGGCTCAGGGATGAGCTCCACATCCAGACACAAAACCCTGCAGTCCCACGGCCACGTGGAGGGGTGGGAGGACTTTCCGGTTTGGACTGCAGAGAAGAGATGGATACCAATAAACCCACGAAGGAGCGCTTCCAGGTTTTTCCTCAGGAGGGTTTTTACACAATCCTTGGTTTCTGAGGAGGATCTCTCCCTCTGCCTGCCATAATTTCGCTGCCTGTGGAGCCTTCCAGGTCTGCTCGATCCATCAGGCAGCACTGACATCACGCCACAGCGCTGATATTTCAGCAGAGTTTAAACAAAGGCCGAGAAAAACCTGCCAAAAGCCTCACATAATCCACACGCTACGTCTATGCCTGAGAAAAGGAATCGAGGTCTTACTGTAAATGAAACAATGATCCACAGAGGCTGGCCAAAATCCTACACTGCAGTTTGCTTTTTCAACAAACGCCGGTCTGGATGTTTTAATAAACTCAAAGAGTATTAGAAGGGGCTGTCAGCATTGAAGAAAAATAAAATCCATCTCAGGTCATCATCTCCTCCCTGATTTCTTCAGAAATCCGCGCGACAGCTTCATTTCACAGGGAGACAAATCTCTCCATGCAAACGATGGCTAAGTACCTCAGTGGAAGAAAAAGGTACTCGGTGCTCTTGCACTGACTATTGAAACTCCCCCAGATTTGTCCTCAGAGGCTCAAAGGCTCCACTTCGCAATGAAAAGCAGCAAGCTCATGATACTTTGGGCCAGACGTCCCCTTTAGAGGGGGAAAATTTGCCTAATTTTGCTCAGTTTCTTCACTTCAGCCAGGCTGGCTGTTCCTTTCCCCAGGAAGGCAACCACTCCCTTGGTGCTGTACTTCTGGGTCCCTGGATCCCTTCTTCTCGGCAGCTCTCAGATGCACCCCATTCAGCTGCCCTTCTTCCAAACCCAAGAGGATTTTTTCCTTCTCTTTTTCAAGTCAAATCCCTGAATGAACAAATCCAGCAAGACTTCAAAGAAAAAAAAAAAAAAAAAGAACAAACCACCACAGCCCCAGATTTCTTGCCTGTAAGTATCAGATCACAGGAAGGATAGCTGCATCCTCTTCTACACTCCACACTGCCCTGCTGAGCAACCAATGGCTGCATGGAAAGAAATTCAAGTATTTGTCAGCCAGTCCTAGTTTCATTGAGATGATTTTTCAGTCTTGGTAAGTAATGCCAAGATGTAGAGAAGGAATTAGCAAATTTTTAAATCTTTTCAGCAACACTGGCATGAGAAGAGTAACTGTGTATTTTCAGTGATTACACACACAAAAAAAAAGAGTAAAAAAATAATTATCCAAGTGAGACAAAATGCAAAATATCAAATTGCTTCAACTGAGATTTTTGGTCTCTGGATAACAAGATTCCACTCAATCTAGAAAGTGCTCAGTAGGTAAGTGCAATGGCTGCCCCGCAACGAAGATGCATCTGTCTGAAGCCTTCAGTTCTCCCCTTGTTCAGAACTGAATCAACATGGCAAAAGAGCAATTCAAGTCTGCAGAGGTCGAACATTTCAGACACAGACACCAAGCTTCTCCTGAAAATGTACTTGCTCTGTTTCAGCTGACTGGGGCGTGAGTCCATCAGAAAGTTTACACTTGTGGGCAACATCTGCACTTTCACAGGGAAAGAACCAAAGAAATGCAGGTTTAAGAACAAGTGGCACCACTTACAAAAAAACACAGCAGCACCTCCTACAAATCGTGCCTGACATCTGCACTGCTTGGTGCCTGATGAAGAAGTTTTGGTGCTGTGTATGATCAGTTAGCTCACAAAGGACTTACTGAAAGCAACAGCAGTACTGTTTTGCTCAGTTACACCAGCTTCTAAGTGTTCTTTCAAGAAGTTAAAATACGCATTCATTTATTTGTTCTTTTTCCTCTATATATTCTACATACCTACAAGTGAACATGGTACCCATGCTGGTGCTGTCCCAGTGCATGGCACAAAGCCACCGTCGGGTCCATTTGGTTCAACTGATGCTTGATTTCGCATGTGCTTGTGCAAATAACACCCCAATACCTTCCAGCACACAGATGTTGCAGAAGAATTTGTTTGCAGAAGAAAGCTAGGGCAACGACCCAAAGCCTGGAACTTTGTCAGATCTTTAAGTCACTCTCTTATTCAAAGCATTCTCAAGAAGTGATTACTTCTTAAATGACCTGGCATTCCTGCTGCGACCAACGCAGCCATTTTTAACAGGGTCAGATCAATGACATTCTATCCAAACTCACATTTTCCTTCTGTTTATTTCTGCAGTCTGCAAGTCCAAGATGCAAAGAGCATCCAGCTGCTTATACCAGTATTTTACAGAAGCTTTCCCCTCCCTACATTCAGAGCATTGATGAAGTGCTATGAAAATCTGTGCGCCAACCCCTGAATTCAAGGAGTAAGACAGCACAACAGCTGCCCGAGGGAAGGAATGGGAGAGCACCACGTGTGCACAGAAGGACAACAAATTACCTTCTGGCAGGAAAATAGGAGAAGTGAACCTTCTACACTATCCAGAGACTTTTCAGAGGGATAAAGGAAATCTAAGGGCTCATGGAGCACACTCCTCTGTTCCAGCAAGATTGGATGTGATGGGAATCGGTCAGGTGAGATGTGCCAACTCATGGACACCTGTCCCAGGTGACACTGGTACAGTGGTCATCCAGGGAGGACAAAGCACTCTCTGTACAGGCTTACAGGCTCTTACACAGTAAAACAGCAGATGGCATCAACAGGTTCAAACCAGATCTAGATAAATGCAAGTCTGTAACTGAGCACCAAAAAAACAGAGTGAAATGCACCTGCAGCATATCCACCACCACCTCTGCAGATGCTGGCAGAGGGACATCAGGCAACAAAACACAGTGACTTCATTCAGAACCCCTTACTGCCACTACGTGGAGCAGCAGAGTGTGCTGATGGACTTACAGTTCCTTCAGTAGTTTCTTATACAATTACTGCAACCGATTTCAGGAGCATTGGAGAATTCTGGTGAGGGAGCTCTTGAATTGCTGAGCAATTGAAGAAAATACCACGAGGAATGGCAGGTTTTAGACCCATCCAGAACTTGCTTGCAATCTTTCTAGTTGTAATCTCAGAAACACTATTTTCAGTCAATTATACAGAAACTGATGGCCAGCTAGAAAAAACTTTACATTAAGGCCTCATAAAAAAAGTCTTCCTAACTCCTTAATGGAAAACACAAACAGGCTACATTAACGTAAGACAACCTGCCCTTCAGTGAAACTAGAAATACAAATAAAGCTCATTAGCTGTCAAAGCTAAGTGACTGAAAGCAGAGGCTTACCTCCAGCAGGTCCGACACGATGGGCAGTATTTCGGGGTTACAGATATCGATGGAGTCATCCCGATAGGTCTTCTTCTTGTATCGGATGTTACCCAGATGTAGTATTGCAGACAGGAGAGAGAAAATTCTAAAGGAGAGAGACAGATCTCATTTTCACGTTGTTGGTTTTGTCTTTTTTTTCCTTAAGTCCACTGAGAAAGCAAACAACACGCTCAGTGTGAAACCTGGCTGCAAATCTTTGTCAGGTATTGATCGGGATCCCATCACCATGAACTCTGACAGGTGATAAAAACTCATTCAAACACTGTTCTCAGCACATGCCTTACACAACTTCATATCCCGCCCTTTCCACAGCCCCCTCGACCTCCAGACATCCAAGTGCCACCTTTCTATTCTACTTATTCCTCTCATTTTCTAGTCTTCTCTCTTAGGCCAACACGTTCTCAAAAATTAGGCTTAAAACAAGCACTCACTTAATTGGTTTTGCTTTTTTTTTTTTTTCATTTAGTCAAGTACCAAACTTGCAGTGATTCAGCCTTTTTGAAAAGAATCCCATTCTGGTTTTCTTGGATTCAAAAAAATAACTCAGGTCACCTGATTCCCAGCCTGAAGTTCAACATAATCAAACCCATGGTTACAAAATGGCAGGCCATATAACAAGAAAAAGAATGAAGTTCAGGATAAATCACAGCTGCCTTCAGCTATGTACTTTACTTGTCCTTCTGGGGACCTAACAATCATTGAAATTGCATTTGATTCCTCGCCACACCACCAGCCTGTCTGGACAACACAGCATCACCCCTCTGAGCCTGTCCTACATTATCATAGAATCATAGAATGGCCTGGGTTGCAAAGGAGCACAGTGCTCATCCAGTTCCAACCCCCTGCTGTGTGCAGGTCACCAACCAACAGCCCAGGCTGCCCAGAGCCACATCCAGCCTGGCCTTGAATGCCTGCAGGGATGGGGCATCCACAGCCTCCTTGGGCAACCTGTGCCAGTGCCTCCCCACCCTCTGGGGGAAAAGTAAAAGTTATCATACAGTAAATCAAAATCCTGAATTTACACGGATATCCTACTCCGCTCAGACACTTACCCACCGCTTTCCTCTGCCAACTGAATTACCTCACTGTAAGCAACCCTGCGCTGCACACAGGCTTTAGAAAACCTGTCACTGCAACTTGATTCCTGCTGTGTAATGAGTCGCCCAGGGCAGAACATGGGAAGCAATTTAGTTCTGTGCTGCCTTCCTCACTGCTGCAGCATCTGTCTCGAGTGCATGCAGTGGCATCAGTTCAGGGAGCAGCGATGCACCGTGATGCTGTCAGGAGAATGTCAGCGTGCTCTTGACATGAAGCAGACAGATGGGGAAAAAGAAGGGCATATGCTGATGTATACAGAGTGACAGTAAAAGTGTGCACACTTGGGTTTATCTATATGTGTGGAAAGCACAGAGAGAAAGCAGCACTGATTTCACCATTTGTTAATGCTTGGGATAAAGTATGAGCTTATGAAGAAGATTCTCAGGTAGGTGAAACAATTTCTTACTGGAGCAGAAAGCAAAATGATGCCTCACTGTAAAGGATTCCTAACTGCTGGCTGGCTCAGAAACTTGTTAAGAAGAAAGAAAATCCATGCTTAAAAGAGCAGGAGGTAATGGTAGATGTAGCTTAAATGTCATCTCCTCTAGGCAATGAGTAGGGTTTCAAGTGCCATTAGCACAAAGCAAAAATTCCCTGTTCCTACATAAACCTCCTGGATCTCAGAAAAAGGAACCGGGTCATTAAATTATTGTCTGAACAATTTTACTCAGAAAAGCACCAGCTTTCTCACTGCGTTCCAGCTACTGATTTGCCCTTCAGCAATGCTTATGATGTCAAAAACAATACTCCCCCAAAGATTGCTTATCAATACCTATTTTTTCAGAGCCTGTTTCTAATCTTAGCAACATATTTGTCAAGTTCATTCAGACCTACTCAAACCTCTGCAACACTGGAGCCAGTCAGTGCAGGAATTACTCTGTGGTTTAGTGCAGGATGTAAAGCACACAATTCCTCGCCGTTGGCAAAAGGCAGCGCTGCGATCCAACCGAGAAGCCCAAGTTTTCAACCAGCATTTGCACTGAATGAAGGGCTGCTGGAAGTGAGTCTAAAAACTGGCAACTGCGTGGAGAAGGATTAGATTTGATGCCTGGCTTTCTGATTAAACTAGGATCTGGATTCATTACACGCACAGTATGACTATTCTGAACAGTTCACATCCAGATGCCAACTTTTTGCCAATATGCACAGACAGCTTGATAACAGTAACGAAGGGCACATTTTGCTTGTATCTTGCCATTGTGATTATTCCCTTATTGTACGAGCAGTCAGTGTGTCATCAACCCTTCTCACCACACCGAAAGGTTACTCATTTACGTTAGCTTGTCTCACTGATTACAGGGATCATTTTTATGTTATATATTACTATTATAAATGTACAACGCTCTTGGTATTAATACAATTCAGTAATACATTCTGTTAACATAGAAAATAAACTCACTGTCTGCGAGTCTTGGGAAGGAAGCCCACCATCTCCATGGCTAGCTGTAGGCGCTCAAAGTCGTGCTTCAAGTCCTCCCCTTCAACGGAAAAGCAATCCTGCTGGGTTCAAAGGGAAAAATTAAGTCCTGCAACTGAGGCCAGAACAGGTCCAGATGGCCAAGTCAGCACTTCATAAATATCATCCCAGGATCTCCACGCTTTTATCGGCAACTAGAACATTTCCAATCTGGCACTGGGAAACAAGATACGCAGGAGGCCTCGCTAATGTGGATGCAGAATAACAGTGGTTAATTGACCCTGACACCCAGCCCCTTGGATACTGCTCTGAACCCTGCTCCAGAGCAAGAGGGAATGCACAGCACCACAGCAGACAGAGCAAGAAGTGCACACGCAATGCAATAACAATCCATGATTAGCTCTAGAGGCAAGGCAGACTTTTTCTTCATCAACACTGGAAAGAGCGCACAAACTGAAGCTGTCTAGGAAAACCAGCTTTTCAACAGTCTGCCTACAAGCAAACCAAAGTGCAGTTTTAAATATGATAACTATTTGGCCAGAATTGTGGAGAACAAGCATGCAGAAAGGCCGTGAAGTAGCAACAGTGTGCTCGTTTCCAGGCAGTTCATTCCACATTAAGTCCTGGCCCTGGCCTGGTTAGGAGCTCCTTGAAGTAAATAGGAAGAATTCTGTTTTAAAATACTTCAAAATAAAATGTAATTCTATGCCATCAGTGAATGAAATGCTGCATAAGAAAGGGAAAGTTTCACATCGTTTTCGTGAGCTTTATTCCAAATATCAGTATGTTTTTACAGGGAATTTGAACCCACTCCTACCTCTATCTCCCAGCAGTTAACGTGTCACAGCTGAATGATTTAGTTAGCCAGATTCTTCCCAATACTTAGGGAGCAGAGTTAAACTAATCCTCCTTAAACGAGTAAATAAACTACTAAAGCCAAGGACCTCGTGCATGCTTTGACTGACTTTGGGGCCCCTACAGATTATGCATAGCTCAAATTTTATACTTTTTCCTTAAAAAATCCCCTGCCTCCAATTCAAAATTATGTTGTTGCCTGTCCTACGATATAAATGCTGTCTTAAACCTCAAAATATTTACTAACACTTAAATGGAGACTTTCTACAAGCTAGTCCACTGCACTATTAGCTACTATTAAATAGTAGGACAACCCAAATGTGGGCTGACTGGCATCCCCAGCCATCACAAATATGCTGTGGGTAATTTCAGGAGTTTTCACACCCACTAAGGCAGGACCTGGAGTCCTGCAGAACCAAAAAGCGCATCCACAAATTCTACAAACAAGCTTTTTGAAGAACTTTTAGAAGGGACGACAAATGCCACTTTTACTGGCCATCCACATTCCAGGAACCCATTTCGTTTGGTGGCATTGTTCACCCAAAATAATTCACAAGGCAACGGCGAAATACCACAGCTGACTCACAAATACTGCAATCCGTGCCAAAGGCATTTAATGAACAATTTACATAACAATCGTCAAAGTCATTAGTCCACATGGAAAAGCTTTTTGCAAATTATCTACTTAAAAGCAGATGCTCTCCATAGTGTTTCAGTTCTGTGCTAGGTATTGTTTCCTAATGGATTTTATATACATACATACATATGTATTTTTAAAGCATTTATGTATAAATAATATGTATTTTAAGGAGTGTATATACATACATATTTCAAAAAGTTCCACTGATTTTAGAGCAATGAGTCCCCAGCTTACTACTGGCCAATTTCAGCAATCAATGGATTTCTGGGAAAAGCTCAAAGAAGTTATAATGGGGTTTCATTATAAGCTGGAAATGTGCATAAGGTGCAGCCCAACGCCTCTGTTGTCATCTCACGGAGGAAAAGGGCCAGAGGATGCTTAAGAGTAAATCATCCCAAAAGCCAGGATGTGATCTACCATGAGCAGCACGGAAAACAACCCTGAGCAGAGTAAAACACCAGACAGCCCAACTGTAAGGACATATGGTTTTCCCACTCAAAATAAGGAAACGAAGCAGGGTTTGGTTTTCCTGGCATTTCTCCAGTTGATCTTCCTAACCCACTCCTAAAGCAATTCAAGTCTTTGCAACTCGTTTTGGTATCGTGAGGCACATAGGGAAGCAGCCCTATGTTCCCACAGGACCTCATGAGGATGCCAGTACAATATCTGAGGCTTCTGAACTCTGGGAGGCTAAACTCCCTCCTTCTTCTCCTCTTGTAACACAGGTTTGCAGCTGAAACCTTGTTAACATGATGCCTATATGGCCACAGAGAACAACAGCTCCTTTCCACATCACCTCATCCTCCAAATCTCTTAGCTGGGTGCAGCAACCATTACATGCATGGCAGAATTAGCTGGGACAACATGCAGCTGGCTGGAAACATGCTTTGTGGTGCAAGACAAACCAACACAGACCATCACAGGGACACATCTGCAAGCCACACCAACATGAAGCACACCACTGACCAAAGCCACAGCCCCTGTCTTGCTTGCAAAGGAGGTGGGGAAGGGGCGAAGCAGCACGATCTTTCTTGGATAGATCCATTTGGAAAGGACAGCAGAACTATTTTCAGAGGAGGAATTGTTTGCATTCTGAGCAATAGGAGGATCTGATTGTCTCACAGATGGCTGATGGGGCAGGTTTGGTTTTGTCTTCTTTTTTTCCTGGAAGTTGGACGGCAGATACACTGCTACAACCACAACGAGCTGATGTGAAACCAGCCAGCTCTTAGTGCTTCCAGATCCTGATTTGCAGTTTTATCAGGCAGCCATTTCACTTTCCACAAAGCTGCTGCCTCACAAATCACTCCGCAGCAGCCAATTTACACAAAACAATCTGTATTGTATATCAAGAAGGAGCTACTATTTGCAAAAAACTAGATGACCATATCCAAACCAAACTGCTGAAGCTTTCCAGACAGAAATAAGCAAAAAAGGATAACAGAAAGGTTATCTGTACTGCCACCATCTAACACACAAGCAACACCAATGCAGGGCAGGGGAGAGGATCAGCAACAGCTTAACATTCATCTCTGCCCATGTCCCAGCGTGCCTCGCCAAAAGGCAGCAAGAGGAGCAGCCCTGCACAGCCCCGAGGACGCAGGCACTCGTACTGACCGGCTCAGAGTCATAGCAATACTCATCCCAGCTCTGTCTGAGGGGTTTCTTTGTCATCTGAAAGCAAGGCAGACCCAGGTAAGTAGCATTCAGACCCAACACGACTCCCACCACCAGCTCTTCAGAAAGGGAAGTGATATCGACCTCCCAGATAAAAGAACTATTATTCTGCATAGTCATTCCTGACCTATTTTATCAACATGAAGCTAGATTTATAACTATTTCACATCTGTGATGCTCTGATTTCTCTGCAGTGTTTTCAAGTGGAGGTTTCCCAAGCTCTGAGCTAAATGAATTGAAGCGAATTGGTTGGAAAAACCTTTGCTTTACCTACAGCCAAAGAGCTATTTATGCAGAGTTGCACTGATTTCTGTTTCTGCTCTCAACTTTTGCTCCGGACACACACACACATGCTGCAAAACTGTGATTGTTTCACTAAAAAGCACCAGCTTCTCCTGAGTTCCTGTCATTTTCCAGTCAGACAGTGAAGACTTGAGAGGACTCATCCAGGCTCAGGACTCAGAGGAACACAGAGGTGGCACTGGGGCTGTGGATTCCATTAAAACAAGGATCTGATCCTGCAAATTACTAACTTCAGCATGGATAAATATGAATGTACAGCACAAAAATCATTCAGCGAGTTGCTCGATGACTCCAATCACTGATGGGAGGGGAATGTTCTAAAAATGCCTAGCAGATATTTTAAGAAAATTAGCTTTTAGAAAGAAACTGGTTTTTTTCCAACCTGCTCCCTGCACTTACAATCAACAGAGCATTTTGTTGAAGTACCTGAATAGATTATTCCTCATCTGCAATGCAAAATACACTTTTATTTTGCATAACAATGTGAATTGAGGAACCTGGGAGAAACAAAATAACTCAAGGACCCAGTGGGTCAGTGATGGGGCCTGGCTCAGTATTGCATAGCTTTTAAATTTTAGTGTTTAATTCTAATTAGATATTTATGTTCACTTCTGGGTTTGTTCTCTTTCCATTTTAAAAGGCTGAGATTTCTCTGGGATGCACTGAAGAAGTTACTGTGAATGCTCAAGCCTCAATTTAGTGCTTTCCCCTTCTCACAGTTTCTTTGCCCATTCTTCCACTATGACTTTTTTCTTCTTCCTCCTCATTTTCCCTTTTGTCCTTTGCCTACAGGACACGGGAAGGCTGTTGCTGCACTGTTAGGAAGCCAGGCAATCACCTCAAGGAGCCACTATTCCATAGCTGTCAGCACTCACTGGCCTACCACAAACACTAAGCGCAGAGAAATGATTATAATCAGAACGCTGAGATGTCATTGCTCTCCATACACTGTGGTCAGGTGAGCCCAGAGTCTGCCTCCATCACCCACTAGATGAACCTCTGCATCCTTCTGTGGCCGACTTGCCTACAGCAGCACAATTTCATTATTTAATTTAAATATCAATGACCCGAAGCGCTAAGATACTATTAAGTAAAAGGAAAGACTGTAATTAAAGGCAATGTTTGAGGCTAACAGAGAACTATCAGATTGCCCAACAAAATCTGTGCTTGACAAAACATTCCATTCAAATCATCCTGGCGCTCTGGAGCTGCAGAACTGCAGCGCAGATGGTGGGAGGGAGCACAGCACGTTCTGCAGCCTCTGCGCTGCTCACGGATGCAGGAGGCACCAAAAGAGCAGAAGCTAAACAGAGCTGAAGCTCCTAGCATGCTCCTCACTTGTGCGAATTTCCCAGTCCTGCTGCAGGTGGGTGGCAGTCATTAATAGCACGCTATATTTTGGCTTTGAAAGCCCACTTTAAACATTTTTAAAGAGCCCCGCGTGATTTACAGAATATTACAGAGTTAAATTATATTTCTACAAAGACCAAAGGCTGTTTGTGCTGCACAGTGCATGTGAGCTGCTCTCCAACTCGCACGTTAAATTTCTCTTTATGGCTTTTGGCATTTCAGGCCAAGAAAATTGCAATTGCAGTTAAAATCAACATAGAACTATGCTCCATCTCATCCTACTCCACTGATTTTATTTTTTTGAGAAAAAACCTGTAAATTCTCTGTTTACAAGTATCAACACACAGCTGCATCTTAAGCATGAAGCAAATTAGATCTCCTGAAGTATGAACTGAATTGGCACTGATGGTATCTCACACATTCTGAATCCCCACATTTTCAGTGGTTTCCATGTTTTCATTTACGTTAAACTTTTTTATTGTTAAATGTAAAGGCTCGTGCTGACAGCCAGCCATAAAGAGACACAATTAGGACTACATCCTGAATGGCATCACACATTTTTCTTTTCTTCTCAGCAGCCACACGTTAATGCCTAAACATTCACACAAAGGTAGGTCACTGCTGTTCCTCCCTTGTTTGGCTTGTGGCTTCTGTTGTCTATCCAACATAACTCCACTTAGGGGACAGAAAATGGGCAACGCTGATTTTTTTTCATACTAAGAAGTGTTCAGGTTGCCAATGCAGACTAATTTACAGTGACGGACTGCTGCCTATAGAGCACTGAAATGACCCATATTTATCACTGCACACAGTGATGCTTATCAGTGGTGGAAAAGGCAAGATGTTGCCAGGTGCCACCAGTAGAGTAATCCCACCTGGTTGAGGTAATGGTACTCCTCAGGCTGCTTAAGATGAAATGCTGATCTCTCTTCCTCGCTCGCTCCTGCCAGGAGGTAATAAAATACATGGTAGTTCCTGGTGACAAAGAAAAGGATGTTAAACTTGAAAACAGACTGCAGCATTGAGTAGAGAAACACATAGAAGTCTCGTAGCTTCACACTTCCAGCTTCCCAACTCAAACCTGCATGTACACTTTCAGCACATAAGCAAGGTTTATCATGTCCACTTCTGGGTTTGTTCTCTTTCCATGGTCCCATGGTTTTTAGCTATTAGGGCAACTTTGAATGCAGTTAGAATTCCAGGGGATGAAACAACAAAATATGAAGCTAAAAAGGACACGAATCTGGAAAAGAGTCACTGAGTCCCGTGTCACCAAAGCCTTCCAAGTGAGAGACAGCTCGGTCTGTCACTGTTCTGCATCCGTCTGATCTCACACTGATGCAGCAGATGAAGACGCCCTGATTTACAAAGTTTTTTGTAGATTCATCAGATAAATAAAAATTAGGGCCTTGTGCAACAACTAGACTGCTTAATACTGAGAGTGGTATAGAAATGGCCTGAGAGCACTTTGCAGTGATGCAAGAGCTTAAACCAAGTAACAGAAAGCTAGATCCTCCTCTTCATCCACGGATGCACACCTCCAGGAAGGGATTTCAGGAACTCCTGGCTGACATCGTTGTGTTTTCCTTCAGAAACACATGCAAGGCCTATATACTAATTAGAAAGCTCATTTGCAGTGCAGGATTTTTTACTTTTTAAAAATAATTCATTGCCACTAAAGTAAGTAATACATTGGCAGCTGCAGTTCTGTGTGACAGAATAGAAAAACAGCCCCTCCAGGATAATGCAGCTGATAGCCCAGCTGAAGTGCCTCTATACCAATGCATGCAGCATGGAAACAAGCAGGAGGAGATGAAAGCCATACTGCAATTAGGAAACTATGACCTAAGTGCTATCAAGGAAACATGGCGAGACAAATCGTGCAACTGGAATACTACGATAGAGAGCTGCAAGCTTTGCAGAAGAGATAGGAAGGGGAGGAGGGGCAGGGGAGCTGCTCTCAATGTTAAAAAGTGGATGGACAGCAATGAGCTGCCTCTGAAAATGGCCATCATCAGTTTGAGAGCTTACGGGTTGTAATTATGGACCAGATCAATAAAGGACATCTGGTGTACAGAGTCTACACAGACTGTCAGAACAAGAGGAGCCTGCTGACAAGGCTTCCCTGCTTCAGCTGCAGCAATAGTCACAGGCTCTCATCCTGATGGGGACTTTCAGCCACCTGGGGATCTGCAGGGAAGGCAACACAGTGAGCTGTTCCAGGGGATTCCTGGAGTCCATCGACAATAAACTCCTGGTTCAGGCATTAGACAGACCGACCAGAGAAGTGATACCAGACCTGGTGCTCACAGAGAAGATCATTACCAACACAACTGAACAAGGACCTGCTGGTCAGGCTGAGGGACAGGAAGGAAATATACAGGCAGTGCAAGCAGGGATGGCTGGTCTGGAAAGAGTACAGGGATGCTGCTGTGATCAGGGAAAGCCAGTGCGCAGATGGAACTGAACTTGGTAAGGGGTTCTTCACAATCCCAGCTGTGAGCACAGATGGGAGAAGGCCTCACGAGAGCAGCGCTGCGGAGAAGGACTCGGTGGCTCTGGTGGATGAAAGCCACAGACGAGGCAGCAGCGTCCATTGGGGGCCGGAAAGCCACCGGCATCCTGGGCCGCACCAACAGAGGGGTGGCAGCGGCAGGGAGGGGACCGTCCCCTCTGCTCTGCCCTCGTGAGGCCCCAGCTGCGGTGCGGAGCTGCTGGAGCGGGGCAGAGGAGGCACGGAGATGCTGCCAGGGCTGCAGCACCTCTGCTATGGAGACGGCTGAGGAGCTGGGGGTGTTCAGCCTGGGCAAGAGAAGGCTGCGGGGAGACCTCAGTGCGGCCTTCCAGGACTTGAGGGGAGCTTATAAGCTGGAGGAACATTGACTTTACATGGTCTGGTAGTGATAAGACAAGGGGGAACGATTTTAAACTAATAGAGGGGAGATCTAGGTCAGCTATTAGGTGTAAATTCCTTACTCAGGTTGCGCAGGGCTGTGGGTGCCCCATCCCTGGAGGCTCTCACCAGCAGGCTGGATGGGGCCCTGGGCAGCCTGATCTGCTGAGGGCAACCAACCAGCCCACAGCAGGAGGGTTGGAGCTGGAAGGGCTTTAAGGCCCCTTCCAACAGAAGCCATTCTATGGTTCTACAACTCCATGGGAAACCTTCAATTTTTTACTTCTGCTCAAATATTCCAAATACTTGAATAATAAAACTATTCCATGCAATACTCATCTGTTTTGCTTCAAAACAACCACGACATGGATTTCATACTAACAGCATAGCAGTATTTCTAAAACCGAAAACGTGGTTGATTCCAAGAGGAACCAAGCTTAATTATCACAGCACCTAACAGTGTATTTGTCAAGTCTGAGGCAGTCCGTGCCATCTAACTTTGGGAACGCTCCATCAACATTAGAGAAAACTTCTCACACAGCATCTATTCCCAAAAGAGAAACGCAGAAGTGCCAGAAATTGAAATACAACAGGTGATGGAAAGTTAGAAGCAGCCAATTTGTTGCACTCAGAATAGTCACCATTGAAGGGGAAATAACAACTAATATTAGGAAGCAACAGTTCACTTAAATTTGTCGTCTATATAATCTTAGCTTTTTCTAAAAGCCCTTAGCTGTAAAATAGAATTAAAATATCATATTCTTTCCCAAATTAGATACTAAGTAGTTGACAAGCTGTGTAAGAATACAAATGGTATGGCATTAATCATACAGACAATGGAAAATATAAGTCAAGGACTGTTAATAAAATAATGACTTCTCTTTTCCCTGGGCACTGCATTCCTCCCTAAACAGGCAGCAAGATGGCAAAAACAGGCTTCTATAGCCAGGCAGTGTCTTAAGAAATAAAATCTGAAGTTAGAGAGACTTCAGTACAAAATTATGAATGAAATACATATAATTCTATATAATAAAAAAATAATAAAAGTAGTAACAGTAAAAAGTGCAATGAGGAGCATTTTGTTTTTGAGCCTGCAGCTTCTGATGCACCTTCCCCATCACCCAGCGTGCTACCAACTAACCCAGGTGCAGCCTCCTCCATCTCCTGGTCATAAAGGAGGATCAAGTCCCACAGATGACCAAACCAGGAGAGTTTGGTGAAGATTCAATGCAGGTCTTGTTGTGAGTTTGTATGATTTTGATTTGTTACAGGCAAAAGTTAAGCATTTGATGTGATCAGGACTCCGTTTTTGGGTGTGGAATCTCCAATCATGGAGATGTTAAAATCCATCTGGGCACGGACGTGGGCAACACTCGAGGAGTCCCTGCTTGAGCAGGGGTCGGATCATACGGCCCCCAGGAGTCCCTCCCAGCCTCAATCATCCTGTGATTCTGTGATACGAGGACTGCTTCTACCCTTTAAGTCCACACAACATTGAAATGCAGAACATCCCACAGGTGGAGCCTCGCAGCCCATCAGCAGAGCACCCTGCATGCTTGCTTGCTGGTGCAGCACATCCAAGTAAAGCTGTCAGAGTTTCTGTTTTCCCCTCCAAGCCAACATGGCACACAACGTAAATACAGGCTTTATCTGTGAAGCACGCAGTCAGAAGCATGAAAATCCCCATCCCCCTGCCAGCCCAGGCAGGGACTGGAGCCATCTGTGCTGCACTATCAGCACATCCGGGAGGCAGAACCCAGTGAAACACAGGCACCTACCGTTCGTTGTGCTCCTGGTAGACGAGCCTGGACTTTTCCAGCAGATACTTTTCAACATAAGCTCTGGAAGAAGAAATAAAAGCATTATTCATTGACCCAATATTCAACTTAAATGAACACAGCTTTACTGGGACTTTGCAGTTTTAGTACACCAAAAAAGCTTCAGCCTTGTTTCACTTAGTTATATAAATTTCTTCCTAGGCAGAACAAGCCCAATATTATGTTTGGCTTTTGAGGTTTTTTGGTTTGATACAAAGCCAAAACTAACTTGGATATGAAAAACATGATCTCAGATGAGTTAGCCTATGGGCAAGGAGTGCAGGGGGGAATTTTGACAGAAACTAAGAATCTCTGATACCTATTTAATTCAAAACCAGCAAAATAAAATTGCTTGCAGACTGAGATTTGTGCACAAACCCTCCTTCAACCAGAAACGCATCTGGGTGCACAAGTCAGCAAGCTAAGATTTAGCCATGGATTCCATGCCCAAATTATCACCCCCTCTTCTCCAGCAGCCACTTTGTTACAAAAGCTTTGGGTTATTAACTTGTGGATATGGTCAAAACCCAGAGAACTGCAGAAGCTTCTTACTGGCGTTGACATTTTATCCTAACAGCCTCCCCGACGAGTTAATTTCATGTATATATTAATAACTTCACTAGCTAAAACAAGCTTTGACATGTTTGTTGCTGTTGTTTTTTTGTTGTTTTTTTTTTGTTTGTTTGTTTGTTTTCTGTTGTTTTTTTTTTTCCATTCAGTGCTAACCAGTAATGATAGGGACGTGGAAGCTAGAGCTATAATTGCCAATGTTGATGATGTAACTCGACACACAGAGGCAGAGGCTGGGCCTTTCCAGCCACCGACCCACAGTGATGTGGCACTGACAGCAGCCACGTGCGAGCTGCACCCCCAAGGAGCTCTGGATGTGATGGGACAGCATGATGCCCAGCATAACCCTCAGATGGCAGACAGAGCCAGGCATTATCCAGGAGCAATTCTCCTGGGGGCAATTCTCAGTGATTCTCCTCTACCTTCACCAAAAAATAACCAACCTGGCCGTGCCCGCGGGGTTTTGGGCTGACTCTTGGGGCAGTGCTTAGGAGAGGCTGCAGGAACTGGCACATCCACACACCTCAAGACTCCCCTGCTGCACAGGAGGAGTAAAGAAAGGCAGGCGGGCTGCAGCAAGCACCATTGTCCCGGCACGTGATGTGCACCAGGAAGCTCTTTTATTTATTCCCTGTGAGGAAGCTGAGGACAGCTATGGATATTCCTCTCTGTCTAACCTTAAGTTCCTGTTTTACCAACTTCCCAAGCCAAGGCACCAAGCTCCCTGAAGACTCGATGAAGAGATGGGGCAGTGAGTGAAGCACCAGCACGGCCTGGGTCCCGGCACAGCACTGGGCAGCAGCTTGGCACACAACTGCAGGACAACCTAGATCTAGTCGACCACGCTTGACACATAATCCCTTCCCCTGTGATTTCTGCTCTTATTATAGACCCAAAAAACTCAGTTGCATGCAATAATTTAGGTTGGAAAGGTCCTCTGGAGGTCATCTGGCCCAACCCACTACTTAGAGCAGGGTAGATGTAAGGAGAATGCTGCTCTAGCAGGATGTTCTTTGCTTAGTGAGAAGGTGATAAATGAATATAAGTATGTTCCCTGTTCTAATAGTACAGTGAAAAGGAAAACAAATTGAAATATAAAAAAGTAAACACCCCCAAATGTTCTCTTTCTATTTACTGGTGTCAATTATGTAGAAACTACCTTATTATTACCCACAGTCTTAACAGTAAAGAAATGTTGAGAGTACCTCATGCAAAGTACTCGCTTAATCATGCTACAGAACCTGTCCCTGGTATACCAGCCAATATCATCAAAACCTTGAGCATGGATTTCACATACAAATCCCACCATGCAAAATACCCACCATCCTCACAGTACCTGTGACGCAGCCCCGTGCTGCTGCACAAATTTAACATTATGGCAGTGCACTGTTGCTTTTAATTAAAATCTCTCCCATCTGGCTCTTCTGCAATTTTAAGGAGCACGTAAGATGTGGAAGCTTTTGATCATCTTAGGAGGACTCAACGTGTTGCAAAGCCCTTCCTCCACTGCTCACTTATCTCTGAACAGGACATAATAAATTCATAAAGCCTTATGGGAATGCACTTAAATGAAGCCTTTGCTCATACTCCACTGATTTCCAACATATCTTCAAAGCCTTCATTTCGTGGGGTGGGGTTGGCTGCTCCTAAATCTCTTGGCTATTACACCTCTTAAGCTGAAATTCGCTTTGAGTTTGGGTCATTATCTGCATACAGTCAGTAACCAAATACCCAACTGCTATTTTCAGCCCACGAACGGAGCAAAATTCTGATCTGAGCCTGCAAATTATACTTTACATTAACCAAGAAAATCATATGCACAAAATGGGGACGTAACCGATTTGAACAGGCTTAAAAAAAAAAAAAAAGTGTGCTTAAAAGCTACGCTAAATTTAAAAATAAAAATTAAAAAGAAAAATCGCAGAACTTGTGATCTTCCTTGTAAGACAATGGAGAATAAAACTCACTCTGGTATGCAGGGAACAGCTGAGTTATTTTTGTAATGTCTTCTCGCTGTGGTTGGGGCCGTGCACACTCCCGTCCCATCACGTAACGAAGACCAAAGAAATGAGTTTGTTAAAGAAAAAATTTCTCTCATGTTCAGAACCACTGCACACAAATGCAACGTTATTTGCAGGTAAGTGCCAATAAACCATAAAGGGCACTATCACAGAGCTGGCCAGCACGTCAAGGTAACAGGTTGTTAGGGCATCTGCTGGATTCTATCACCCTGTGTTTAAGTAGGTACGAAAAAAGAAGAGAAGCTTATCCTTTTAAGAGAACTATTCACCAGAATTAATAATAGAAGGGGAAAAAAAAAAAAAAGAGCAGCAGATAAAAGTTGGATGAAAAAACAGCTGCCTGACTGCAAAGAACGCAGAGTACCCAGGCTCATTTGAAAAATTAATGGCACCCATTTGTGCAACACTGTTCTGGTGGAAAATAGGGAAGGAAAAATGTAAAAGCAATTCTCTAAATTAACAACAAAGTCCCAGCAAGAGATCTCTTAGCTAGCTGCAGAAATTATAAGCCCCTGGAATGCCACTCTACTCTCTGCTTTTCCAGCTGAGCTAATTACCCAGCCAAAAAGCAGGGTTAAGGTAGCCCTGCTCCCTTCGGGCTGGTGTGAGACACTGGGCTATGGCATGATGTCATCTGAAGAACCCCAAGAGAAATCCAGGTCCAGATGTGTTCCACAGAAGCCTTCACCCAGCTGTGGCCATCACCAAGCTGAGCTCACCGGGAGCTGTGGAAGCAGGCAGTGAGGCTGGAAACAGACCCTGTGGCAGCAGAGTGGAGACAAGCGCCTCCTAACAGCGGCCTGGGGCACGGGGTGCCCCTAAGTGGTCAAGGGCTGGCTTCAAGAGACACTTCAGGGTATGGATGGAAGCGTGTGAGGAATCAGACAGCAGTGTTAAATCATCTGGCTCCATCTTCTCTGTAACAGCTACCAGGCATCTGCAAAATTAAATCCCCTTTGGCTTTCTATTTCTGAGTCTGAGCAAAGCCAGCCTGCAGGCCTCTCCGTGCCCATCACACACTCTGGCCCCGTGACCCATCCTCACGGCCCTAAAACATTGCCCTTGCTTGCTCTCTTAAGAGGAAAAAAATCACATTTTGGCTTAATTATAAAGTTGACGTTATGATTAATGAGAACTGAACTGGCTTAAATCCATTCTCAGGTGTATCCATGCTTTGATGTGCAGCGCAGATAAACCAACCTTTGCATAACATTTACATACAGTAAAAATGCAGGCTGTGGATCCCACTGCCACTCACCCTCGCACAGTGCCCGTCTCCTGGTAGTTCACTTGGATAAACTTGCCAAAACGACTCGAGTTGTTGTTATGTGCTGTCTTTGCATTTCCAAAAGCCTGTGAAGAGAATGAGACAGCATCACTGCATCTGAAAAGCTGCCACTTTTCCTTATGGATGTGCACATCACTACCAACGCACCTCCAGAGTTTTGCTACTGCTGTAATACGGTAAGAAATTAATTAAAAAAACACAGGGAGTTGAACGAGCTACAGAATAACAGGATGAGCTTCTGGGGACCATGTTCACTTTCAGTTTAGGATTCAGAAAGGTTAGACAAACACTGTTGAAAAGTGAAGCGTCAGCTACACGAGAAATTTAATATTTGACGTTATTACATTCTGCGTTAAGGCTACGCTTTATTATTTAAATGGATATAAAAGTATACTGCTCCAACAAGACTAACTTCTAATGAGCTAGCTGCTTTTTAATTACATATGGAATTAGGGGAAAAACACTTTGAAGGCTACCCAGGTTTTAGACAACGTCACGCATCGCGCAGACATAACCCATAGGATCTTCAGTATTTCAGACACCATCGGTTCAATTTGTCACTGATGCTTTCCCAAATCTAAATGCTTTAAGGCTTTACAATACAAAGCTTTCATTAAAACTCCACCTTACCAAGGCATCTAATGCAGAGAGCCATCCCTGAGCACAATCACCACTGGGAAACTTTAAGAGCTGCATCTCAAAGCAGCTTAATTGAAAACTGGTGTTTGCAACTGTGCCTAAATCACTTCAGTAGTCTGGCTCATGGTGACTGAAAAGGCCCAGCTGCCAGGTACAATTAATGCTTCATTTATTACACCTGTTTTGGTAATTGTTCCCCTTTACTTCTAAGCCAAACGTACTTAAGGCAATTATACACAGGGTAATTTCTAGGAGCTGTGTCTGTACGTTGAATCACAATTACAAATACATTTTGTGCTAAGGCTCAATATTAGGGTTCAGCCCAGAGCTCCCAACAGATTTATTTCCCACTCAGCTATTTATTGGAAAAGATTAAAAGGGCTTTACATCTATAATCCCCGACTTCTCAAATGACCTTTGCAGGTTTTACTTTGCAACTAAAACCCCCAAAAATAGGGCAATCCTATTTTGAGAGGAAATCCTTCTGAAAGGCACTCGATGCCATCAGCCCTGCATCCATGCGATGCTCCCATTCCCGGATGAGCACCCAGCCTTCCCACCAGTGGGATGCAGCACAGCGCGGGCCCATGGAGCAGCCAGGTCTCAAGCATCCCTCATCACACACGGTGTTACATCTCAAACCGAAGGCTTGCTAACAGAATAACGATGGAATTTCCCCCTTCTTTGAACGCACGGATTTGTTTTGGCTCAAGCTGTTGCATATGAATTTCCACCAGTTGACTAAAACAAGTTCTGCAACGGCAGAAACCTGCCAAACGAGCAGCTGATGCTCAGGCTTGCAGAGAGGCTGATTCCACACAGGAAACTAATAAGCCTTCCCATACATGGGCTTCCAAGCTTTGCAGGTTACACACACTTAAGTTTTCTGCCTTTTCCCCAAAAATCACCTGTGCACACAGGAGCTTTTCCCCAGCATCCTCACCGTCACCCTGAAGCCCTCCCTGTGCTCAGCTGTGAACAAAACCACATCCTGGTGCTTAAATCCCAGGCATTCACTTTCCCCAAACAAGCATTTTCACATTAGTACTATTTCAGCATTACCAGAAGATCCACCTGTCCCCTTCCAGCTGTTTCACCCAAGCAGCCCAGCGAGCGCCTGCCTCCTTCCTGAGGTGCTGCACGGGGAGCCGAACCACAAAACCCTTCTAAAGTCACGTTAGACATCAACACGTTCCCCAACCCCTTGCATCCCAGCAGGAAGGTTTCACCTGTTTCTCTTTGTGCAGGGTGAAACATTTTGAATGTGGTGTGGGGAACTGCACCAGTCCTCCTGGTTTATCTCCCCCTTATCCCCATTATGAGGAACGAGCTCTGTGACTTTTTGTCCATGTGTCAGACCACGCTACACGCTGCAGTACGAACGCCCACAGAACTCACAGCCCGTAATATCACTCTTTCAGTCGTTTTCTTTATTGCTCACATAAATGAGAAAGCTCTCTGCCTTGTGAAAGCTGCTTTCTCTATGGCGCAGGCATGCCGGCGAAGGGCCAGAAGTATGTGAAGGCATGTCTGGTGTTTAACTTGACACAACCTCATGCATTTTTGTTTGGCTCGCCATGTTCCTTTAACAGAACTATCAGGCTATATTTAAAAAAAAAGTGCTATTAATTCGATTTATGCATGTCTAATCTACATATCTGCAACGGCAGGGCAGAATATTCTACTTCAGCTTAGGAAACCACAGAATGAGTTACAACTGCTGCGCTGAAATTACGCTCTGTTCGCATCACTCCACTTCTCGAAGCCGTTGATTCCAGCGCCGAGCGGAAAAACTCAGTAACAGCATTCCTGAAATTCTTGGGGAGACCAAAGCTTGTACTGGCTGGGGCTCAAGGCTTGGAAGGAAACGAGCTCAATGCGCTCCTGTGTGCGAGCGGAGCACCCGCCTGCCCATCCAACAGCTCGGCACAGGCAGACCCGGACCTGGAGCCTCCTACAGCACTTCTGCACAAAGAGATGCCTATCGTGGGAGCCGAGTGTTCGCACCGCAACTGAATTTGCCAGGTGATGCCGACAGCAACGGTGCTCAGAAATGAGCCGTGTTCCCAAAACTGTGCAGCTTCCTTCGACTGAATCTTAACACCTCCAGTTCAGCCATCATCTGCTCCATCGCCTGCAGGAATGCTCGCTTCATGCTCATTTGTGGGGCCCAGGAGGAAGGAAAAATAAAAGCTAGTGTGCTTGCGGCTGAAGAGCTCACCTTCCTCCTCTCCTGATGAGGCCAGCACTTTGGTCTCTTCATTCTGGATTCAATATCAGTGCAATCTGGAATGGCTATTACAACTGCTGTGAGGATCATCTCCACGACTTCTCTCAAATAAATTCATTTTCTAATCCTTGCATCTAGGAAAACGCCACCCTGGGGCTGGCAGCAAGCCCAGAGGTTGAAGCCACCTGCATTCAGGCTATGGAGGAGAAATGGCTCAACAGCAGCCAAAGATTGCCGTGTTCTGTGGGCTGCTGGGAACTCATGCAATGCAGCAACTCCTGAGAGACTGGGACAGGAATTCACAAATAAAGAGGAACAAAAAGATGAACTTGCACAAGTCTATTTGCCATCAAAAAGCTGCAACAAAGGCCAGGGCCAGAAGGAAGGACAGGACACAACCAGTGTAACACTAGGGGCACACACTCCAAAGAGGTCCTGAATTTGCATCCATAAAACCTAATTAAAAATCCAAACAGGACAAAGACTCCACCTACAATTAAAAATAATGATTAATATTGAGCTTGCTGACCTGTGACAATGGCTACTGAGCACAACAAAACAAGCACATCGCCACAGAAAATGATTAATAGCAGAAAGTTCCCTTTTTAAAGCCAAACATGTTTTTCTTCCAGGCAGGAAAGTACAGCCCATAGGAAAACAACAGCACCTTCACATTTCATCCTGCTGGTAATGTTCGTGTCTTTCTGTGACCTCCACACAGAGCATCGTGGGCTTTTTAAGCTGGTCCATGCAGTTAAGAACTCCTAGCTGCATCTTGAAACACGAGGTGGATGTCAGAGATGAATTTTGCTGGGTTTTGTTCCACTGGCAACTAATTTCACAGCATTCAACCTGTCAGGAACCTACCTTTTTTTAAAAAATGCACTGAATCATGACCAGAACGTGATCGTTTCATCACCTAAAATGCACCTGGAGGACAGGAGTTGGAGCTTCCCTAAATTCCTTCTCACTAACCTTGCCATGGGAGGCACTATGTCCTCCTGACCATACCTGGCTGCAGAGCACAGCCCCTCCACCCCCTCCAGGCCTCCCCAAGTTCAGCTTCCATAACCTGCGTGCAGCAGGGCAGGGTGCTTAAAAAAGCACCGACAAGTATGAGCCACAATTTGCATTTCTGCAACGTACAATAGGATCTGCATTTATGATACGTCCACCTTGCAAAGTGCCGTTCTGCATGGCCAACAACAGCTCCACACGTCTGGTTTGCAGCAATGAAACACCAGGTCAGGCACTGACACCTCACTCTAATTCTTCACACGGTGGCTCGATGTTTCATGAGGACTAATGAAACCATTTATGCTTTTTACAGTAACAGCACAAACCACCAGATATTTATAGTGCATGTGCTGCAACGCCTGGGCACAGCTTTTGCAAAGAACAGACCTGCAGCACGGAGCAGAGCCACCAGCTCAGATCTGCTGCACCTCTACTTCAAACCCCAGAGGTGCTGCAGCAGCTTCGTCTACAATGAGAAAATACATTTTCCCTCCTTGCCACGCAAGCAGACTGCTGCAGAAAGAAGAAACGAAGAGCACAACTCCCTGCCAGCCCTGCAGAAGCCATCTGCTCAGTGCCAGCCATTGCATCCAGCATGGAAATGCAGCTCTGTACCACGAGGAGGGGGCTGGTTCCTTCCTCGGCACAGGAGCCTGTGAGCTTAAAGGCACTAGATCTGTACTCAGTTTTGGGCTCCCAGGGACCTGTGAGGAGACAGGGCTGCTGGGCTAGGGCCACTGATACGTATGGTCCTGGAATCCACGTTCCTGCATTAAAATAAAGGAAGATTACTTCAAATGTAATGAAAGCACTCTCTTGGAAAATGTTTTGGCACCAGTGTAATTGAATAAAAGAAGTTCCAGTGTGTGTGAAGGAGCTTTCAAGAAAACCACTGAGCACAGCAAGATGTTCTAAACAGGAGTCATTTCAATGCATAGTTTGAGGAGAGATTTCAAGTTTTGCTGATGCAGGGGCTACATGAGAAATTGGATTTAATGTCATTAGTGGCATCATTACTGGCAAATGCTCCAACTTTGGCAGCATACTCTTTCTTTTCCAGGTAAGCACTTGGGAAAAGGACCAAGAAATTACCACTACGATGCAACAAAATGACTTCAATGTGAGCTTCACAGGACTTTGTAATGTGGATGGAAGTAGAAAACAAACACAGAAAATACAAGTCACGTTGTTCAGAGGAGACTTTCCCCTCTCTCCATGCAATGTGAGTATCCCAATTAGAATCACTGAATCATTCAGATTGGAAAGACCTCTCAGACCACCAAGTCCAACCATAATAATAAATAGGAATAGCAGAATAAACAAAGCAGCAAGCCACAAAACACAAACACTTAGTATGAACTTAAAGTGACCATCCAGCAGCCTGTGTTACGGATGGCACTATCAACCACACCGTGATTTCCCCACTTTGCAAATTCTTCTTCACAAACCAAGCTTAAGCACAGCTGACTCTACATCTGAAGCTTCTCTACAATGACAAGAAGCAGCAGCAGTGTGTGTCAGGATGGCAGCTGGTTTCTTTTATGCAGGCCAATGAGGCCTAGCTGCACGTAACGCAGCGCTCGCTTCCCTGGGCTGAGGGCAGGATGACACATGCGGTGCCGAAGCCACCCTTGCTGGTGGAGTTACACAAGAATGGAAACACTCACAAGTCCTGAACCTCACAATTACTTTCATGCAAGCCAGAGCCCCATCCACTTCTCCCCATCCGCAGCCCCTACCGTCAGGAGTGGCCGTGGCCATGCACGTGCCCCATGGCCAACCGCCAGCCCCAGGGCGGCCTCTCCACATTTTCCCCTATGTTTTTGTTTTTTGTAACGATTCCACGAGGGCCATAAACATTTAGAAGCCAGTTTCAGCTTCACACTGCATGCTTGGACAGCCCTGACAGCACTGCAAACTGAAGCACTCCCCTGCTCCACCCCTGACAAAAAGTTTTCCTGCAGTTTGTCACCAAAATCGGTGCCACAAACTCAGAAAGCATCCCCAGTGTCGAGCCTCCCATCTGGAAGCTCTTAGCAGAGCCACGGGGTCACGATGTATATTTTACACACATATTTTCGTGATTTTCCCAGGAGAAATATGTGTAATGAATAAAAACACAAACACGTTAGCAGCAACAAAAACATACCACTGTAATCTGAAACGCAGCCTGGCTTCTGCGCGTGTTATCCTTCCTTCTGGATCCCGGCTACTCTCTGCTAGCTCAGACCAAAACAATACACATAATACAACAGAAAACTGTCAGAGCTCTTCTGTTGAGTTGGCATGGCCAAAAAAAAAAAAAAATCACACTGTGCCACGCAAAATCCTACTGTGTGAGGAAAGATGAGGTGGATCACGGAGGTACAAGACTTCACCTCTTCCCTGATCTTCTGATGGGCTACAGAAATAAGCTGCAACTCCTCAAGGAGATGCCAGTATTTTAAGAGTGTTTGTGCCATGAATTTGGTGCACCATGCCCAGGAGGTCGCTTGCTCACATGGCAGCAGCTCAGTGGGCTGTGCTTCCAACATCCTGTGGGTTGGAGGCAGCTCCTAACACCGAGCCAGCAGCAAAAGCACCTTTTCTCCTCCTGCAGCACCCACAATGGATGACGACCTTTTCTCTAACGTGTCGCAGAGAATTATAATTGGCTCACCTGCAGCAGGAGTATTTATTTGATAAGCAGCTGGAAAACCAAGGCTGGCGCTGGCTGCTGGCAGGCAGCAAGAGGGAAGCTCAGAGATCAATATGTTTTTATTGACCAAAGCTGGACAGCTTGTTTGTCTGACCAGAGCACGCAACTGCTTAAAAACGTATTTTTATGTGTTAAGTACAGCAAAATCCTATTTTCCATTTTCCAGCTGGAGCATTTTTGAGGCTGTGATGGAGATATTTTCTATAAGAAGCACAAGTTGGTGAGCGTGGGGTACGTGTGACCCCACAGCACTCGTGATCTGCACAGGCAGGATCAGGCACGGCGCAGTGCGGAGCAGCCGCTGCCCCGGGGCGTGCTGCAGGACAGGCTGCAGTCCGCAGTGCCTCAAAATGGAGCAGCAGCTCTCACTGCACAGTGCCTCCAACACAGTGCCAGTATTTCTGAGTTTAAAAAAAAAAATAATCAGCTGAAAAAAAAGAGAGCCCTGAATGAATCAACCTAAAGGAAGCGTGGTGAGATTCTGCACTCCAGCTTCGTGGTATGCAACAAATGCAAAAATAGTGCTGATATTTTTCTGTCACCCACTGTTTTCTTAGCTAGCCTCTGCTAAAAGCTGAGTGTTTGAACACCACTTCCAACACTCCAGACTCCAAGCTTACAGTTACAGGAGCCAAAGGTAAAGCAGCATGGTCTCGTGATTTAGAACCGGATTTGTGAGCCCCTGACCCTCCTTTTGGGTTGGAAACATTTCCTGAATTGTGCAGTAAAGGAAGATGCTCCCAAGTTCCTATTACTGCACAAATTAAACAATCCCATCTGCAGGGAGCTGGGAGGAGAACACCACGTCCTCAAGGATGCCTAAAATCTGCAGTGTAAATGAAGTCTCAAAGACACTTAATAGCACGTATGTTTGCAATCTCAAGTCTTCATACAGAAAGGCTTTTACTCATATTGGGGAACACGAGATCCTCAGAAAAACCAGCTGTGTTATGGACAGCCAGACCACGACTCGCTCAGGGTGAGTGATGCCGCTGCCTGCTGCACTGGGAGCCATGCAGTTGAACTCTGCTGCAACACTGCCTGACAGCACAAGAAAAGAGGAAGATACACTGGGAAATTCATGGGGATGCTGCTTGTCTTTATCAGTGACCAACAGTCACGGCAGATCTTGTCTACCAAATAATTCTGTGCAAATAAGCAATGCCATTACAGAGACTTCACCTGGGGACGCATTCACCAAATCATCTCCGTCCTTGCTGAGCTGTGGCTTCCAGCAGGCCGATGCTGCATGCAGAGTTTGTGTAATCCACTTTGTTTAACTGCCATCATGCTGCCTGACAAACCCAGCCTGCTTCCCATCCAAAAGACACCTGAAGGTCTCCATCTGTGTGATACACAATCCTCCAGCGCACACAGCTCGCTCACCCTGCAGGAACCTGCAAGCTCTGCACACCCAACACACAGCGACACCTTTCTTTGTTCAGGCCCTGAAGAACCACTACCATGTGCTGAAGCTCTGCAGCAATTCTTCTGTAGCACAGCCTATGGAAAGCAAGGGAAATCACAGCCTGATATCACTGCTGCAGTAGCTGAGATGAGGTAAGATAGAAGTGAGGCCAATAGGTAAAAATACCATTGCCTGCCATTAGGATAGCAGGAAAACTGAGTAGGCTGTTGGGTATGTGTGCATTCTGCCAGCCTGCAGCAAACCTCAAAGCTCCTGTGTACACACAAAGTATTTTTTCCTCTGTGTAGCAAGAGAAACACCTGTGGAACCCAACTGGAGAAAAGGACCTCGGCCAGCACAGCACAGGAATGGCAAAACTCAGCACTCCCTGTGCGGAGCTCCAATCGTGCAATTTACACCCTACATAACACCACATTTTCCTCTGTTATTTGGAAGTGGGCAGCTACATAGCACGTACATACCACATCGAAATGAAGAGTGGGCCGCAGTTAATTGTGCTTACTTGGTGAAAAATGAACTACAAACCGGCATTTGCAAGGAAAGGAGAGGATGGCACTCCATGGGAATGCTGCTTCAGCTTTACAAAACAAAGACACCATTAGTGGGAGCTAATGGGGGCTTGGCTTGCATCTTTTGTCTTTGAAGACAGTGTATTAAAAGCATTTCTTTATTGATTTAAATCAGCAAGCAAAATACTACATTAAACAATTAAACTCGTGCAAAAACAGGGTTTCTCCTCGGCACAGTTCTGCCTGCAGTTGGAGAGGAAGAGGAATGGCAAAGGAAGCTAAAAAATGACAGAAAGGAAAAGCACAGAAAGAAACCTTTCTTTCAGTTAAGCGGGCACGGCTCAGCCTTCCTCCTCTTGTTTATGCCCACCGGGCAGAACACAGCACGACTGTCCTACCTCGCACTGGCCTGGTTTCAGCTTCAGGAATGCTTTGGTTGTTCGGCCCCTGGCATCAGATCCACAAGGCTTTTACTCTGCCAGTTCCTTTTTTGCTGTTTCTTCCCCATCTGACCCTTTGAATGCCATCCATGCACGCAGGATCTACTGACAATTCATCAGCTGTCTAGACTGACGTCGCCGTAATAATTAAAACCAAGGTAGAAATTGAAACAAGGCATGGAAAAATTCCCCCAAATGGGACCAAAAAGAGGGAAAAGGACAGAATGAATGCTGGAGGGCTGCATGTAGCTCAAACTGCTGTGTGAAGATAAGTGCTGAGCAATAGCATCACCATAAGAGAATCCCAGCACTGCTGCGCCCGGCACCTGGAGACCTGTTCTGCGTGGGACTGAAATCCCAAATGGGCCTGAAAGCAAAGCACACGTAAACACGCTGCAGAAAATGAAGAAGCATCAAATCCAATGCTCTGAAGCCTAAAATGGTCAGACCATGGCACCACAAGATGAGGAGTGCCAGCAGGGAACCAAGGGTTCTCAGCAGTAACACTGCCAAGCACATGACACCAAATACACCCCAATATTCTTCTCCAATGTGAGAGATGCAGTAACATGCTGTGTTTCAGAGTCATTGCTTTGCTTCCTTTTTTTTTTTTTATGTTAATCTTTTCCCCATTCTATTTGCCTCTGTCCTTTCCAAACCACCGAACACAGCCACCTCTGCTCAGAAAGCCCTTTGCTTGAGACGTGACGGCCAGGTAGGAGAACCCACACAAACAAAACCCCACGCTGTGTGTTTTCTCAGTGCACTAGGGAGCCCCTGCCAAAAGTAAAAAGAAGCTCTCTATATAGGAGATCACATTTACAAGTGCATTTATAAGCTACTGCATACTTAAGTGGGTTGGGGAACACCAAAAAACAAATGCATCAACATCATCTCCTCTAAGAGGCAGAAGCAGACACTGACATCTCTACCAACCCAGCCAAGTGCAAACTCCCCACAACCTCCCAACCCATCCCAAAACAGAAAGGGATTGGGCCACTGCTCAATTCAGCCAAAAGGAACAAAAGCAAACCCAAGAAGCAAACATTTCACTGTGAATAAAGCACCAGTGGTTGCCAGCACCCAGCCGACCACAAGCCCCTTCCTGCAGAAGCACTGCTTTTGGTAGCACATGAGCAGAACGACGCGTGGAGCTGGCTAACTCTACATGAAGTCAAAGCAAATCTTAGAGTAGAAATGCAGTGTGTTCTCCCAGTGTACACAACTTAGCTCTAAATTAAAGCCTATTTTACTACTTGAATTTCCAATTGAAAGCTACCGATTTAATTAAACTCTCAGGAAAAATTACTGCTTAAGATCCTTCAACATCGTTACCACAAAGCAATTTAAAAATTACATCCACTGAAGTCCAAATGCAGACTGATGACTCCTGCAGACTTCAGCACAGCTCCCATGGACCCCTTCTGCCTTCAGAGCTGACAGTCAGGGCAGCCTCATTTCTCCGAAAGCTTCACTCGCTGCCGGAGCACAAACAGCCAGCTGTTCTCTCAACAGCCATCTCAGCTAACCATGTGCCATTTTCCTCCAGACAGACAGAATTAATGCACAAAACTTGACATAGTTTGTTTATATTTGAACACAAGCGATTCTGCTTATTCGTGAATCTATCTTAATGAAGCTTGCCCAGCAACAAGAAACAGCAAGGGCAGAAACAGCTGATCCCATCGATCTACAAGAGATTTGCAGCCTAAATAGGGGGGAAAAAAAAGACTACAGATTCCTAGAGTGCACAAGGGCAGCACAGAGACTCCATTTGCACACAGCACAGCTCTCAGGGCCCTTTAAAAGCCCAGTGATCAATAAAGCGCAATTGGAAAACTTCGTCAGAGGGGTCTGCTAATGCTGTGGAGATTAAGCAGACGCTGATGTATGTTATCTCAGCGTTGAGTGGGTCGTTCTTTGAGAAGAGTGGACGCTGCCAGCGCAATAACGCCGCTGTGCCGAGCAGCACGGTGACTGCGTGTGAGCGCTCGGCTGGACTGACCACTGGTGGTTTCCCAAAGCTCAGCACAATCTCAGCTCTGGTTATTACTCCATTCACACCCTCGCGTGTGCCAATATCAGAAAACCCCAGAGCTGTGACCTCCTTGTGCTGGAATCGTGCGCTCCGTCAGCACACACGCTCGCCCATCCAAGTACGCGTCCGCCCTGTCAATAACACAGCCTGATAAGTTTAATTAATAGCCCCGCTTGAAAAACAGGCAAACATCAATAGGAACCCTTCCCCCCCCAAAAAAATCAATATGTTTTCTCTCAGCTTCATTGAAATTATTTAGCTTTCCTGTACCAGATGAAAACCAGATGTCCCACAGAGGGAGCGGCTGCACGAGCCAGAAGGAAAAACCAAGGCAGCAACGAGCAGGGCCCACCCATTCATTACCCCCGTATTTCACTCAAGCCATAAGGCTATTCATATTGCATCTCTATTATTACAGATATCGTAATCGTGATGTAATTCTGGAAACCTAAATTTTCTCCTCCGTAGCTGAGGAAAGGAGAAAGCAGCACGCGACTTTAACGGCTCCAGCAAAGTTCCTTTGTGCTGCATAAGCACTTTCAAAAGCTTCGCTCAGATTAATGCCAATATTACGGTCTGTAATCCCTTTTGAAGCAGACCAAGCCCAGTATTAATGCAGGCTTACTGGCTCTTGGATGCCCACTTGCTGTACTTCCAACATGAAAAAAGGAGTTTGTGCACACAAGGTGATTTGGGAAGCATCACCCCATGCACACTCCTGGGAATATTAAGTTTTATCCACACCATTTGCATCAGGAATGGAGCTGCATGATGTAAAAAGCCAGGAGTGAGACAAAATGAAGAGTGATTTGCAAAGTTACACAAGGGCAAAATGGTTGGTGACCTGACCTCACTGGATTTTTGCTGTCACACTGGAACAGGCTGCCCAAGGAGGCTGTGGATGCCCCATCCCTGCAGGCATTCGAGGTCAGGCTGGATGTGGCTCTGGGCAGCCTGGGCTGCTGACTGGTGACCTGCACACAGCAGGGGGTTGGAACTGGATGGTCATTGTGATCCTTTTCAACCCTGGCCTTCCATGGTTCCATGATTTTCAGGCATAATTCTCAAGAAAAGCACTGTGTTCTAACTCTTCTGCAAGCTTTGTCAATGTCTTTGCTCAGGGTCTTCTCATCCAATGCTTCTGGCAGTAGAGCTCTTGAACTTTAATCAACTCTATGATAGCCATTATAGAAGCTGCAATTCAGAGCACAGGCCCAGCTTCTTCAATTTGCAGAAAAAGAAAAGCCAATGGGGAAATGAGCCTTGTCATGATAGATTAGCTGCACAGAAATCAATCATCAGACCCTGTTTGCATACAGGCAACACACACACAGCCAGCAACACTCAGAACCACAACAGCAATCGCAGTCACCAAGCAAACATGGAGCTCTCATTGTGGGCCATTCACTCACTTTACAGAATCACAGAATGGCCTGGGTTGAAAAAGACCACAATGATCATCTGGTTCCAACCCCCGCTATGTGCAGGATCACCAACCAGCAGACCAGGCTGCCCAGAGCCACGTCCAGCCTGGCCTCGAATGCCTCCAGGGATGGATTTCTTCCAAACAGATGTAACACTTAAAATTCTCCCAACATTAAGCTGCTGTTGATGTCCAGTTCCACTCCCCATTGTAAGCCATGAACCCACAAACACACTCAGGCATTCACCAGGACCAAAGCAAGCAAGCAGCAACACCTCACCTTCCCATTAACAGACGCAAGAGTTGCAATAGCAGACAAAATTTCATTGCTAATGACTCTCCAAAGTATTTCTGGTATCTGACACAGACGGACGAGCTTTTTCATAACATGAGTAAAGGGTTTTTTTTTGCTATTGTATGCATTCCTCTGAAGCCTGAGAGTTAAGTTCACATCATGCTTTTCAGAAGGCGGATGCCAAACCGCAACCCAGCAAACTTCGCTGGGTTTTACTTGATTAATCGCTTTGGCCTCCTGCATGACACCTCCAAAGCAGAGTGGTGTTCAGCAGCCCAATCCCTTGATACGTGTGAAATATCAACACCCTGGAGCTCAGATGCAGAGGGAGGAGAAACATTTCTGTGTTTTACTTTTCCCTGGAAGGCTGGCTTTGCTGCACATCAGTGCATTGCGTTTTGTGGGGCTGATCCATCGCTGACTGAGAGCTCTGGGAAGGACAGGATGGAGACGGGAGGGAGCCGAGGCACCGCTGCTAAAACAAAAAGAGCAACCAAATGCAAAAGCTGCACGTTGCATTTGGCAGCACGCTGGGATTAGATCACTGCGAATCCCAGCTTAAGCCCCTTAATAAAGTTCAAACATGAATTTCCTGACTAAGGTAAAAAGCCTGGCTAAAATTTATGAACTGCTGGCAAGTTTACCTCCATCCCAGAGGCCTCCAAATACCAAGAAAACTCTGGCCCACAAATGCAGAGTTCAGGCAGATAATTCAGCTACATTCCTCTGTTAGCATCGCTGGAGCTGGAGCTGAGGCAATGAGGAAATAAAGTGCAGTGAGAACGAAAAGACATGCCAGTGAAATACGAAGTTGGATCAATCGGCAGGAGGTAAATACCCACGCCGTGCATCACATGGCCATCGCTCCCTGCCGGCAGCAGCGACTGCAGGGCTCTCTCTCATGCACACTGCTGCTGCAGCACAGCTGGGCTCAGACACCAGCAGTGCTATTATGTGGTTCTGCAAACAACCTACTTCACTACTAAGGACACTACTTTCCAGAACACACCCCCACTTTTTCAGAGCCTTAAACTAAACTGCAAAATGCTATTTCCAAAGCTCACAAAGTTTATTTTCAATTAAGGAGTGGATACGAGCCTCGCACAGAGGGACATTTAATTTCCTGCTCTAGGGAGGCAGGCAAATCTTCAGTAGCTTCACCAAACAGCCCACTCCACCTACCAGCAGCTGATTCCTATCTCTGCCCTGAACAATGCCTTCTAAGAAGCCTCATTGTGCTCATTTCAGAGCCCTTCTGATCTGCAGGGTGAGGAGCATTTGCAGTCCAGAGGAGGTTTTGTACAGACTGGGAACTGGGAATGCAAAGCTTGCAGCGCGTGCAAAGGGCAGAGAGAAGCAGAGGCACTGGGATGCAGCACTCAGTAAGCACAAGCCTTTCAATGAAACGAGGCTTATCCAGAGGTGGAGGAAATGTCTTGCTATATCTGTTACCTGTCACTAACTACCTGGCACTGGGATGCAACAGATGCTTTCTCATTTTCATCTATATCTGGAAACAACAATTTCTACTCTTCAGAATGGTTTTCTGCAGCACCAAGATTGCTTCCACTAAAATATATAAATGCAACACATAAATCAGCAGTTTCACAGTGAAATTTGAAAGCTTTAGGAAGAAAACCCACAGATAACACTCACTGTTCAGCAAGCAGGGACACAGCACTACCCCCTGTATCTGCCCCTGTATCTGCCCCTGCCAGCCTGCATTTCCTAACTCTAAGTATGAAGGAAGCAGTAATTCTTCCAAAGAGAAACTAATTTTGTATTTAATTAAAATCATTTCAATCTCATCCTTGAGCAGAGGGAACCAGAGGGATGCAGTGGTGCTGCTGAACAGCTGTGAATCAGCATTGCCAAAAAAACATAATAACCAAAAAGATGCCACCAACATTTTATCTCTTTCTTCAGTTTTGGTGAAGCTTTACAGGACACACCATGGCACCACTGACATTGCAAGAGTCACTGTTAAATTCACTTATTTTGGAAGCCAGAGGCTGGACCAGAGCCCTGCCCTCACTATCCCACCCAGCACACAGCACCCCTTCCTCAAACACTCCCAGAAACATTTTTAAGCCAGCCCTCAACTATGAGGCAGATGGAGGCTCCAACGTTTTGCCCTCATCTCAGACACGAGCATTTTCATTCACCTGCCTTCCTTCTCATTTGACATCACTCACACAAGTCTTCCCCAAGGTCATACAAACTAAGTACACCTGCCTACTCTGTGGCCACCTGCAGCTCTGCAATCCCTATCATGAGTGCTGTACAGGAATCCCATTTCTCTGTTCTTGCTCCCTTCCACCAAACATACTACGGATTTAGAAAACATTGGCAAAAAATAATCAGGTTTTCTTGTTTTTATCTTGGCCAGAAATCACTGATTTTAAACTAAATACATTCAATATTACTTAAAAAAAAAAAAAAGAATTGATTACAATTACCCAAATTCCTATTTCTTTTACTAGTGCTTGTGGATTATTTGGCTTCCTGGTACCCTTTGTAATGAAGCCAACTGATGCACTTTAAATAATCATAGAATCACAGGATGGCCTGGGTTGCAAAGAAGCACAGTGCTCATCCAGTTCCAACTCCCTGCTGTGTGCAGGTCGCCAACCAGCAGCCCAGGCTGCTCAGAGCCACATCCAGCCTGGCCTCCAATGCCTGCAGGGATGGGGCATCCACAGCCTCCTTGGGCAGCCTGTTCCAGTGCCTCACCACCCTCTGATGAAAAACTTCCTCCTCATATCCAACCCAAACCTCCCCTGTCTCAGTTTAAAACCATTCCCCCTTGTCCCATCACCATCCACCCTCACACACAGCCGTTCCCCCTCCTGTTTATCCGCTCCCTTCAAGTACTGGAAGGCCACAATGAGGTCTCCCTGGAGCCTTTCCCTTCTCCAAGCTGAACAAGCCCAGTTCCCTCTTCCTTTCTTCATAATAATTGCTCGCTGTAACTGCAATCCATCCTGCTTTGGTTTGTATGATGCTCACTTTTGAATACAATTTCAATTCTTAAGCGATACTGCAAATCTCTTTCTCTATTCTTCCTTTACCAATGGTTGCCATTAGGGTTTGGACTCTTGGAAATTGAAACTCACTCTTCTTTTTATGAAATTGCTGAAAACCTGAAAGTAGAATCCCCTTCTGGCTCAGCTTAGCTGGGAGCCATGCAGCTGTAAGCCAAAAGCAAGCAGCGTGCCTCCCTTCCTACAGCGTGCCCATCACACCCCAAAACATCACTGCAAAGTAACGCAGAGGGTGGCAGCGAGTGAGAGTTCTGATCTTGAAAGCTGCCTGGATTCACTATGGTCGCACACAAGCACAAGCACAGTCCCTGCCGGGGACACTCAGCGTTACTTATGGCACTGGAGGAAAAAGGTGAAACGCTGAAAGAACGAAAGAAAAATGAAGATAAACATGGAAGACGACAACTGAGAATGAATGGTAAAAACAAAGCAATTACCCCAAAATACGTGGCAAGGGGGTAAGAAGCACAGGAGGAAGGGAAAGGTGAGATAGGGGTCAACGAACAGCACTTCTTCCAGCAGAGGCAGAGCTCTGCTTGTCAGCCACACTGGGGAAACAAAATCGTTGCCCATTCTTAAAGGTGGAGAAAAAGGGGTTTCTCATAAGCCTGCTTGAATAACGAGTCACTTTTCCTGCCATCATTTCAGGTCAGAAATAACCATCTCTGTCAGTGAAACATAATAGAATGGACTTTCAGATTTGGGGGGGTAATGAAATATTTGATGACTTAAAAATGACAAATAATGCAGGGAAAAAAAAAAAGTCAAATTCCAACATTGATGCAGTCGATCTGGATATTCCACAGACTGTACAGAAAAAAGACTGAGTGATTCAAACCTGCTGAAGGAGATGAACGTCACACTGATACAGAGGCATAAGCTGCAAAATACCACATTTGGGAAGCACTGGTGGGAAGCATTCGGTGCAGGGGCATCGCTGTGTGCCTCCTTTGTGCTGCTGCTGCCAGAGGCCGCACAAGTTCTTCTCATCTTAGACACCATCAGGGCGATCTGTGCCAGGCCCCCTCAAGCTGCTCTGTGCACGGGAAGAGGAGAACGTGAAGCACCCACTGCCTGACTCACAGCACACAGGAGCAATAGTAGCTGGACGCATGCCGGGTTAAAAACAGTAAGAAGCGAGCAAAGAGACAACACTGCCTCTCCCATTCGTACAAAGCCATTTTTAAGATAGGAAAACTGCAGGGCATGTGGTACAACCTCGTAACTTAAAAACAGCACACTGAAAATCGGACCTGGGGTACTAAACTAGATGATCTCATTTCTTTTTTTCTGACAGAAAAGATGCTGCTGACAGAGCACTGATGCTGCTCTACAAAGCACCGGAGGAGCAGCTCAGGATGCTCCTCACCCAGCTTTGCATTGGTGGCTCCTGGTGACAGCAGCTCCTCCACATCCAGCACTGCAGGTCCGGCCGTGCCCAGCTCTTGGAGTTAATGAATGTTTTTCTCCGCTCAATAGCTCTTTGTTCAGCTCTGGACATGTTTGGAAGCACAGCCTGCAGCTCTGGCAGGGGAGCAGTGTTGCACCTAGCTGCGGCCAGCTGCTGCCGGCAGCTCCCAGCTCAGGCAAGGAGGGGAGCTGCTTGCTTCTAGCTGAAGCCAAGCTTCATACACTCAAATTAAATAGCTTTTAATTGCTGCTTACATATGCCTCCAACAATTCAACGAGAACAAAAAAGGAAGGCTGTTAGACTTCCAGGCTGCAAGAGTGAAGCTGTAGCTTCCACGCACACCTGGGACTGGTGGTGTAATAACATGGCTCCAGAAGTTTAAAATAAAATCAAATTTCAATTAAAGAGATGACTGCAGTGCTGTTCCTAAGATTCCAACACAAATCCGCACCTACTGGGAAGGCACACAGCCCTGCACCTCTACAAAAAACTGAATGCTCTTTTACAAAAGCAACTCAAGCCATCGTTCTTCCTCTCTTTTTTTGGCACTGGCTATCAGGGATGAATGACAGCAACAGCTCCTATGCACAGCCAGCAATGTTCACTGGCCTATGGCTGAAACATTTTTTTGTTATTATTTTTAAACAATTGAGAAATCCCTGCTGGGACGTTCAGAAGATGCATACAAACAGCTGCTTAGAAAACGTGTCTGGCTTTTGCAGTTTGCAACGCAGTACTTCTTGTGACAAACAAGACCTCAAGATGTTGGGATCACTACGGGTTACCTAACAACCCAGTGCCAGCTCCTCGAGACCCGGGCACATCCATTACCTCTCAGGGATGAGTGGAAACCTGCTGCTTCTCTGTTTATGAAAGTTGAAAGTTAAAAAAATGATGTATTGATTTAATAGATTGAGTTGCATCAGTCCTTTCCAGCAGTGCTGACACACGGCTGGCTCCTCACTGGGTGGAGGAGAGCACCTGGTGGTACCGGTGGCTGGGGGCAACACAGGAACTCTCCTCTGCTGAAAGGTGTAAAACCATGAGAATATCAATAAAATATCAAGCTCATCTTGAGGCTTTCAGCTCCTTTAATTAAAGGGAAAACAGTATTTAAACAATTGTCATATTGATACTAGTCGGAGCAAAATGACAGTGAGAAAATGCTCCTGCATTACTCCGTACACGAGATTTCAAACACTGTTAGCTTTTCTGGGATTTCTAGCAGTTACCTTCACGCTGAGAGCCCATTTACTGCCATCTCACAAAGAGTCTAAGCTTGCATTTGCCCATTAAATGCTTTGTAAAAACACACATGTATTGTTTACAAAGCTATTTTGCATCAGTTTGCACAGATATACCCCCAAAAGTTTATAGACCCACGGATGCCTCAATACACAACCAAGACCTGCCTAAAAAACCATAGCATGGTGGGTCACAGCGTGCACCACGTTCCTTACGTTAGGAGTTCAAAAAGGAAGATGGGAGACCCAGGTTTCCTGTTTTTTCCCCAGCACAGAAGGTCATAAGGGCTCCTTTGCAAGAAAAATGTCCATTGCTCATCAGGTGTAATAAGCACCTGAACTATCAGCGCTTACCTGAAACGTTAACTTCACCTTCGTACCTCACATCCCATCCCGTCTTCAGGTTGGTATTTTCATCTCTTATTTGGATGGAACAGAGAGAGAGCTAATCCAGGACAAGCTCATGCTTTTATATGATTGAGCTGTAGCTAAATATTACACCTCAAGCACCTGGGAATCAAAGTGGGTCCCATAACTTCTCCCCACCAACTTTCCCACTGCTGAGATAATGCACCATTAAAAATCTTCCTTTGGATAGAAGCATGACCTTTGGAGCTCCAGTTTGCTGGTTCAGAGCTGGGAAGCCAGAGCAACTCGTTCCCCAAGCACTCGGAATTGGTGGGTGCTGAACGAATACTTCACATGCAGCTCTTTATGCCAGGCTTAAATGGTTCTGGCCAAGCAGTTCTGACCTTTCTGACCATTGCACCTGGACTGGAAGCTGTGCATATTTGGGTATGGTGAACTAAGGCAGCGAATGGTGCCACCAAGAGGGGTTGAATGCTCAGGAAGCTGAATGTATGAGGACCAGGAACACTGCACAGGAAAACCAGAAACCCATCCCTGCATCTGACTGGGGACAGAACACAAAGTGGTTTGAACGTGAGGCTGTGGATGCCTCATCCCTGCAGGCATTCAAGGCCAGGCTGGACGTGGCTCTGGGCAGCTGGTTGGTGACCTGCACACAGCAGGGGGTTGGAACGGGGTGATTATTTGGTCCTTCTCAACCCAGGCCATTCTGTGATTCTGTGATACGAACAGATGTGTAAGTTGGAGGTAACGGCTACAAAACTGGTGGCCACCAGTAAAGGACCACTGAACACACACAAAACATCTGCAATTTGCAGTGCAGTATAAAGAGAGGAGAGTCATTGGCAGATGGTGTTTATTCCACAGAGTTCAACTATTTCACAGGAGCCCCGGAGTCACTACAGGAGAGACATACCAGTAACTGGAAGTTCTGCAATAACAACACTTTTGGAGAGCAAACCTCCTTTGGAATGAGAATGAAAGCGAAAACATTTCCTCTTCTATATGTTGCCTATTTCTCTCTCTAAAAAAAATGTCCAACTCTTGGAGTGTTTCACTGAAGGACATACACACAAACCACACGTGCAAAACACCTGGCATGCTTCGTCGATGCCTTCTTAAATAACATCAGGGCTGGCATCTAAATGAAAAGCAACAATCCATACGGTAATTAAGCAGTGAAGCTATGCACTCCACATCCCTGATGGAGCATCAAGCTGAGCACAATGAAATTTTCACCTAAGGCATGGCGTGAAGTGTATTGGAAACAGAACTACACGGGCAGTTGTTCCTCTGATATCTATGTAGAACATCTGAATCTGAGAAGCTGTGCTGGAACTAACTACGGCAGGAGTTCTGCTCTCTGGCAATCCAGCTCTACTGCTACCCTGCTGAAAATGCCATCTTCCATAGGTAAACAGGCTACATAAGGAAATGGGAAATAATTCAGAAAAATGCAAAGAAAATCACCTATTCAAACCAATTCAAACTTTGTCTTTATTAAAAAAAAAAAAAAAACCATGGTATTTAGGTAATATAATTTATCATGAAATGAACAGAGAATTACATCATTTCACAGACGCCAGAACTAGGCAGAAGTGACGGGATTTGACTGAGGTCAGCCAGCAGAGTGAAACAGCCCTGCACAGCCACTCTGAAAAGCACTGCTCCAAAGCAAGTCTGCCCACTGAATCTATTAGGAAAAGGGAGAAGACTTCAGGCTTATGTCAGATGCACATCAGAAGGAGGCACCCCTGCACCCAGCTCCTGGACAACACCACAGCATTCAGATGACAGTAACAGCTTGCCTTGGAAAGCACAGCTTGGACAGAGCTCACCGGAATCTTGTAATGACTTCTGCAAGAAAAGAGCTCCAAAACAATAGCCTTGGGCTATTCCAAAAGGTAAAGCAGGAAAATAGCAAAGCTGCAGCAAACCTTGCGCTCGCTACGCTTCCGCTCCCTCCCTGCGAGCGTGGCTGCAGAGCTATTCCCAGGAACAGGCTGTGCTCTTGCAAGTGTTTTGCAAGCAGGCCGGGTACTAAATTGGAATGAGCTCCTCTTATTTGCTGTGCTCTGGTCTTAAAATCCAGAGTTGAAGCACCAACAGGTCCATCGCTGTGCACTTGCCTCTTAAAAGGCAAGCCTGAGATAAATGCAATTTTGTTTTCGATAAACAGAAGAAAAAGAGGATCCAAGGAGGGTTCTAAAGGAAGGGAAAAGAATGAAGAAAGAGGAAAAATGATACAGATGTCCAGCAGCCACCACAAACACAAGGAATCAAGAGGTCAACCTGCAAACTGTTCTCAAGGTAACAAGCCCTCAGAGCCAATCCTCTCTGCAGATCCCTTTTTAAGGCAATTCTAGGAAGTGAAGGAAAAACAGAGGTATGCACATCTTATCTGTAAGGCTACTTGATTTGTGACTGCGTTGAATAGAACTGGCAGACCAGAAGAAATTCTGGATTAACCCAACCTCGGAGCGACCTGAAAGCAGCTGAAGTGCAACAAGAGAAGCGCAGCTGCCAGAGCGAAGGAATGCAGAGTTCTGCCCCAAAAGCAAAAGGAGCAGCAGCCAGGATTCCCCAAACCCACAGTGCCCGGAGCCCAAGTCCTCAGGCTCACCAGTGGTATGCAGACAGAGAGCTGCTATCACTGCCTGCAGCTGCCAGAACACTTGCAGTGCTGCAGGAAGCATGGCCAACATATTCTGAGACACCAGCCAGGAATTAGGATACTCCCAAACAAACAGATGAAAGTTCACTCAGAAATAACAAAAAATGACAACTCTAACGAAAACTATTTCAACGAATTACACAACAGGCTCAAAGCAAATCAAGGAATGAATTACTGTATCCCACCTTTAGACTACCGTATCTGTAAAGGTAACGTTGCGGTTCGTTCTACTTCATTTCCTTACCAGAAAAGCCCTCAAAAAATAACATATAAGATAAGCTAGGTACTGATGACCAGAAAATAAACTGTTGGCTATTAAAATTCCTCTTGAACTATCCCCCAGCTCAGTGAAGCACATAGAAAAAAAAATACCTACATGCTACAATGCCACAAATTCAGTCTGCAACGTACAAAATAAAGGTTACTGGCAATTCATGAAAGGGCGAAAACAAACGCACTAATGAACTTGCCGAAGCCATTTGCTGTGATTCTTTTCCCTTTCCTGAATCATGTAGTATTTACTCTCCAGGCTGAAAAGCAACCTCCCGTTGCTATTCATCCTGTTGTAACTCACTTTATTATCAGCGTTTACCAGGCAGCCTCGTAATAAAACCGCAACTACTTGGGTTTTTTACACCATGAGAAACTTTCCACACTGCTATCATTTCCATCTTACCTCAAGCACTGGTCCAGCTCCAAGAATAATCTGCTCGACTCCGCTAGCAAATCCTTTCTGGCTGAGGGCAGTGAGGTGATGAATCAGAAAGTTTGTGCTCTGCGTCTTCCCCGAGCCGCTCTCCCCTGAAATCACGATGCACTGGTTCTTCCTGCGCTGAAGCATGGCATGGTAGGCCACATCTGCCACGGCGTAAATGTGGGGCTCCAGCTTGCCCAGCTGATGGTTATCGTACATTTTGACATACTTAGGGTTATAAATAGGTAGAAACTTGAACGGGTTGATAACTATGAGGATGCTGCCTACGTAGGTGTAGATTTTCTCTTGCTTAAAGCGGTTCCGGAGGTTCTCCAGGAGCGTTTTCTCGTTCAAGTCAGGCAGGCCGCACAAGTCATCGTAGTCCTTCTGCTGTGGCTGGGGCAGGAAGCCCCGCTCCACCATCCTGCGGCGCTCCTCCGTCACCCGCAGCCAGGACTGCAGGCTGCCATAGTGGATGGAACCATCGAGGTTCTTCTCCCGCAGGAGGAAGCGGTAATCCTCGCCGCTCGTCCGGTTCTCGAGAGCCATGCGAGGCCACAGCATCATGCGCTGGACCGGGCAGTCGGTGGGGTTGAGGATCCATTCCTCCCCACCGAACTCCTTCACTTCCGCGAGGACGTAGCATTTTGTTTTCTCGAGCTGGAGTTTATTGATGAGCAAATCGATCACCTCGGCAGCAGTAGAGGTTTTCCGGGCGGTGATGGGGCAATAGATGGTCCCTTCGGCGATGCTCCCGGGGTAGATGTGCAAGGTGTACTCGCTGTCTTCAAAGCGTCGTCTGCCTCCAACATCATTCACACTCATATTGGATCCTTTCCCATCAGTACCTGCACTGCATAGTTGGGACGGGCCTGGACGTTGTCAGGTCATCATGCTATCAACACTGAAAACGGAGAAAAAGAAAGAGGTTAAGCTCAAATGCTGCCCACTTCAGGCATATAAACAGGAAGGGGAACAACTGCTTACAAGGGTGGATAGCGATAGGACAAGAGGGAACAGCCCTAAGCTGACACAGGGGAGGTTTAGGTTGGATGTTAGGAGGAGGTTTTTCACACAGAGGGTGGTGAGGCACTGGAACAGGCTGCCCAAGGAGGCTGTGGATGCCCCATCCCTGCAGGCATTCAAGGCCAGGCTGGATGTGGCTCTGGGCAGCCTGGGCTGCTGGTTGGCGACCTGCACACAGCAGGGGGTTGGAACGGGATGAGCACTGTGCTCCTTTTCAACCCAGGCCATTCTGTGATTCTATGATTCAGGCTCACCACTACTCAGACAGAGCCACCCACATCACCTCAACCTTTTGCAAGTTTTTCCCTGGCCCAGAGGCATCAAAGATGCAAGCAGCCCCCCTGGTATTCCACGCATTTTCATTTTTACTAAGAATAAAATCAACACAAAAAGCATTCCTTTGGGAACAACACACCAGACAGCACGCTGAACCAGCAGTGACATAGTGCTCACACCAAAAGGTGCTTCAGTTTCATCAAATTTCACTACCAAATAGCTCACATGAGAGTTAGTTAGTGCCTCCATTTCTATGTTTACAAGTTTCATGCAAACCTAAGGCAAGCATCATCCAAACATGACCTTGGAAAACTTTGGTTCTCCCAACACTGACTTCCCTTTGCACATAAACTATGGATTTTCTAGAGCCTCTAAGAGAATTCATCCTACCTTAAATTTAAAATGCCAGCTTAAGCAGCTTTAGGGAGCCACCTTAAGGGCACGTCCCAGCCGAGCAGAAAACGCTTTTCCCTGTCAATTCAAAGGCCCTTCTGACAAGCAGTTAAAATGACTCTTGAAACAATGATTTATTTGCCTAGTCACAAGTTCAAAAACCGCCCGTGACTCAGCTCTCATGAGGTTCAAGTTGTCTCAGACTGGAAATAGATTTAATTCCTTCACCAGTTCAAGAATCGAAACTGCTGATAAGCTTTGCTGCAGCACTAACAGATGGAGGATCTTGCACTGGTTTCTTTTACCCACTCCTACCACTGCTCTGAAATCCAACCTGTGACACAAATCACTGAATTACTGCGTACTGTTAGAGTGCCTGACACTCTCAAATCTCAGCTGCTTTGCATTAAGACAAAACGACCACTCATCTCTGCTGGGAACCTCTTCCCTGCCCCAGAGCCATAACCCCACAGCAGTGGATATAACCTTTTTCTCCCAACCCATCAGGGCTCTAACAGTGGCACTTCTGCATCCACCAAGTCCACCTTACGTGTCCACACTTACAGCAGGTATGACACATCACAGCCCACTCACTCATGCATTTTTATTTCTCTCATACTGCCTAAAACCCACAAAACTCAAACCTCTGGTGCTGAAACATCAAATATAGGAAACTTCTCGGACTTCATCCCCAAGAAGACAGGACACCCCACCGTCGGCCCCAAATAAATGCCATTCCAGAGCCAGAGGTCCTCAGCACCCCAACAAGTCACAACGAGCTCAAAATTCCCCTCAAAGATCTTCATGTAATTCCACCATCGAGACAGAAGAGAGGTGAAATTTCATATAGATGAAGGTTTGCGTGATGTCCAGGCTCATGCTGAGCTTTTCATTGAGCATCAAGCTCAGTGTGGTTAAAAGAAGTGTCAGAACCCACGCTGGGTCTGGGATGCACCTGAGCTCCAGGTATTTGGAACTGGGCCTTGGTACTCCTTTCAAACACTCCCCCTGTCCTTGTGTCCCAACATTACCATCAGTACTCAGAACCGCACCCCTGGAGACTGGGATATTTAATTCCTTGCACACATTTCCAATATCCCCAAATGAAAAGCATTATTTTACGTTCTACCATTGCATTGTTTCTCACTCCCATATTTCATGAAGTATATTATCCCTAGCCACACGCTATGCGAAGCAGAGAAATTAATATGTCACAGTGAAATACATCAGGCATGGCTACACGGCGCATTGCTTGGTAGCAGGACATATATTATGCACTGGGAAGCACTCCAGCTGCTCTCCTATAGGTTTAGGATAGGCACAGATGCAGCAGGGATGATGTCAGCTCTGCGCTGCGTTGGGCTTTCTTTGTCCAGCTCTGAGCCTCCGGTATCAGCTTCTCTTTAAGGAGGAAAAAACACTTAAGCTCAGTAATTCCTCATCGAGACTTTCCTTCAAAGCTTAACACGAGACGGTCAGCTATTTTTATTCAAGTTATCTGAGCCTATCAAAGGCTGCTGATTCACGTGAGAGCTGCAAACAATGCTTTAAGTCAATCACTGAGCAAAACCTCCTTCCACGCTGCCTCCTCCTTGCCCTGCACACTCACAAGCTCGGTAAAGCAGCCTGCCCCTCTGCCCAGGATTGTTTTTTTCTTCCCCATAGGAGCTGAATCCCCATGGCCTCAGCAGCACAGCAAACATCACCTGCACCCAAACAGCTCTGAGCCTGCCAGAAGGCAGAGCCAAGCGCCAGCCTCCCGCAGCACCCAACGCCCCGCGCTTCCATCCGGCACAATGAAATTTGGCGAGGTGAGAAAGTGGAGAGGTGTTAATTTGAGCCCCATAAATCCCCACAAGGCTCACTACGTGATTTACTCTTAATGACATTAAACACGTCTTGGAGCATTACGCCGGGTCACAGAAATGTTAATGAAGGTAATTGCCTGCGGCCACCGATGGACAGGAGCCTGGCTCTGCTCAGCATCTGACACAGCTCACATGGGCAGTGAGTTTTACAACAAAGCATGATCTCCCAAGTGCGAGGCTGCGAACTAAGCCTCGTACCCTCCTGCATTACAAAGCACATTCATATTTACAGATATTTAGGAGCAGAGGATCCCACGTAAAAGTCACAACGATAACATGCTGACCAGCTGGCTGAAAGAAAACACGTCTTGTGATGGTCAGCTAGGCCTCGAGTATATGCTGAGATGTAAGTGGTGGTGTACATCTACACTGCAGGCAATCACAACATGGTTAAAGTTTAAGGCAGTTAAACACTGGTAGCAAACATGCTTTCTTAAAGAAAATATATATGCAGTAGTATATTGGGAGTGCTTTTGTATTAGGGAGTGCATTCTGAAGCAAGTTTTATACTCTAAGCAACATCACATGAGTGAGAATGGCTGCGTTACCTTTGGGAAAGTCCAAAAAAGTAGGGAGAAAAGGAGTCTGGAGCCTCTGTGATTATGTATCACCACAAAGAGCACAAGTGCAGGCTTTCAGTTGTGCTATTTCCTGCTTTTCTGCTCAGAAAGACATATCTCAGTATTTTCCTTTTCAGGGACAATGTAAGCAGCACGTGGCAACAAGCCAAAATAAGCTGTCCACTGGAAGCATCAGTACCCGCTATAAATAATCCGAGACAGCTAAAGCTTGAAATGATGGCCAGGGCTTGCCAAATACTGGAGGACTGGAAAGAAAAGAGAGCAGTGTCAGAGATGAGGCTGCTAGAGGGGCAGTTCTGGAAGCAAAGTTCATTTACAGTAACAGCGAGAGTAACTACAAAAATAGAGAAACTTGCTTCCCTTTCCTAATCCTCAGACAACTGCAAAGCCTCGGCTGCTCGAGCCGCATCCCTGCACCAGGATGCACACCGTGTGCAGCAGAAACTCCTCAAGCAGATAACTTAATCTGAGACTGAACACTGAAACGTGCTGCACTGCTTAATCTGAACTTACTGGCATATGAGCTCTCTGAATTTCTCTTCGGCAGCAACAGAAGGGAGAGAGCAACCCTCAACAGTGAGCTGGTACCGGACTGGCACATCTGTCACAGCTGATGCCATCAAAACTATGGCATCCAGGAAAGGCAGAAAAGCTCGCCGTGATGCCAAATGTCTCCTTGCACAGGGAAGAGAAAGACAAGGGTATTTTCCTTAATTTATGAACAAAAAGATCTATAAAAACATGCAATGTTTCAGTCATCCAGTGCGCAGTTCCACAAACCAGTTCATTCAGACATCAGTACAATGCTAATCCTCCTCTTTTAACAGCCTTTCTGTTCTTTGCTTATCCTCTTCTATCATGAGAAGAGGAAGGTTTTCCTCTTCTCATGATAGAAAAATGAATATTGTAGCTTAATCATCTACCTCAGAACAGCCCAAAGAACCTCAGGTTGTAGGTACATGGGCATTGCCGCCTGAAAGTACCACGTCTGTACCTGGGTATTGGTGGGGGGAGGACAGCAGGAGGACAGGGGGCTGCTTTGCAGTAGAATTGCTGCAGGGTTTCCATAAGAGAGCTTCATCTAAAAGAATTAGTTTAATTCTTTTGGGGTTTGCAATTGGGAAAAGTGAGATTTCTGAGTGTTTCAGTGCTGGCTTGCAATCGCAGCTCAAATGGAGTTCAGAAGGAAGAACAAACATGGACAGCAAAGAAATCAGCACTCCAGGATTCTCTGTATACAGAGAAAAGCCCTCATGTACAAATTCCAGAGGAGCATACCTGGACTGACAGATGTCAAGCAGGAACCAACGCAACACAACGCCAGAGACACCAAACAAAAGTGCTGACCCTTCACTCCCCACCCCATAGCAAACCCAAACAATTCTGTAAATAACCCCTCGATCCCTGCAACCCAGGGCAGACTCATAAACATCACAAGCTGTTTCTGTGGCTGATATTGTCATAACAAGAGAAGAAACCATGCTCAGCCAGCACTAAGCACCATCCCTGGTAAGGGAGGAGGGGAAGGCAGTGAAAGTATCTCTGCAAGCAGAGGTCAGCCCCACCACCATGCCTTGGGGGTCAGGAGTACACAGAGCCCCTCAGTAAGATGCCCAGAATATGAAAGAAGCAGCTGTGGATACACAGCTAAAACCATGTCAACAGTTCCCAAGGACTCGTGGTTGCCCTTACTGAGTGCAACCTGACATAGGATGAGAACCCTTCATAAGCTGTCCTTAAGCTCGCCAGCTTTTCCACTGACTTGAAAATTGAGAGATGTCATCTCAGCCTTGTTTTCCCCTATTTTTATTTTTTTGTTCATCACTTCTTTCAGCAACTTGATTATTCACCTCTGTCCTAAACAGAGACCCACACTTCAGCTTGCTGCATGGAAGCTTCTCCACGACAGCAGCACTTGCCCTGCTGTGCAATGCAGGTCTTTCTTCTCTTCCTGAGGTGCACCCTGTTTGCCATGCTTGAATCTTACAATTCTTCCTACTTAAGAGGCCTGTGGATACACAGAATACCTCAGCAGATGATTTCAAATCCTGGAATTACCCAACATTTTGAGGTTTTGCTATTCCCCTGTGGTCCAAGAGCTATGAATGCCACTCAACAGCCTTTCTCCTAGCAGCTCCAAGCAGAGCCAGGACACTGCCACCCCTTAACCATTCTCTTGCTGACGTACTGCGTGGAAATCTGCTGGGCTGTAGCAGACCTTTTTTCTAAGACAAAATGGAAAGGGAAAAAAAAAAAAAATCACAGGAAAAACTGTTGCAAAACAGTTCCTAGAGGCCGTTGAAAATTGTTCCTATGAACAGGGAGCTGACTTAAGGCATGAATAATATCACAATCGCTTACTCTTCCCCTTAAGGTCAAAGCACCTTCTGTGCAGAGAATGAATCAGTGTTCAAGGAATTAATCACAGCCACGCTGTGAATGAAGCTCTTGTCTGCAGGGTTCCTGCCTCGCTCGCTGGAGAAGCTGCAGTAGGCATAGATGAAGGCTCTCTAACACGGAGCAAAAAGGGCCCGCAGGAAGGCATGCTGAGGTCTTGTGATGGAGGAAACTGAATGGGAGAAGTGATTTCCATCTCTACTTCCGTCACAGGCTTTCTGCATGATGCTGGGAGGCGAGAAGTGTGGTGCAAACAAAGCAAGTCACCGACGGCCACGGATGTTCCTCTTTCTTCGGATCCCAAACTGAGTCACTGCAGCCTGGTTCCTGGAAATGCTACAGTTGTCCTGAAACTCCACACACTAAAATAGCCTGCTTTCTCATGGCACACACCCAGCAGTTAGCATTTCCCGGCTGATACTCACCATGGCCCCCTCCCTCTACTTCATCTATGAAATCACATCAGAGCGAGCAAGGACACCGATGCTGAGTACTTAGCATGTGAGCATCACCACTAAAAGCTCTGTTCTGACCAGGGATGCTTGGTGATCGAGCTGGCACTGGGCACCCCGCTCTCCAGCTGCTCCCTGGGTCCTTTCTTCTGCAGTGCTCCCTAGCTTATGAAAGTCAGCAGTCTGAAAAATAGGTTATCCATGTAATGCTACAGTTTATCTTCTAACTTTAAATCAGAGCGACCACAGATGAAAAAACAGAGTGGGTCTGGGTCTTCAGAAGCCAAAAACCCAAAGGACCACAAGGGCTGGAAACTGCAGCCAAGAAAAAATAAAGGATAAAAATCAAAAGAAGTGTGCGATGCTCCCCTTTAACACAGCCATCATAGATCCCAGGATTATTTGCTGAAGAACTATGAACTCAAACACAGCACCTTCCTATTCCTTCCCCCATCCCTGGGGACTCTGAAGACCATGCCAGGCAGGGCTCTGAGCACCCAATCAACATGCAGACATCCCTGTTCCTTCCAAGGGAGTTGGGCAGGATGACCTTTAAGGCTCCCTTTCAACTCCAAGGATTCTATCATTCTGTCATCTCAGGAAGCGTGCCTGTATTACTCATATTTTTGTTAGCAGCCAGAGTGTTCAGATTGTGAACGTGAAGAAAACAGCATTTACAATAAAAGTCTTATGGAACCTGCTAAAAATGAAGGATAAGAAGCGCTGGAGCACAGAGACACTGCCAAGCATCATGCTGAGGATGCTCACCAGCCCCAAAACAGTCCCAGAGAATACCTTTTGCACAGCTCAGGGATTACAGAGGCATTGAGTACAAGATGCTTCTATCCTACAAGAGCCCGAGAAAAAAAAAATAAGCCTGGGAAATGATGAATCCTGCATCTCCTCACCAGCCCTGCAGGCACCAGTGTCAGGAGAAACTGGCTGAGGGATTCGACCACAACTTCAGCAGAGGAGGCTGCACACTTCACCCAGAACAAATACCTGAAATAAGAGCTGGGCAAAGATGAGGCATGCCTGTCCAGGAGCTATAAATCTCATACAAATGCATTACAGTAGAAGCTAAATGTCAATGCAACGCTACATTAGAACATTTCACAACGTAACTGAATTAACTAGTAGGGGGAAAAAAACCTACAGATTGCTGTGTGCTAGTTTCAAGAAGTAATTTACCATTCTTGAACAGCATCATCGTGATAACTTGAGGCTCGGGATGTTTGTTTTTTTCCCCAACAGATCTTAAGGACGTTGGTGTCATCTGGCAGAAGGTAACACAACCTGAGCGCAGGGCCAAGCTGAAGCGCAGTAGGGCTGGAAAGCTGTAACTTCATGACTGATGGTCTCACCCCTTATGTTGCAGAGCGTGAAGGACGGCAACCAGCGGTGAAAAAGGGATGGTTTTACAGCTTCTTCACAGAAAACTTTTTATCTATCAACCTTATTCAATAAAATACTGCAGCGTTCCTAACTCAATTTTACTACGCTGCACAAAAATTACTACCCATCTGATCCCAGAGACTCCTCAATTCAGAAACCTTGAGCTTGCTCTTCTGTAAAGGAGACATTTCCAACTCTCCTACTGATAGAATACATCTTGCTAATGCCTACTCCAAGATTAGAACCAAAGATAAAGTGCAACTCTCATGGAGTTTAAGCCACTTTCTTTTTTTTTTAAACATTTTAGGTAAAACATACCTTTCAATAAACAGAAGTTTAAACATCTAGAGCTTAAAAAAAAAAAAACAAACCCACAACCCTTTCCTGCTCCATCTGTCTCTGATTTGAGCCGTGGGCGCTCAGAGGCACCAAAGACCTTCAGCTTAAGCCATCAGCAAATCCCAGCGGCTGCCGCCGCATTTACTTTCCCTCCTCTCCAAGCACTCTTGCAAATGTCATTTCCAAGCAGCAGTTTCTTCTGCTCTAACTTTCACTTCCGAAATACAAATCAACAAGGCTTGGACACCATCCATCCAGGTTCTTTCCAAATCCTCCAATGCATTTCCATAGCACTATGAATGCAGGCAGCCCCCAGCTGAGCGCCTGCGCTCTGCCTTCCTGTTTGCCACTTCTGCTCGTTCCACCTTCCCGTCCGCAATCTGCCGATGAAATCATTTCCCAAAAGACAATAATCTCTTCTGCAGCAAATGAAAGTCAGCCCTCAGCAGCAGTAACCGCAGCCTGGCCAGAAGACAACCAGCTGCTCCTGGCTGGACTGAAAGTTTGCATTACGCGAGAGACAGCACCGCGCGTTGTCCCAACACATCCGTCCCATTTGGAGCCCAGCAGCTCAGTGCATGGCAGCCAGCAGCTGCAGCGTAAGAACCAAGAGGAAAATCACTTGCTATTTCTTAACGTTACCATGATCGTTGACCAAACAAAGCAGAGCACACTTTAAAGAGTGGGACGTCAAAGGAGGTCCTTCAAGTCCTCCTCCTTCCTCACCACCACCAAAACGCAGAAGTTTTAGAAGCACTGCCTATTGTAAAGCATTCAGAAACATGCCACCAGGAGAAGGAATATTAAACTGCCAGGTCTGCTCAGCTACCTCAAAACAAACAAGCAGGGTGAATCATATTTTAAAGAAGACTTCCAGCAACTAGTGCAAGAAAAACCCCAGATCTCTGAAGGCATTATTCAGAAAAAAAAAATACTCATCCCACATACGGTTATAATTTACAAGCTAGGGCACAGATAGATTGGTGCATTTCAGCTAACCACAAAACAATGTATTCAATCTCAGAATTAAACTGTCACTGAAGTGCCATAACACAAGAGGGGCTTTGAAACGTGGAGATGAGCACTGTGAACGCACCGGGACACAAAACTACAAACAAAACCTTCTCCCAACACAAGCACTGAAAACACCTTGAATTATAGATGACAGCCTCACTAAAAATAGTTATTGCCAGACACCTCAGAACACAAGCTTTGGAGTTCTTTGAGAACATTAATATCTAAAGAAAGAATAAAAGGGGAGAGATAGCCAAGTATTTAATAATGCATAGCATCTGCCTGTTGCAGAGGTGGTGCTATTCCGGGGAATTAGTGCTACCTTTAATGAACAGAGGCACACAGGTGATGGTAGCACTGAGAAAGTTTCCACCTCTGCTGCCTGTCTACACACAGAGTGAAAATACAGCTGCCTGTTGAGAAGTGGATGTGACAGACTGATGCATGGGAAGACAGGCTCCTCCAAGCGTGCGCACTCCGGGCGATGCCAGCAGACAGCAGATGAACTCCTTGGTGCTGAGGCACAGCAAGCTAAGAGACAGCGAAAGCTGATAGGGAACAAGAAAACAGAAACGAGCCTCGTGATCAACAACACACCTAGGGATGTCACCGAGCAGCCTGCACACAGCTGCTGCTGCAGATCACGGGCAGGAACAAGTGCTGACCACTGCTCTCCTCGTCTCCAAAACAACCCTGCATCTATCCACATCTGGCCAGCGGGAGATCTGCACAGAGACTGCACAATCCTGATGTGGCCAACCGCCCGCGAGCCCACAGAAAAGGCTCACTTAATTAAGAGTTCTAATTAGCTAGGTTGTTACACTCAGCAAGATAGGAAGTACTAAGGCTCACTGCTTATTTGTTTGGTTAAAACCAAAGCATCAGAACATCACAGAGAAAGACTTTATTCTAAAAAAATGAGCAGGAAAAGGAAAAATTCCTACATGTGCGTGGTGTTTGTTTTGAGAGGCGAAGTGCTACGGATGGCCTGTCAGAGATCAGCCACAGCATCCAAACAAAACACTGCGAGCTCTGCAAGGCAAACCCACGGCCAAGCGAGGAGGGGAGTTTGCAGTGGGAACTCCGAGGCCTGGTCGAGCTGCAGCTCAGCCTCTCCTCGAGGTTATCAAGTTACTGCTTTCTGAGATGGAAAAGATAGGCTGCAGGAATTCAGCAGGACTGGTACCAGGGAGCTGATGCATCCATCAGTGAAGCAACACGATAGAAATCACCTTCTCAAAGAAAAAAGCCACAAATGATCAAGTATCTACAGCAAAGGTTGTAACACAGCCATCATAAAATGTGTATTTTAGGATGCAAGCCCTCTGGCTTGTTCCAGACTGGGAGGTTTATTGGCATTCACACACCTTTTGCTAATGATACATCACTGAGAAACGTTAGGAAGAAAAAGTATCCGGACCTCCTCCTTCTGGGCAACAGCCACAAACAGCGCCTGGCTCAGCTCGTAAGCCCATCTCTGCACTTGGAGATCAGCGTCTGCCTTAAACGGCCAAGCTGGGGCTCAGCAGAAGTGATGCCAGCAGTGGAATGCAGCTAACGAATAAATAAAACTCAGAAGTACATTCTGGGCTCTGGAAAAATCACTAAATCCAGTGAGGTAAGAATAAAGCTGATCAAGGTAACGACCCCAGTCTCACCACGTTCTCTGAAAAATAATAGCATCTGAACAAACCCTCTCTCACGCGGAAGCTGCAGAACTGTTGCTTGATCTCCAGAGAAACCAAAAAATGGCAACAATCACAAGTTGGCAATGGACTGATTTCCATGCTTCAGTAGGCACAAATTGAACTGAGCGTATTCAATTGAAACCGGCACAAACTATTCGCTTTCTCCTCTCAGCCTGACTGTTGTAAGCTTCCACGTGTCGTCCCGGTCTTCAGAAAGCTATTTTTCATCCAGAATAAGAGGGCACAAGGGAGGTGGGAGGGTAGCAACTACTTCTTTCCATTGGAAGGCATACTTTTTTCATTAGAATAGAGCAACATTAAAAACCACAGCAGAAGATATGCTTTTCCACCCCAGCTCACTCCATCCAGTAACAGAACAGATTCATCCTCGGCCAGAAACGTGAAATCCTGACCTGATCTATCCTTAAAAAGGGCATTAAAGCAAATGGAAAACAGAGCACATGGCTCACGCAGCCTGCGCCACGAAAGGTCAAGCATTCTCAGATGGCTTCAGAAATTAGATGAGACTGCAAGAGAAGAGTATCCAAATGTCGAAGATAACCCCACATCCTGGGCAGAAACACCACGGGGACAAGGAGCTGTGCACAGCGAGCTCTGCAGAAGGGTTTCTTGGACATCTGCTCATGCATTTACCACCCAGAGGCTCCCAAAGCCGCTTCAACGGCGGCACTTGTCCTAATTGCAGCCGGGGGATAATCGCGCTTATCCCGCACCGTTAGCTGCTCTGGGGGTGCCAAACACAGGACAAAGCTCTCTTCCACCTTGCAGATCTCGCTTCTCTTTGAAATTTGCAATGGATACAAAGCTCCCCCGAGGACATTTTGGTTTTGAACGTTTCAAAATCACCCACTGACTGCTACCTCTGGCTGTCGCACATACGTATTTGCTTACACCAGTTAGTAAAAGACTATCGCAGATTTGTTAAGTTAACGGCTGCTTATAAAAACATGCCTTCAAGATTGTTGAGCTTACTTTTCTGATTTATTAGGACTTCTAAATCAGGCAGCAACTAGATAGCATCCATAAATTTCTAAATTACTCATCAAACTTGTTACCTGGCCCCCAAAAGCGAGCCCACAAAGCCAAGCAAAAAACGCAGCGCATCTTCTCCAAGTTGGATTCCTCAGCCATGAGCAAAGCCTTGAGCAAACACAGCAAAGTGCCACTGTGCCCTTGGAAGGGGACCGGATGCAACCAAGGTCAACTGTGTGTTATCTGAAGAAACTGAAACGCGATGCTGATGGCACTCAAGCCAGGAAAAGCCTGGCTCAGGTAACACAGCTGGCTGCATGGCCACCTTTTATTTACAAGAAGGACAACTGAGAAGGGAACCACAGGCACTCCATGCAAACCAGATGTAAGCGGTGTTCCATCACCACCTAGAAACAAAAACAATTTCCTCTGATACCAGAACCTCAGCTATGAGAGTTAAACATGGGTCCAGAAAGAGAAGCCATCCTTTTTGCACAGCTCTTTCCCCAGTACCACCGGACCTCAATGCAAAAACACCTTATAAGATCTTACGGAAGTGAGGCCACTTACTTTCCTCACTTAAGTCACCTAGATTTGTATTCAGTATGTTAAACTTTCACCCAAATAACTTCAGCCATACATCTCTCCCACTCGAGGAACTCATTTTGCAATACTCACCCACCCAACCACATCAGCGGACCCGGCAGCTTCACCTGTGGCACGCAGCAGTCAGGTGAGAAGGACCTGAGCATTTACATAAACCAATTGAACCCAACGCTTCCAGATTACGACCAATCATTCAACTGGCACGAGGCCAAGAGAGCTCTCCATCAGAGAAAGAGGTCGGCGAAATCCAATAACAAGTATTTAAAAAGACAAGTAAACAACATTAGTTCGATTTTCTGGCCGGGAGGCACGGCGAGTTCATTATGAAACGGGGAAGGGGGGTGGAGGGGTGACCCAGCAATAAACTAAAATAAAAATCAGCAGATTTAATCCATGGGGTGGGTTTTTCTCCCCGATTACTTGCACACCATTACCCTGGCAGAATTAGAAGCATTAGCACAGCGGCGCTGGCCACAACAGGCAGCTGCCTGAGGCAGCAAGCCCTGCTTTCTCCTGCGGCCGCTCTGTGTGCTGCGGCAGCGCCGGGTCGGGCAGGAGCAGCAGATGCTACCTCTCACTTCTAATCAGAAGCACAGAGACATGGCACTCGTCAGACGTGCCGGCTCCCAAGGCGAGCTGCCATCACGGATCCTCCGGACGTGCGGGAAGAAAGCGCAGGTGTGCTGTTACTCCTGCTACAAATTTAAAGGAAGCATCCAGCAGGGAAATGCAGACACAAGGGTCAGCCTCGCGGTAAGATTTTTAGGACTCGGCTCATCACACCAAGAAACGGGGCAGGAATAACAAGAGGCATCCATTTCCTATTAGCACAAATGCACTGGCAGAAAAGGGACGAGCGAAAGCCAAGTTGCCGCTAATGAATTCACATTGTTTGGAGGACTGAAATAGATCCCATCATTTCTTTACCAGTATGAGAGATAAAAAGGACAATATCAAAAGTTCTCCTATCTGTTCGTAAGCAATAAGCTTCACGGAGCTTTCTCACCCCTCTCCATGAGATGACACCCCACCTCTGCCACATGCACAGCGACGCAGCCCCAGATTTGGATCAGAAACCTGAGATTTCGCTGACTTCTCAGAAAAGCGATACGCACTGCTCCTGCCATTCTGAAGGGCCTGAGCACTTCCAGCAGCACTGCCTCGACCTTCTCTAACAAAGGTGATGCAGGTTTCCATGCTTGGACTCGTCCCGAAAGTCACTCTGAACACAAAACGCCTTTTATCCAGCTTAGCATTATTGCCCTCTGCACCTCAACTGCAGGCAGAAAGAGGGATCAGGAGCCTCGCACCCATTTAAGGGCATCACCATCTTTAAGCTGCCAGCACTTGGCATCCGACGCGCACGGAAAACCATTTGGCATTTGATTATTCTAATTGCCTTCAGCAGAAACAGAGGCTGACACAAGTCCCATCGATCTGCCACTTTCCCCAATCCCTTCCAATAAAGTCTGCAGTGAAACTCCTCTTTGGCATGACCGAAGGCAGCGCCATTAACCCGAACTTTTAAAGGGTAATCAGGTTTGACAAGCCGCAAGTTTTAACAGAATGATGGCTGGGGGTTTTTTCTTGCCTGGTTAAACATGTTTCTCTAAAACAGAGGTGGCTTTTTTGTTTGGTTTCAAAAGCAGTTAAATGTAAGGCCAACTTAGCTTCAGTAACAAGGATCTGAAGAGCCAGACACCAACAAAGCACAGAGAGCTGCCTGATTGGGATGCACTGCTCAGACCCTGGGATGTGGATTGCCCTTTTCCTTTCAGCTTCTGCTACCAGCACCCAATTCTCCCAATATTTTGCCAACTGCTCTTTCAGACATCCTACATTTAATCAGCTTACTCAAATAATCACGTTCTGAAATAAACATCAGTCCCTTCTTCAGCCTGAGGACAACCTGTCTGCCTCCAGCACCACTTCCGAGATAGGAGAAATCACATCCCTCCCACATGAGATCGTGCTTTCTCCAAGCACGTAACTAAATTTTGCAATTTCCATTTCCAGTTAACTACAACAACTTTACAAAATCATTCTGGAATCTTTTAAAAACCAAGCAGTGTGTGGCCTCAACCACCCCCCAGCCCCCCAAAATGTGAAGTTTTCCATTGTAAACTGAATGAAATCCAGCAGCTATGCCTTGCTGCAGCAAATGCCCTCAGCAGCACAGGGGAGACCCAGCCTTTTCCAATCCCTGAGATAGCCCTGATCCTTGAAACTCACTGCAATACTCCAGCTATCACCTGAGATCCTCTATTTGCAATAATTACCATCATAAGAACTGAGGCTCAGAAGTTGTTCATCAAGAAAGGTCAGGTTAGTGGAGTAAGGGGGGGGCAAAGGAAGGCCTGGTGCCCAAAGCGTCATCTTTCCTCTAAAAGAGAATAGGAGGTGGAAAACTCAAAGAAAAAGCAAACATCTCACTTGATGCTTCTCTGAGGACCTCTCACCTCTGTCACCTGAAAACCAGAAAACGTGCTGGTGCTGTGAGGTAAAATAAAGAATATAAGCATTGTAATTATCTGTCCAGGGTGTCCCAGAGAGCATATGGAAATGAAACTGCCTTATATCTATTACCTTTGCTATGTGATGAGATCAACAGAAGGAAGTGTGAAAAAACGTTTAAAAATATGTTCAGTGTGGGATCACAGAACTGAAGCACATTCATCACCAGGGTAATGTAATGACACTAGGAAATGAGCTAAGTGAATTTAAGATTGAAGTCTCTTTTTTTTTTTTTTTCCTGAAGTGCATCTGTTTGGCTCATATCAACCTGAACCTCACCATTTAGCTGGTTTTCATCTCACATATATGCATGCAAAAGATGCAAGAACATAAATCAAAACGGCTTCTTCGACAGGCACTCATGAAAAACATGCCTGTGCTTTTCTTTTTGCAGCCCTGCTGAATAATCTGGATCCCAGCAGGTCCCAGCTGCAGCTCTCCATGTCAGTGGGCAGTGGATGAAATCTCACTTGAAGCTGACCCTTGCTTGTTTTGTTTGTCAGGACAAATGAAAGCAGCTGCTTTTTCACCCAGGTGGATGAGAGACACTGGAGTACACCCACAAGGACAGCAGGCTCCTGCAGAGAATGCAGCATCCCCCCGGAGTGGGATCTCCTGGGATCACACAGCAGCTCCTACAGCGGTTGCTTTCTACGATCAGAAACGAGGACAGCAAACCACAGTGGGCTCGCTGTGAGGCCAGCTACAGACCAACAAGCTGAGCACATTTCTAGGTATTCCCAGCAAAGATTTAAAGTGACGTCAACAGGCATCACCAGCTCAATTTCAAGGTGGATGGCACAGGCAGAATGCAGCTCAAGGAGGAACAAGAAGATGCTGGGCAGCTTTAGTCCTACCACTTCTGTGGGCAGACATCCTCAGGAGCACCGGGGAGATGAAAACCAGGCAAAAGCCCTGGCACAAAAGAAGCTTTCACAATTAGTACAAGGTTTTTGTTTTCATGCATAACTAAAAGAATCCTGAAGTACTTCCACTTCAAATCACCCAAGCTGATGACTGCTTTGTACAACAAGCCACCATCTCCATTCGCCAAGGATGCCACCACAGCACAATGGATGCCACCACAGCACAATGTGCTGATCTGGTTACTGATTTCACCAAACTACACGCTCTGCTACATCACTTTCCTTACGCTTTCAGTTCTCTTACATCTCCGAGGTTACGTAGGTTCATCAGCCCTGCATCACATCCTGAGCAAAACACCAGCACGAGCCAACAGAAAGAACCAAGACATTAAGGACTCGAGCCCAAGTGATGGCACTAGGACATTTAAAGTACGAATGAGGAGAAATGTAAAACTGATAAGGCTATTTTGGCAAGGGAGAATATTAAAAAAAATTCAAAAAGAAGGAAAAAAATAAACACCATGGCTTCATGGGTTGAGTTACTGCGGTTAGAAAGAGAGAATAAGAGGGAGCTTTCCAAGGGAAGCCCTGGCGCTGCTTTGAAAAGGACTGCCCTGTGCCACAAAGCTTGGATAAGAGCTGTATCAAGAAGAAACCTCATCTGCCTGAACTGCCTGTGCCTCAGCAGAGCTCTCTCCAACCAGCTGCAGGATCATCTCTGGAAGCAATTTTCTCTCTCTTTCCCTCACCAAACAAACTCACATCACGACCTTCAGCATCCTGGTAGCACTGCACCTCACTGGTGCTCAGGCATATCCAGGCTCAGGCTGTACGATGGACAAGTGTTTCACGTGCAGTGACAACAAACTGCTGGTGCCCCCCACCATCCTCCTCCTCAGCAGGTTGCTGGGCTGCGGAGGCAGGAATGAACGAGCTGTGCATATTTCAGACACGCTGCTGGAAAGCTCAGGCTGACGTGGAGCTGCCCGCAAACACTGGATTCTTTATGCATTTTCTGCATGCATGTCGTAGGCAGCACCAGAAATACCGTACATATGGAAAAGTGGGGAAAATATTTCACTTGTGTGATATAGAAGGGCTCTCGGTGCCATCCAGCCAAATCTGGCTTGGCTTGGGGCAGGAGAGCTCGCTCTGCGATAGGGGCAATTCAGGAACACAGATAAGTTTGTTCTCTGTGGATAAATAACCTGTGCTCAAGCTCAGCCACTGTATCTCGGTGAAGGATAAAGACCTTGGTGGTAACACGCTAATATTTGTCTACTCGCTTATCAGACAGGAGCCTTATTACCAAGGCTAATTGAGGTAGAGATTAGATTTCACGTGTGAAGGAGCAGACAATAGCATCAGATATTCTTTGAATGCCAGTAAATAAGATAAACGCTGTGAGTTTTCCCCTTAACAATGCCTCCAAAGAGCAATGAAAGGACACAGCAGAGCAGGCAGACAGACAGACCACCAGAACAACCTGAATGCACCCCAGTGATTTCCATGTCTCCAGTACTCACATCTACTCTAACTTCCTCTTAGCGCTGCCAAGCCACGCACATTATTAGCGTGTCATGTTTCTTCTGTTAAGAAGCTGCAGTGCTTTCTTTTATCCTCACCTCCTCGTGCATACGTCCAAGCAGCTACAAGTAGGTCAAGCCTTAATACCGAGGTCTTAAAATTCTTCTGCTTGGAGGCAAAGAGCTGAAAATGGCCGTTCCCCTGCCCGCGGCCCCCCCCCCCCCCGAGATGAGACTACAGCCTTCCCTTAAGCCCAACTCCTGTTCTTGCACGAGCAGTGCATTACATGTGGAGCCCTGAGACACGCTCAGCCTTCACCGCTTCCTGTCCAGAGCGTGAGGCTGAACGCAGAGCAGGAAGGAGAAGCCCCAGTGTGAGTTCCCAGGGCATAAAAAGGGTCCCTGCAACAACGAACAACCTGCGCGGTGAAATCGCCGTGGTCTCCCTGACCCCGTACACAGTTCCCTAAAACAAGAAGGATTCTCAGCGGATTTCATTTGGTTTTGCTTTCCTAAGCAAACAGTGAAAACCATCCCAGTACCTCCAAATGAATTAAGCAGCCAATAAATCAAGAGAACAAAAGCACTTCGTTTTGGCTCACCTTCCGCCAAAGCTCAATGCCCCCACTGCAGCAACACGAAGGAGAGCAGAAGTTGCTCGCGGTCCCAAACCGCTGTCGTGCTCAACTGTGCCATCCCAGCCCTAGAAAAGGAAAAAGCTAATCCTCCTCAACACTTTATCATATTTCATTGCATAGACATCACCTCACTCTTCTCAGCCAGCAGCAACTACAAATAGCCTACAGGAAGCCACTAATTTCCTGAAAAGAGGGTTAACTCAGAATCATTGGAAACAGAGAAAACTGAAGCTGCTTCTAACACTTTGACAAGGCTAAGCATGTCATGGGAGGAAAAAAGGTTGATCAATCACGGTGCTGAGCCTGACCAGAGATCTGCAATCATACAAAATTAAAGAAGACCCCAGTTCATCCACATCATTAGCACAGACCTAGCAAAGCACTACAAGTATCTTCTCCAGCACACACGCCAACTGAAAGGCACAGTGCGTGCTCGGGTACAGTTTTAAAGTAGAACTGCCTAAAGATTGCCCAAAAATCTCAGTCACAGGGAGGAACAGAACTATTTTGAAATTCTGAGCACCTCACAAATGAGAACATCTTGTGATGAAATGCTCTCCCCTAAACTATTACTTCAGCAGCTGAATAGTAGGAGAACCACAGAAATAACATTTGACTTCTCACTTGACCCTGCTTCCAGGAAAGCACACGCTTTGTCACTGCAGATCTTCAAACACCACCAAGTTTATACTGCATTCTGTGCTAACAGTGTAAAAATACCACTGCTCAGGAGCTCAGCAATGCGGAGGGATCTCTCTTGCTTGTTCAAACACTTATCAGCAGTTGTGCTGACAGACCAGAGGCACGTGGAAAAGAACTTCAGTGCTGTTGCTGCCAATCACTGTGTTGCTCCTTGCAGAAAAACAAACCTACGTTAAAAGGTGATGCTTTAATGACTCGGCAAAAAAATTGGTTTTAAAATGTCCCGATTGCCCCAGAACAATGGAGCACAACACCAAGAGGCAACACAAAGCACAACACGCATGCACCATCCGAAAAAGATACGAAAAAGTCATGCATATACCTGTAATTATAATAGCAGCCCTCCAAAAGTGCAGGGATTTCACACTATCAGAAGCAGGAGGAGCAGGTGATGCACAAACACAGCCCTCCCAAGCAGCTCTGCACTGTGGACTCTGTCACACAGGGGAAACAGTCAAGATGTGGGCGAAGGAAAGAAATGCGTGTGCGATGCAGCAGCAGCAGAGGAATCAGAACGATCCTGCAGTTAAAATGCCACTTGAAAAATCAAAATTGAGAGGGCTAACCTGACAGAAACAGAAAAAAATACAGGTCTTGCTGGTAAGGAGGATCAGCACAGACTGGGTTTTAGAGCTAAGATACCACCTCATAGTGTCAACGCTTAAAACCCCATCTATTTCTTGGGTTCGTTTGTTTGTTGTTTTTTTCCCATTAGCACACAAAATAGTGAAGATAAATGCTTTTCCCTTTCATCCACACTTGTAGAACTCCTGCCTCAAGTGCTAACCTCAGCTGCAGGAGTAGCTTCCCTCTGATCACAGCAATCTTAGCCCGTCTCAACTTGACAGAAAGCTGCAGCAAAAATATGTTTGTGTTGGTTTTTATTATGACTGCATCACTCTTTGCTTGCAACCTAATACATTCTTACTGCATTCATTTTACATTTTTATCCGCACCTTTAAGGCTCTTCCTCTTGTATAACTTGAGATCACTATCAAGAGGGTGACTCCTCTGCCAGCTCAGGATGCCAATCTCCATTTCCAACCCATTAAGAAGAAAACAGCAGCCGCTTTCATCGTTTTCCAAGAGTCTCCCTTCACACATCCAGAGAAGCAGCTTCTAAACATTTATGCATCCTTTCCACATTCTCTCAAGCTTTTCCCTTCTTTGCATAACACCTACAAAACAGAATCCCACAGTGAGGGCTGGAGGTGTGCCGAGACCCCGCGCCAACCCAGAGCCGCCTGCTGCTGTTTCACTGCTCTCCTGACAGCTCCTGTGGATGCACCCGAAGTGATGAAGCTGTTTGCAGTAGGTACTGTCTTTCTTCTGTAAGAGCCCCTGGGATGTAACTGGCCCCAGCTGCATCTTTCCCTGGTGGCATCATGGTTAAACTCCTCCTGGTGGAGCTGCTCACACTTTCGAGCTGTCTTGTAGGGATAAATAAGCTAATAAAAAAAGCACATCTTGTTCGGAAAGTTCAAAGCAATCTTGGTTTTATCTGTAATGAGAGAAGCATCTCTACTTTTAGTTTGACCAGAAGGAGAGAATGGGAGAACCTCTGCTGTTATTGTGATCTTGATGAGAGTGTACCTCTAACCGTGCCTTTGGGAATCACAGAATCACAGAATTGTAGGGGTTGGAAGGGACCTCCAGAGATCATCAAGTCCAACCCCCCAAAGGCAATAAAAAAGGCAAAGGCCAAAGGGAAAAGGCAATAAAAAATACCATTTTTTACCTGACACACTAAGCTCAGAAATTGAACTGAAACCCTAAACACGAGCTCTACAAACACAAGAAACTAGAAGCAGAAAAGCTCTTCCTGTCTGTGATGCCCTCACAGACCTCAGCGGTGCTCCTCCAACCCGCCCCAGGTGGGCAGGATGCTCCGGACAAGACGTGCCTCTCTCAGAGATGCCAGGAGAAGCCCTTCTCCACCTGGAGACAAATTACCAAGAGTTTATCAAGAATTTCCCTAAGAGACGAACTCATCCTGCACATGAAAGGTTCCAGGACAAGAAAAACAGCCCCTGCTCAAGGAAAAGTCCTGGTTAACTCCGGTTTGAAAGCACGGCTGGTGCTTTGATGCGCTGCCAGCAGTCGCCTCCAGCAAGGAAGCCTGGGATGAGTCACAGCACCAGCAGAAGGAACTTGCCAATCTGGATTGAAAAGCAGGAACAGAACTTTGCATTTTCTCCCCGCTTTTCCTCCTCACTCTGCCATATTCATTCCTGCACAGTAATTCTGAGTAATTGCATGCTTCAGACCAGCAAAAGAAAGAAACACACCGCAGAGGCGAGGAGGGTCTGCCAAGCAGCACTTTTTTTTTTTTCCTAAAAGGAGAAAAATTGAGACAAAAGCGTGTTAACTGAAGAGGTTTCACCAACTTGTACGAATTCCAGTCTGCATAGGGGTTTATTGCATTCCACACCTGCAGAACTACAAGCCAAAAGCTCACACTGCTTCTGCATCACCTCTTTAAATATTATTTCCCCTAATCTAAATTAGTTCTAACATAAAACCAGAAAGAAGCTACTGAATCTCAAAGACAACCTCAAGAAAAAGCAGCGCAGCCCCAGCCTGCTCTCAGAGTAGGGACAAAACACGTCCCAGATTGATCCATTTTCCATTCACAGAAAACACATGGCTGAAAGTAGTCCTTTTTCTATCTGAAATACTGCATCTTAGGCTGAAAACCTTCACGCAGTTCTTTTATCACACCCCCCATTACTCATCGGTTGAGGGCAACGCATTTCCTTGCCTCATTCAAACCACTGTCCCAAGCTACTGCTACTCAAAACCCTACTGAAGGAACAGCAGTGCTATCTACCTCAGCTCCACTTGGCAGCGCTGGTAACAGAACTACTAATTCAACATGTTCCCTACTCACAAACTCAACCAAAATTGCAAATATCGTCTGCTGTAGTTGCTGACATGACTCCAGAAGAGCATCTGAAATCTCACTCCGTGTGTCTTTATTGTTTTATCTATCCAGCTGAACTAGTAATTTAAAGGAAACTGTGCTGGATGCTCTAATTGACCCTGTTCCCTTCCTTCCCCAGTCTGTCTCTATAATTAGCCCTTTTCCAGCTTAGCCTAGCAAACAGCAACAAGACCTTGTGCAGGCACACCCTGCAGACCACAGCAACTGGCTCACATTGTTTGACCAGATCAGCATGCATACCAGCTACTTGGAGACAAAAAAAGGTGGAAAAAAACCCGAAAAACAGCAAGAATGAATACACCTCCATCACCTTCCAGCATGACATGTGCCAGCAAACCCAAAGAACTCCACCCGCAATGTTCATCTGTGGGGCATCCCTTCTACAAACGCGAGCCAAAGCAATACAGAACCTGCTCACCTCAAGGTAATACCCAGTTGCACAACTGCCACTGAAATCACATACATATGACACGCAGTGCTTCATACTTGAACACACGTGAAGTGCAGAGAATGATGCAGCTATGCATCCACCAAGGCACTGGGAGAACCCACACCTTATTTGCTTGAGGAATTGGAAGGCACGTAGAGAATGAGGAAGGAAAAACAAAACATTTTTTAAAAATAGTCTTATCAGCAACCAAGGAGTATTTACTTCCCCCCTTGCTGCTACAATAGGCTGACCAATGTTTTCTTTATGTTCAGGTAGCTCAGCAAAGAGCTAACTCAGCTTGCTGCTCCCATCTTCGCACTGGACTCAATCCCTCTGCCATCATTCTGCACACAGAATGCACCACAGGGCACTCTGTCTCACAGAGCTTTCTGAAGATGCATTAGCAGCACTGCCTACTTGCTGTGTAATGGCAGCTGAGACTGAAATTCTCCTCTTCAAATTCATCAGCACATAAGCTAAATATTTATTATTCTAGCATCTCAGAGCTGTAGCACACAAATATGCATACTTCCATAATTACCCCACAGCACTCACTCGCTTCAAAATGAGGTTTTTAGCACTGTGAAACATGAAGATTGCACAGAGTGGAATCCTAAAGGACTGCCAGTGGAAAAAGCCCCACACTGCCCAGACTCAGGCTCGCCCCGCGCCATGAAAACCTTTATAATTACATGTCACAGCTCAATTTTCACAGGGCGAGAGCCAGGACCCAGCTACTTCTCCCTGTGATCAAACAAGACATGCCTCTAAGTACGTATTAATTCCATCTCAAGTGGGAAGATTCTCACCTTTGTCTCTCTCCCGCTTCAGAAGTCTCTGTGCTTGTAACTCTGCATTCTTGGTCTGCAAATCTGCCAATCTCATACCTTAACATAAAAAGGCCCAACACAGCCTTGGCTATAAATGAACACAGGGGTGAGGGAGGATGGAGGGATAGGGATGGTGGGAGAAGGACAAGACCTCGCTGCAGCCTTCCAGTACCTAAAAGGAGCCTACAAACAGGAGGGGAGTCAATACAAGGGTAGATAATGGCAGGACAAGGGGAAATGGTTTTAAGTTGAGGGAGGGAAGATTGAGGTTGAATACTGGAGGGGAATTCACCAAGAGAGTGGTGAGGTGCTGGAACAGCTGCCCAGAGAGGCTGTGGAAGCCCCATCCCTGGAGGTGTTCAAGGCCAGTTTGAATGGGGCCCTGGGCAGCCTGGGCTGGTATTAGATGTGGAGGTTGGTGGCCCTGCATGTGGCAGGGGATTGCAGCTGACGACCCTTGAGGTCCCTTACAACCCAAGCCATTCTATGATTCTATGAAAAGAACTCCTTATTCAATGAAAGCATATGCTCAGCGCCATCCTAAAACCAACTCCAACATCCCCATGCAGCTGAAAATGATGTTTTTACAATGGAAACTGGTATGACTTCACTGCAATGGTCACTCCTCCTGCTCATCCTGCAGCATCCTGTCGGACACATCATGTCTCCAGACATCAAGAAGCTCGAGGGCCCTGAGAAAAGGTCGTACCAAGATGTAGAAAAGCGTATTCTGCAAGAAGGAATTCTGACATTAAGAAAATTAAATAGTAGCTGACAGGAGTGTCGTTAATAACAGCGGGATCTAAAGCTGTAATGATCCTTCACCCAAGGAAAATTGTTCACGTTTTTTGAATACTTGTCCCCCCCACCCCCGAACAGCATACCTGCAAGAAAAGCACATATCCTAATGCCCCCAGAGGGCCTGCACAGGAGAGAAAGTCATCCCAGATCAAAAGTCTCCAAAAGCTTTTCGAGTCCCTACTCAAATAGATTCAACTCATAAAGCACACAGAAAAACTGCACCCAAAACACTTTAAATCCATGTCTACGTGTTGAGTTTTAATTTCAAAAGCCCCTTTTTTATTTGAATGAAGAAGCGCTCTTTCAAGGATTTCACTTTTACTAGAAATAAACATAATGCAAGAGACAAGATTGCAATCTTCCCACCAAGCATCAGACACAGAGCTACTTTCAACTTGAGGCTTAGAAGAGTTTTTTGTGTATAATTGAAAGCTGTCCATATTCAGCACCATTGCTCCCATCAGGGCCATCCTTCACACAACAACAGCTGCACAAAACCTCTCCCTCAGCTTTAATCCCAACTTCCACAGGTTCCTGGACAAACCAAACACAAGAGCAGCGTCAGGACTTACATGCAAGGAGGGCAGCAGCACTGATGAGCAGCAAACTGTAACAAAGCACAAAAACCCCAACAGCCGAGCGGCTCTGCAACAGATGATGCTCTTTCTTTCCCTGCTCCAGTTTTCAGCTCATCTTTCTTTTCAGTAAAGACACAAAACAATGAATTCTTAGCACTACAAGAAGGTACGCTCTTCACTGGTCCTTTTTTTGTCCTCTATTCTGTTGCTCTTCCTCCATTCACAGGAGATGTTCTATTTATTTTCCCTCTGTTTATCGCATTGCTCACGGCAGCTGAATAGCGATGGCACTGGAGAGGTATTTAAATGAAATAAATGGTGGCAGAGGGATGGGAACAGAACGTGAGCTCATATGCATACAGTGAATCTGAGCTCAGAAACAATACTTTCAAAGGCAAGCTTTTTGTTCCCATTTTGTAATTAAAAAGGGATTTGAGCGTGAGACAACACACACAGATGCACAGCACTTCTACAGAGTGGTAGGGGGAAGCAATGGGCAATCACTGCAAGTAATCCTGCTTGGTAATTTATTGCCTAGAGCTACAATTACAGTCCTGCATGAAGAAATAATACTGCTGAAGGTTAATAAATTCCTTAACCAAATCACAGTGAGCTCAGAGATGTGTTTGGAGCAGCACCACCATCAGCCTTGAGACAGGCCCTGCGTTGCAGGGAATTTTACAATTGCCTCAAGTTGAACGAGATGAGGGAAGCACAGTCAGCAGAAAAAGTTATTTCTGGTTCAGAAAATCCTACCTACAGACTCCTCAAATTGCTTTGGATAGTTGATTGTGCCTGTGATTTAGCCAGAATCTGAAGGTTCTGCACCAGCATTAAGTTCCCAACTAGCAGCTTTCCACCTTCAGCTGGCAAGGAAACCCCCACGTTCCCCAGCAAAAAACGAACTGGCCTCAACCTGACCTATTTCAAGCATTTCTGGCTCTTCCTACACACCCGCACTGAGCCCAGCCACAGAAAGCCTATACAGAACAAACCCTTTTTTCAGGGACTTGTCTGCAGCAAGCAAACGTGACCTGACCTCTGCTCCGCACCGCCCTGCTATCTCCGAGCGAACCTGCGAGGCACGGGGAAGCATCTCTGGCTGCGATTATCCGAGGCGATGGCCGTGGTGAACCGCTCTGCTCCCCTGACACAAAATGCAAGCGTGTGCCTGTAGGGATTATTGGTGCAACAGTCTCCCCATAAAGCGCGGCAGGATGAGCACGGCACGCATGCTCTTGTTGCTGGCTGCCGTGTTTCACCTCGCTGCAGGATGGCCCGAATCCAGAGCCAGCTGCCTCTGCTGCATCCTCCTCCGGCTTCAGCAAGCCCTGAGCCAGCACTATCTTTATTCCCCGATGAAAATGAACAGAGTAACAATGGTCCTGCGTTTAAATGACGTCTGCCAAAATCCCTCTTCAAACAGGAGCTGTTCAGCTCTCCTCACCACCGGGAGCAGCAACAGAACAACGTAATTGCCCTCTGCTCGTTGACTGATTGGCAAACTGAGGAACGCACATGCACAGCTTTTAATTCCTCAGAGAAACCCCCAAAAGGATAATTTACAAACAGAACCTCATTCTTCCAACAGCACGAATTCCAAAGCCTTAAAAAGTTGCTTCACACCCTTTTAATCAAGCACTACATTTCTAATGGTCTATTGCATTTGATGGTTGGGTTTGGTTTTTTGTTGTTTTTTGTTGGTTTTTTTTTTTTTTTTGCACCTAATGGGACAGCATTCCACAACAATTAAATCATTTAGTAATTCCTTCCAGGGGAGGTTGTTGTCCTACACACCCAACAAGCACAAACCAATGTACTCGTTCCTTACCTCAGACAAGTCTTGCAAAACTAAAAATGTCAGTGTTACTGAGGGTTGTATTCCAGGCTACACACCTACAGAAAAACAGCAGGCTCACGGAAGTCGTCTAAAGTAAATATTTTAAGTTAACTGTTCTAAGTTCATCACTCGAAACAAAACCAACATGTAGATGTGGAATACAATAAAAGAATTCTTGGCCATCTATCAGAAAGATTCACGACGTGGGTTGGCGTGGTGCATTTTTTTCCATGCAAGAATTTTTCAAAGATGGGTCAGACACACTGCTGCCATTAGCACTGACACGTGGTGCCTGGGACCATGCTTCTTTCTAAAGGCCATTCAGCACAACCAATGGAATACAGCCGTGAGAATTTCAATGAGAAGCCAGGACGGATGCTGTCAGATGACCTGTGGCTGTCAGATTACCTGTGCTTGACAGATAGAAGCACAGACTGCAAACAGGCATCCAGAGGAGGAGCGACTCTACAGTGTGCACGAGGTTGTTTTGCAGTGCGCCAGATGTGATTCAAGGTGAGAAATCAGCAGTGAGATTCATAACTGACAGAGAAGTCCATAGATATTTCTCTTTGCTGTTGTTGCTGTTTTTAACATGAGTAAAGGCTTTCTCATCTAGCAGCACTCGTCCCATTTCATTTCAAAGGCTTCGCTCAGGCTGTCGGTCACAAAAGCAGAATGAAAACCAGAAAATGCAAGTGCACAAGTTGCCACTAATCCCCTTGCAACCCACCAGGCGGCACGTGAGCCAGCAGCGGTGCCCCACAGCCACTGCATGTCCCACCCCAAAGCCTAGCACGCTTCATCAAAAGGGCCTGGCCTGATGATTCACGACAGCCTTCAAGGGGAAACCAAAGGAACCCAGGAAACTTGGAGCCAATTCTCACTTGGAGGCTTTTCCTCCCTAGCGGAAGATGGGCTTGGCACAAGGCCCAGCCCCACCTATGGCAAAGCTAGGTGCTTCGCAGGGCCCTTAGAACACCCTAAAAGCAACTGACAACAGACACCACCAGGTTGCTGAGCAAGTCAGTACCAGAGAGCTGATCCAGCTGAGAGCGATCTCCTTTCCCTCGGCCATTAACTGCAGCCTGCTCAGATCTGCTTTCAGCAGAAGCTGGCAGCTGGATCGGCTTAATGGCATCAGGACAGCGTGGTGCCAGCGTGACGGACCTGCGGGCACCGAGGGGAACCGTGTGCTCTCATTGAAGCTTCCCGACCAAGGCCAGGGATAACCCCGCTCTCCTCAGACACTTCATCCGAATCGTGGAGCCCAGAGGGTCATTTCCCTGACCAATGCAAACCAGCAACTGCATGAGCAGGATTTTGGAGCAGCGGCTTCACTGTGAAGGACAACATCTAGAAAGAGCAATACACAATTGGGCGGCATCGAGCTTGCGGTTTAAACACAAAAAGCATTTCTCACAGTTCTCGCTCACACGTAAGAGCTTTCCATAGGTACCTGCTACGTGATTCCTCCCTGCGGACAGCTAACAGAGCTGGCATTTGAAGACAGAGCAATCAGTTCAGTGCTAAAGACTACTTTCTGCCAGGAGACATTCTCTTTTGGAACGTTTTCTGAGGATGTGCGGTTTGCTGAGCTCACTTTTAGATTTTTGACTTCCCACGTACAAAGGTTGAAGCAATCCCACAAGCAAGAAACGTAACACCGTGATGCTCAGCCTGCCAAACACAGCAACAAGACAATACTGAGTCCAGCAGAGAAAACGAAGCCTATAGCATTTCCCTTTTTTATCTTCTGCATCATCGTCTGTCAGGAGTCTCGCAGTTTACACAGCTCAGTCTCGGACACCTGTGCTTTCGATCACCTACCCAAGTCTACAGACAAGTTTTACAAGCAGCCAAACAAACATCCACGGTCGCAGCCCCAGTGGGGACACAGCGGCGATGTTCTGCATTCCCCCTCACAGCCATCGCAGCCGCCGAACCTGAGAGCGCAGCACAGCGTCTGCAAACGCCAACACGTAGCAGGAAGTGCAAGCAACCCGCGGGCTGCTCCTCGGAGCCAGGAGCCTTCCAGACACAGGCAAAATTCTCTTATTATCCTGCTCTTGCCTGAAGGAATGCTTGAGAAAGTATCAAATTTGCAAACTTTAAGCCACGTTTACTTTCAGAAAAGAGAGAAACCCCGTTTGCTTAAGAGGGAGTTAGGCAAATGTAGGCACGCAGGACCGCAGCCTGAGAAAATCAGGCAGCTCTTTTAAACCTCCACAATAAGAGCTCCTGACACCGACTCCTGCATGCAGCCCTGCCCCACCAGCAGCACTACTCACTGCTGTCGGCCCGACAGTGGGCAGCCCAGCCCTCTGAGCAGCTCCTGGGCTCCTGCTGCAGCCAGCAGCCCTCCTGCAGCACTCGGTTCATGACAGTGCTGCTCGAGGGCTTCACATGCAGAAGGAGCTGCGATTCTGAGTTAGTTATAAAAGAGCTGGGAGCAGGAATCTACAAATCCCATCAGACCAGCTAGGATGCTTCCACAGCAAGGCTCGACAATGCTCCTTCCCCCTGAGAAATGTACATTTACAGCAATTACACCCAACGGTTTGAACAAGTATTAGACCTTGCCAGAAGTCATCCTCCTAACCAGACACGCGTTTTTTGCTGTGCCCACTGAGAAAACACCACTCCAAACCTGACAAATGGCTTTCGGATTGCACTCGCTGCAATGCTTTTCTAACACCTGGCAGCTACAACTTCAGGAAGATGGGGTGGTCTCAGAGCTGCAAGGGCTGGCCCTGCTCCTCAGTGGGTGCGGTGCCAGGCAGTGGGAGCAATGCAGGGGATGAGAAGTGGTGCTTCCCTGTGCTCACAGCACTCCCCCTGTTGACTCCCTGGTGAGTTGGAGGATCCCTGCCGGGATCCCTGGGAGCTGGAGACCATCCCTGGGGAAATCAACGGGCAGGCAATGAGGAGCACCAGTGCAGCCGTACCTCGAAATGGGCAGCGCTGAGGCTGCACAGGTAACCCCGGGTTTCATGTTTCCCAGGCGCCTGACCTCGCATGCTTAACATTCTCAGAGGTTTTCTTGCAAAAGGGCTGAACGCTCACCAAAATGGCCACGATAACGATAACTCAGGAAGATGACATTTAGGTGCTCGGCAGAACGCGAGAGATGGAAGCTCAGTTTCAGCGTGAGAGATGGCAGCTGAGGCCACCACGGACTGGCACGGAACACGGGCGCAGTGCCTGCCCACGGGCTGTTAATCCAACACCCCATCCTCACCACTGCACTGCCAGCATCGCACTGAGCCCACTGACCAGTGTGACGGGCCGTGCGTCACACTGCTCGGTTCTGCCAGGTTCTGCCAGCCCCATCCAGCCCACACCAAAGCCTCGCAGACCGATAGAGAAAAGCAGGGCCAGGAGCGAGGAGAGGCAAGGCAAAGCTCTGCCACTGCCGCTATGGGATGTGGCTCCCACCGCCTGCTCTGTGCTGTCAGCTCCCTGCCAGTGACACCTGCGAAGCACAGCGCCGGGCAGGGACAGCGGGGATTGCTGGTGGGAGGGAGCGTTCCGTTCCTCCCGGATTTTGGAAAATTCCAGAAAGAGACGGTGCCCGGAGTGCCTCCAAAAAGTGGGGGGGGGGGCAGAGGGTGACACGGGGATGGGAGAACGGGGATGGAAAGGGCCGCACAGGGCGGGTACCGAGATAAAGGGCTGCTGACAGACGGAGGGGCAAAGAGGGGAGGATGCAAAAGGCACGGGGGGAATACAGACACGAGGGGAAATAAAGAGACGGGAGAGAATATAGACACGGGGGTGGGGGGGACAGAGGGCTAAACAGAGGAGGCACGAGGCTGAACAGAGGAGGTATACGGACACAGGGGTGAAGGCAAGGGCCGCACGCAGAAGGCAGAGGGCCGCACACGGACGCGCGGTGCAGATGCAGGGACGCACCGCAGCCCCGGGGCCGCCCGCAGTCCCCGCCCGGCGCAGCGCTGTGCGGCTCGGACCGAGCAGGGGCAGGACGGGGGCGCGGAGCCGCGGTGTTCGGAGCGGGGCCGCCGCCCGCCGCGACGCGGCCGTTCCCCGCGGCGGACACGGAGCGCCTCGCCCGGCTCTCGGCGCAGATGGCGGCTGTCAGCCCGCGGGGACCGCTCCCCAACGCCCCCCGCTCGCAACAAAGGCCGCGCCGGGGCGGGGGTACCGCAGTGCCCCCCTCAGCCCTCTCTCCTCTGCAGCCCTCAGCGCTCGGTGCTCACCTGGTCCCGGCGCGCGCCGCGGGTGGGATCGGGCAGCAGGGCGGGGGGTTGAGGGGGGGCGCCTTGCGTCGCCCGCCCGCTGCCCGCGCGCCGCTCTGAGGCGCGCGCCGCCACGGGGAGGGAGGGGGGAGCGCGGGGAGGGGGAGGAGTCGGCCCCGCCCCGCCCCGCCCCGCCCCGCCCCGCCTTGCCGCGCCCCGCCCGGCTCGCGTTACGACACCCCGGCGCGCTGCTTTACGGCGGCGCCCGGCGACCGGGCGATGAGGCGGCAGGTGAGGAGCGGCGCGCTGAAGGGCGCGGGGCGGCGGGCGTTGAGGGAACGGCGGGCAGCGCGGGACGGGCGGCGCGGGGCCTCGTGCGGCCGCGAGGGCCCGGCCTCAGCCTTCCGCCCGGCCGCTCCGGCGCGTCCTGCCGTTGGAAACGAAGGCGGCAGGAAGGCGGTGTGAGGCTTGCTTGTAAGGCAGAACTGCGTCATGTGCCACACGGGGCCGGGACGTCTGGTGAGCTGCGCCCTTCCCTCTTGCAGATCGCCACATCACAGCACGCTTGGGCAACGTGATTTCTAATTAAAATCCAGGAAGCTTACAGTGACCGGCAGAACGCTTACCTTTGGCGGGCCTTGCTTTGGTGACGGATATCTGGTGGACTTTCCTGCCTCGCTGGTACGCGAATTAGCGAAATCCCACGCAGGAAGCAGAGGGAATTGCCCCGGCGGCCCCCGCAGCGCAGAGCTGCTGTCCGTCACCCTGCGTGCTTCCTTCCCTTTACTCACCGCCGCACCTCTCATCCTGCACCAGCCCTCGTGGCCAGCCCTCGGGAAGCTCTCACAGACAGCGGGGCTGCAGGGTCACAGTGACTGCCACACTGTGCTGCGCCGCTAACCAGAATTGCTCTGAGATCGCCCAAGGGCGAAGATTGCTGCCGTGAAATCGGTGCTGTCCCACAGCCCGGCTCGGCCTGTCACACAGCGCGCCTCTCAGCTCTCATCTGGCAGATGCTGCCCATGTTGATCCTTCAAATTCTGCTCTGGGAGACTCGCTGTGCTGCTGGCTGCCTGCTGAGGAGGAACGTGGGATGTTTGTTGTCTCCTGTCAAAGGTAGTTGTGTAATTCCTCTTCTACCCTTTCTGTCTTCCAGCTTTTGAAGTTTCCTGGAGCACAGCGGCCCCACCGGGTGCAGGATGGACCCTGTGGTTCTCAGCTACATGGACAGCTTGCTGAGGCAGTCAGACGTTGCCCTGCTGGATCCTCCGAACTGGCTCAACGATCACATCATCGGCTTTGCCTTTGAGTACTTTGCCAGCGACCAGTTCCAAGAATTTAGCGATCAGATTTGCTTTATCAGCCCCGAAGTGGCTCAGTTCATCAAATGTGCCCTTAGTCAGGAAGAAATAGCCATATTCCTTCAGCCGCTGGACCTGCTCCACAAGAAGCTGGTGTTCCTGCCCATCAACGATAACTCCAACCAGGCGGCAGGAGGCACCCACTGGAGCTTACTGGTTTACTTCAGGGACAAAAAGTGCTTCGCCCATTACGATTCCCACAGCAAGTGCAACTCTGTCCATGCCAAGCAAGTGGCAGGGAAACTGGAGGCCTTCCTGGGGAAAAGAGGAGGCAAAGCAACCTTCGTGGAGGAGAAGGCGCCGGCCCAGCAGAACAGCTATGACTGCGGGATGTATGTGATCTGCAACACCGAGGCTCTGTGCCAAGGGTACTTCAGGGAACAGCAAGAGCCTCTGCTACAGCTCCTCACCCCTTCCTACATCACACAGAAGAGAAGCGAGTGGAAAGCTCTCATTACCAAGCTCGCACAGAAGTGATCTGGGTGCTCTCAAGTCACCGCTCTCAGTGCCTGAGGGAGGTGCCCACGCTCAGGATTTTTCCCCTCAAGAAGAATGTAACTCCTTCAGCACGGTCCCAACCCACAGTGCCCTCCTCACAAAGCCTTAGTCTCCTCTGAAAGTCACCGGCCTTTCAGCTTCCCACCAATGAAGTCACTTGGCTTTCAAAAAAATCTCCCTGTCCGTGCTGATTTTTACACTCGTTGCTGTGGCAAAATGGGGTGCTAAAGAGACTTCTCCACCTCTGCCCAGCAAGCGACTCACCCTCATTAGGTGGCTTTAATTAGCTGGGGGCATTGCTGCTCCTGCCTGGTTTAGCAATGCCTGTTAAAACCAAGCACAGAATGCTTTATTGTGGACAGCCCTCATCTGCACCTCCAGCTCTGGGTGTTTGCAGCAGCAGTGCTGGAGTTCCCCCAAACACTTGACAGTGGAGATGTGTCCAGTGGTCAGACTCAAATGGAAATGCTGCAGTAAATTGCAAAATGGGGCAAAAATCGGTGTTCTACAGATAGCTGCTCCTTGCCTGTATGAAAGTATCTCTATTTTTTTTCTTCCTTTTTTTTTTCCTCCTTTTCCACCCCTGCTTGCTCTGATTACAAATTAAAGCCTGGCTCTGAGCTGCTGGAAGATGAATAGGTGAATAGAAAGCTGAGAAAACAACTCCTAGGAAAGAAAGCTTAATTGAAATGGAAAGTGACGCTCTGTCTTTGAAGTCTTATTTTTTTCTTCATGATTTTAGGTCATCTCCATTCTGGGGGAGGGTGCTGCACCATTCCCCAACCCTCATTATCATTTGCTGTGCTTTCTGTAGCACAAAAACAGTTTTTGTATTACCCCAATTTAAAACAAACAAACAAGCAAAAACACGAAAAACAAGGACAACAAAGGGGCAGAATTTGAGGTACAAAAGCCAAAGATAACAATCTCCTTGAAGTTCAAGATGTTGGTCCCTAGTACCCTTCTGGCCACACTCAGAACACATGGGTGCCAACTGGATCGAGGAAATCCAGGTTAAAAACAACCCTCAAAAAGGCAGAGGAGTTCCTTTAACCTGCACCTCCCCACGCACCCCATTTGAGCACCAGCACAGCACGGCGATGGCCAGCTGTAGAGTGGGGCATAAATGTCTTCAGCTCCCCTTGTTTTTAACAAAGGTAAGTAGGTGCAGCCTGACAGACTGCTCCAAACACACAAACGCAGAGCGGGGCTCCGAGTCGTTGCCACATTGAGCAGCCGGCAGCGTGCGGCTTTCCTCCCTGGAAAATCACCTCCACTGCTCGGATGGATCCAAAAACCCCAAAGCGGCACCAAGTCCCTCGCTGAGGGAATTTCCTTTGGAGCACAGGTCCTACGTGGCCCAGCCAGCGCCGTTCCCCAGCTGTGACACCGCTGAGACGTTGCAGATGAGCTGTGCTTAATGCCAACAAATACTTGTGTCTGGTGCGGTGGCGTTAACTCCCCGACTGTACTCAAGCGGGAGGAGTGGATGAAGGAATAAAACTCCTGGGTCCCTTCTTTCTTGGGGGAACCACAAATAAAACTTAAAGTAAACCCGACGCTTGACTGAGTTGTGGTACTTATGCCAGCACCCAGCGGCACGGCTGTCCCACCACGTGTTCCTGTGCACCATACTGGGGGCTTTGACTTGCTGCTGGAGTCCTCCTCTTCCCAGGCACTGCTAAAGCAAAGTGGCACTGCAGCAAGCACAGGAACTGCGTGGTGTGATCGAAGCATTGCTTTAGAGGGGGATTGAGAGCAGAGTGGGCGGAGTGGAGGCTGTGAGCAGGCACTGCTAGGGGAAATGAGGACAGGAGGTGATGGGAGAGAGGCTCCTGGACAGCCTGTCTGAAGGCTGTGACACACAGCTGCCTCCCAAGCCGCCTCTGTCCTGTAAGGAGGGCAGGGCTGGTGGAAATGGCCAAGCTGCCAAGGAGGGTTGGTGCACCCTGAGCTTTTACGTGGTGTTTCTTTACATAAAGAAAAGCAAATAGGACCATCCTGGGCGTCATCAAGAGCAAACAGGCACAGAGCAGGCAGGCAAACACCTGGAGAAGGAAACAACCAGCTTCCAGCAGGACGGAGCCCAGGCCTTGGGGAACAGCACCCCAACCTGGGGGAATGAGGAGCCTACAGGTGGTACTGCAGTGCAAACACCGAGCTGGGCACACAAGATGAAATAATAGCAAACATCTAAAACTCATTTTCGGGCAACGAGCAACATTGAGAGGTCAAGCACCAACATCTTTTAATTAGAGAAATCCTAAACCTTCCCAGCAAAGCTGTATGGAAGACTGTAGAAACAAGGAGAGGCCAATTTCCAGTGCTGGGACACGGAAGAAATTTCCACAGAGCCTTGGGAGGGTTATGCTTGAAGTGCCCACGTGCACAGCTTCCCTCACCATCGCATGAGCACACGTGTGCTGCTGCACTGTGTTTGCAGAGCGGGCAGAGCCCTGCAGCTCCGGCTGGGAGCCTCACCTTCGGGGCTGGGAAACAACGCAACCCAAAACGTGGGTTTGCTTTTTGCTTAGCAGCACTGAGAGATGGTTACGTACTTCCTACTTTGCTCTTCTTCTACCCAAGACAAAACCATTTGCCTTGAGTTCGGTCCCCAAACACACTCCCCGCTGAGCTAAAATCAGCCAGAACTGCACAGATACAAGGAAGTAATCCCAAGGAGAGCTCAGCTCTGCACGGAGAACCACTTTGAGTCGCTGAAACAATCACCCTAGAACGGAGCTTGATGAGGTGTCATCCCTCTTTGTTCCCTTCGTACTGCATCCCGAAAACGTGCACCAGGGTCAGCGTCACGCCGGCAGGGAACGGGGGCCGCGGCCGCCCGAGGAGGAGGAGGAAGGCTCAGCCCGTCTCTCCCTGCCGCTGTCCCCAAGCGGTTCCTGCCGCCGCCGCAGCACCGATCCCGCAGCCTTTGCTGCCACCTGGCGTAGAATTCGTCCCTGGCACCTTCCGCCCCGGGTTCCCCCAAAATCTGTCCTGGCCCCATCATTTCGAGAGACAAACGCTGTCCAGATCCCTACAGACCCACTCACTCGGCGCTGGAGAAAGGACTCGGAGCACCACACGAGCACACGGTGCCTCCTGGCCAGGCACACGTGGAGACATCTTTCCAAAGGGACGCCACCATCCCCAGCCGTGGCACAGGGACAGCCGGGACCACCCCAGCACTCAGCCAGGACAGGCTTCACATAGCCACGTCCTCTCCGTGCACCCAGGGGACACAGCCAGGCACACAGGAGCACCGAGCATCCCGCTGCAAGCCTGGCATCGACACCAGGATGCTCACAGCGCTGCTAGAAAAATCACCATTTATTATCATTTAAAATACGTTCACAGCCTCGAGCCGGACAGCCAGCTCTTCCCCAGGGCTCAGGGATTTGGCCCCATCAGCACTTTTAGTTCCCGAAAAACAGGAAAAATACAACAGAGGAATCACACAGGTATCCCCTATCTCCCCAGCACACCGCAGCACCGACGTATGAGCTCAGGGGAAGGGTTCCAACAAATGGCTCCGCATGGTGACAAAGGCTGACACACGTACGGACACAACGTGACCCTGGCTGTTCTCAGCCAGGCCTTTTGGGACATCTTAACGAGGCGAGCGGGGCTAACGAAGCCTTGGTCCAGCACCATTCCCAGGCACAGGCTCCAGCAAGGACCCCCGTTGTGGAGGACCCTAAAGTGCTTTGTGTGCCCCTTTGCTCCAGGAAGGAGGGGCTCAGGGGAGCATAGCACCCCCCATCCCTGCATGTCTGGGTGGAAGCGGGGGTCACAGAGAGAAACAAAGAGCGGTGCAGCTGCAGCTGCCCCAGCTTCACACAGGGCAGAAGCAGCCCATCTACGTGTCACAGGGCTCACAGCGAGCCTCGGGTCATCTCTGAGCAAGAAAACCCTCATCTGGAATACAAACCAGTGATCGTTTTAGCAGCAAGTCTTAAAGGGAGGCTTGTGTTCCCCCAAGCCGTCATCCCCCGGTGTGCCAGGGAGGAAAAGGATTGGCAGGGAGTTGGCAGCCATGGCCACGAGCCAGCGGATGGTCCTGCAGGGAGCAGGAGAGGAGAGTTTGGTCCCATGTTACGGCTGAGGGGACGCCGGGCCACGTGCAAGTCACAGGGTTCTGCTGGAAGACTGCTCCAGCCTCTCTGGCTCTGTACACAAAGTGCTACCGCCTGGTCCTTGTCCTGTGCAGAGTGACGGTCACCTGTGGAACAGCAGAGTGAGTGGGTGGGGAAAGCTGCTCTGTCTCAAAATATCCCCCAGCCTGCACAGCCCTGATGGTTCCTCACCTCCTGTGCCCGCGGGAGAGGTAGTCCCGGTTGAGGGAGCAGAGCTGCTGCTCCAGGCGGAAGATGCGGAATGCCAGGTAGGAGGAGGACACGACCAGCAGGCAGATCCTGGGTGGGAGGAACAGTTACAATGCTCACGTGCATCCTGCATCCTCATCCCACCTCCCCCAGCACACTTACAGCACGATGAAAACCTTGAGGAGCTGGTAGTCGGAGGGTCTCAGCTCTGCCACGCAGCCCTGCTCTGCCTCCAGCTCCTCCTCTGTGTTTATTGCACTTTCTGCAAGGTGAGAGGAGTCAGCATGGACAGCTTCTGCCCAGTGCACCTAGCTCCTCCTGCCTGGCATCTCCACCCCCTCGTGCCCAGCATCCCCAGCTCCTCATGCCCAGCGTCCCAAGCTCCTCCTGCCCAGTGTGCCCTACTCCTCCAGCCTGGCATCTCCACCTCCTGCCCAGCATCCCAACCTCTTCCAGCCCAGCATGCCCAGCTCCTCCTGCTCAGCATCCCCACACGGGCACAGCCCTCACCTGAGGCCAGGGGCTCCTCAGAGGTGAAGCTCTCCTTGGCGCTGAGGCTGCTGACAGAGGTCCGGTGGATGCACTGGTAGTCAGCATCAGGCAGGGACAGGGACAGCGAGGCAGGTGACACCTTCCTCCACTTGCCCTCAGGGACAATCACCTCCTGTGGGGATCCCCAGGTGAACAGTGCCACCAAACCCCCCCAGGCACCCCTTGAGCCATAAGGAAGTGCTCTCCTTGCACGAGTTTTAGCAGGAGAGTTACGCAGAGCCCACATGGCCTATCCTGTAGTCACTGTCACCAGCCCTGCTTCAGCATGCAGGGATCCAACGCTGACAGCCCAGACCCCCCAGTCCTACAGCAGCACAGCCCCACTGTGGCTCAGTGATACTGGGAGCACCCCCAAAGCCACACACCAGGAGCAGCACCAGCTGCAGCAGCTCCTTGAGCATCAGCCAGGACAGAACAAGTGGGCTTTTGTCCCTTTCTTTTGGCTGATTCAGTCGCATGCCCAGCACATTATCAGTGCTGGCAGCTGCGAACTGCATCAGCTCAGGAGGCCACAGTGAGAGCAGAGGCACTTTGCACACCGTTCAGAAGCTGTGCATCCATCAGCGAGCCCCAGGGACTGTCTGGGGGTGGCAGTGCTGCACTGGCTGCACACCTCCCACACTTTGGCCTTTGCTTTTAAAGCATCGCGACAGAGCCCTCAGCCTCCAGAGCATCCTGACCCTTACCAGGGACACGGCATCGGGCTCCTCCGTCAGCTCCTTCAGGCTCAGGCTCTTCTTACTCGAAACCTGGAGAGAGAACAAGACAGGATTAGACCATCTTCCCTCTTCTTGCTCCAATGGGAGTTACAGAATTAGATTCTGAGGTTTTCAACTAGTGTGCTGTTATGCAAAGGAGCTGCTTTAATGCTCGCAACCTGGCATAGGGTGCTCAGAGAGACAGCTCTGCCCCGTTCCTGCAGACACCCAGGTCATGCCAGGGGGGCCTCTGAGCACCTGATGGAGCTGTGGGTGTCCCTGTTCATTGCAGGGGGTTGCACTGACAGACTTTAAGGGTTCCTTCTGACTCAAACAATTCTGTGATCTGACAGGGCTGCTTTCCATTTCCCCAAAAGCCCTACACAACACAGAGGAGATGAACCACGAAGAAGGAAAACAGGAATACTGGGAGCAGCTCCAGCACCACTTTCCAGGTGCTTCAAAGGCAGGAGAGCTCCCAGCACCTCTCCGCTCCAGCCCGAGGAGCGACGGGTTTCCTCCTCATATCAGGCTTTTTAATTCAAATTTTTACTTCGTGGCATTTTTTCCCACTATGTGAGTAAGGAAATCTGGGGAAAAGTCAGCAGTGCGCATAGTGGTGGAACAGGAATAGCCACCAGATTAGAAACACTGCCTCTCCACACCCTGCAAGGGCGAGCACAGGAACTCCGAGGGCTCTGTCCCTCTCATGTGTGACCCAGAACAGGTCACCGGGACAGGACACTGTGTGACACCCCAGGGACAGGGACAGGTCACATCCTGCCGGGATGCTGAGGGCAGGACTGGCCCTGTGAAGCTCAACAGTGCAGCCCAAAGCATGAAACAGCCAGCGGGATGCTGGGATGGCAAACAGGCAGAGCGGGATGGGAGCCACGCACAGCATTACCTGCAGGTGTGTGCAGACCCTCCGCAGCACATCGTACACACTGTCACGGGAGATGAGCGACACAAAGATGTACTGCAAGAGAGAGAAGGCAATGGGAGGGGCTCCCCTCCGCCCTGACCTCAATCCTTCCTACACACCAGAAAACAGATTGATGTGCCCAGGAGTTTTTAAGCGCCGGTTCCCCATCCGCAGGGCAGGCTGAGACATTCTGCCCTCAAATCTGCCCCCCATGGGAGCCATGTCCCCCTGCCCTCCCCGCACCACCTCCCTGCTCAGCTCCCCAGCTCTATTTTTGCAGCCTGCTCAAGTTTGGGGCAGATTTTTTCAAGGCCAGTTTTGTTCCCTGTGGCTCTGAGCGGCACCTGGAGTGACCAGAAGGATCCCAGGGACAGCAGCTCACATCACCTCGGCAGTGCAGAAGGGCTGCAAAGGGGCAGCTGGGCTGAGCAGCCCGGGGCCCACGCTGTGCCACGGTGCCACCGCAGAGCGCTGCCAGGAGCAGGCGCAGGGCACCCAGCAGGGCTACGTCAGCACATTTCAGTAGGCAACAAGCAGCGCATGTTAAGAGCTCAGCCACAGCTCACACTCAGCCCATTAACCAAGTTCTGTGCCAGCCTAATTGTGGCCCGAGTTTATCCCCTCCTTGGCTGTAAGAAGTTTAAAGGTTTATCAGAGCCTGGCAGGGATTGGCTGAGCTCAGACGAGTTTCGCTCAGTGTTTGCTTCGGACAGAAACAAAGTGAAATACAGAAACAAAAGCAGAACTCCACATTTGCCCTGGCCAGCTGCCAGCACAGAGCTGTGCTCAGTTCCCCAGCAGGACGGAAGGCCCTGACACTGCAGTACCTTCCTGCTGGCGGTGGTGGTGATGGCCAGCCCGTTGGGCAGCAGCCGCGCCGTCTTGTGCTTCTTGATGAGCTGCACGGAGACCACGGGGATCACGACCTGCAGGTGAAGCACACGGGGCGTGCAATCACTTTGGGAAGGCAGGGACACGGCGAGTTACGTGAAGAGCTGGCGCTCCCCAGAGACTGCTTTGTTTTCATTAAAGGTCATGGCAACCCCCCAACGTTAATCTCGGCTTGGAGTCGGTTTCTGCCTGACCAAAACTGCGAGAACACAGGGAAACCACTGTCCAACACAAACACAGTGCATCCCAAAAGCTCACTGCAGGAACTCCTGGAAGCAGGGCAGCAGTTAAGAACAGTCAGGATGCAATCTGCAGAGCTGCAACACGCTCAGCCCGGCGAGCGATGTGCTGTGCCTCCGCAGATAGATTTGTTTCAAGCTGCCGACATAAATAATGCAGTTCCGCAGCCCAGCTTGAAAGGAAGTCGCTTCCGTCAAAGATCCCCGTCAGCCACAACATTAGTGGGGAACGTCAGCGTAAATCAAGCAGAAATGTCAGAAGAGATTCACACCCCCTCCAGAATCCTCTGGAACTTTTCATCCCCCTTCCAGCCAGGTTCTGCCTGGGGGAATCCTGCTCCAAAGCAGTACTTGGCTCTCCCAGGCAGAACCTGCAGGTCACCAGAGGAAGAAGCACAGCCAGATTCAGTGCAAAGCACTGAAGGGAACGTCAGTGGCTCATGGGGAGGGTGAGGTGTGCTGCAGTGAGCTCTTTGGGATGGAGCAGTGGACATGGGGGAAGGGCCGCGCTGGGCACCACATTACCTTAATGTCCTTCCCAAAGAGGTTGGCGTAGAAGCAGAGCCAGTTGGGGGAGATGTAAAGCCGTCCCTGGATGAGGATGTCCCTCTGCAGCGCACAGGAGCAGACTGCAGAGCAGAGAGGTGTCAGAGCCCCGTGGCCCCGCACCTCCTGCCCCGCACCGCACCACACTGCCCACCTTTCAGCACGCTCTCCTCCGTCGGGATGTCCTTGAACAGCTTGTGGTACTGGGAGTTGTACTTGCTGGCAGCCTGCAAGAGAGCAGAGCAAAACAGTGAGGAGGAGGAGGAGATAGGAGCACTGGGGGGAGGACACCAGCAGCCAGCTCTGAACAGCTCGGGACGACGATCCCACAGACATTCCCACCGGTAGCTACGAGCTATCTAAAGAGCTGCTGAGCCTCCACTCGCTCTCCACCGCAGCAGTTATGCTGCTGATGGATGTTTCTCCCTTCTGTCCCGCAGGCATTGCCACACTTGCTTTGCGCCCGTCGCGCCGTGCCATGGCAGTCTGTGTCACAGTCCCTCCTCGCTGCACGGCGGCAGGAGCGGTGGGCAGCTCGGCAGCAGTGCGCAAAGGTGCTCAAATAACGCTCTATTTAAGCTAAAAGCACGGCAGAAGCTCGGTGACTTGCACTAAATCCACTCAGGCTGCGCAGGCAGGTTTTTGCCCCCTGCCCCTCCGCCAGCGCTCGTGGCACAGTTGCAATCCAGGCAAAGACCCGAGGGAGACAGCGGGCAGGGAGAAACGCAGCACAGCCCTGCACCAAGGTCACCCCTGCGCCACGCACCTTGCCACCGGATCAGTGCGGCTCAAAGAGGATCAGGCTGAGCATCACCTGGGGGCAGGCCAGACACCCCCCATCACCCTGCTGCTCCGAGGGCACCGAGCTGCCCTCCGCCCCAACACAACAGGAGAAGCACCCGGCTCCCTGGCAGCCTGCCTGGCGCTCACAGCCCTCCCAGATTCCTCTGAATAATCAGCAAAATATTTTGCTAAATATACATCTGCTCTGGGACAGGGAGCTGCTCCCCGCCAAGCATAGAGCCAAGCCAAAGTGGGGCAGCCCTGAGAATCCGCTGTCCCCTGGCTGCAGGCACACAGTGCACCTGAATGCTGTCTTTTGCTGCACCCAAGCCTCTCCTTGCTGCGGGAGCAGGACACACTCCAGATGTCCACCCGCTTGGCGTGGCTTTGGATTACCGAGCTGATCTCCCGCGTCACGATGCCAGCTGGAGAAGGTTCGGTGGCACCGTGCCTACACATCCGTGCTCCAAGCACACACAGCGGGGTCGGTCCAAGTTTGTTTGGGCAGCCCTGAGCCCCGGGGTGCTACTCTGCGGGAACAGCGGCTGTGTGCAGAACGGGTGCTCCCTGCGCCGTTCTCAAAGCACCAAACCCAACGGGGAGAGCTGTCCGCAGCTCCTTTCTGTTCTCCTGTCGCTTCGGGTTGTAGGTGAGGAGAAAAGCTTTACCGCGGGCACAACGCAAAGAACCACGGAGAGCAGCAGGATGTGCTCGCAACCAACATTTAGCTCTGTTTTCAGCCCCCACAGAGCCCAGCGCGGAGCTCCGCTTCCTCGGCGCTCCCGGGATCGAAGCCGCGCAGCGACTTACCGCTTCCCTCTGGCACTTCTTGATGTCCTCCTCCTTCAGGGCCTCGAGGCTGCGGGCAGAGCAAGGCGCGGCTCAGCGCGGGGCCGGCTCGCCACGACGGGACGGGACGGGAGAAGGCAGCCGGCACTCACCTGCCGTCCGGGGCCTCCGCGCTGCGCTCCCTGGACGCCGCCTGCAGCCTGTCGCGGCCCGGCACGGGCTGGGGGCTCCTCGGGGGGGCGGCCCGCTCGTGCATCGACGCGGCGCTGCGGGAACAGCCCGTGAGCCCCGTCCCGCGGCCGCGCGCCGCCCGTCGCTCCGCCGCCGGAAGGCAGCGTCGGGCGGACAGAAAGGGGCCGCGCTCGGCCGGGGCTGCCGCTCGGCGCCTCGAGGACGCGGGGATCTCCTCAGGGCCGCACGAAGCAGCGCCGTGACCTTCCGCGCTCGACTCGCGGCCCGCCGCCGCCCAGGACGGGTCGAGGGCCGCCCACCTTCCCCCGTTCCCGGGGAGCGGCCCCGGCCCCGCGCCTCCGTCCCGCTCCCGCCGCGGGTTCCGAACCCGGGTCCCGGCCCGCAGCCCCTACCTGCCCGGCGGCCCCGCGCTGCCCGGCGCCGTCATGCCTCGCGGCTCCACGCCGACCGTTCATTCGTCGCCCGCCGCCTAGCCCCGCCCCCGCCCCGCGCTCCCATTGGTGGCTGAGAGGCGCCGCTCGATCCAGTAGGATGAGGGGGAGGCCTGTCGGACCCACGCCCCCTTGCGCAGTTGCCCCGCCTCTTAAAGGGCCCGCGTCCCCTTTCCGGGTGCCCCCCTGTGGTGGCCCCCCGCCTCTCCACCCCCACGCGCGACCCCGCTGTCGCGCAGCAGCAGCACAAGAAACAGTGGGCAGGGGTGCTCAGCTCTTTATTAACGTGCACAGTGGTGCTCCACAACCCCGTACATCCACCGGAGCAAACAGGGCGCCCAGATAGAGGGAATGCTCTCAGGAAAGGCGACAACACAGACAGACACCATATAAGGGCAGGTGGCTGCAAAGAGATGAAGCGTGCGTCCCCCACCCATCCTGCACCCCACCAACCTGCAGGACTCCACCTGCACCCAGGGGCACAACGAGCAGCACTCTGGTTTGGGTTTCTAGTAGGAACCGTGGAGCACACCTTGGGAGTGTAAGCCCAGAGGGGACAACCCATAACCCCTCGGGGACAGAGGGCACCAACCTGGGGGAGCTGCGGTGTGCAGCAGCAGAACCGTTTACCACGAGTGCCTACTCCTTCCCCATCACCCCACAGCCGGGGCAAGGAGAGGCATCAGCCACACCCTGAGGACAGTGCTAAGCTAGGGGGACACGGGGAGCGCAGGGCCCCACTCTGACATGGCTAACTACAGGCAGAGAGGTCTGGAAACAACTACACACTTCAAGTATTCTGAGTGATTTAAGGTCTCTTCCCCCGCTGCTGCACTCGGTGGTGTTGAGCAACCTAAATCCACGCTAGGGACGAGGAGAACATCGCAAGCGACTGCAGGCCTAACGCATGGGGAAGGGCGCGGGGGTGGAAGAGGGGAGGTGCCGGCAGCTCAGGGCACGGGCACCACCCGCATGGTGTTGGTGTAGCCGGAGCCAGGGCGCCAGCCTGTCAGCACGATCACCAGGTCCCCAGTCTTGAAGAATCCACGGGCTTTGCCTGGGGAAAAAGGAAAAAAGCATCAGCACTCAGGTCTCCTCCCACCTCCCTTCTCTCGCTTATTAAAGCAGAGCTGGTTTCCTGCTGGCAGCTATTTCAAAGCCGCCGTGACGAAACCACCATCCCATTTCCCCGTTAGATGCGGTGCACTTACGCAACCGTGATCCCCCACATTCCAACAGCAGCGCCAACACTGCTGCAGGTCCTGCCGCAGCCCCCAGAGCGAGGCAGGAGCGCAGCACTCACCGACATTCATGCCCAGGTTCACACGGAGATCCACATCCTCCGCCCAGGCATCGTGGGCCGGCTGCTTGCACAGCACGGGGAAGATGCCGCGGTACAGGTGTGCCTGGCGTGCTGTTTGGTCATTGCGGGTGACAGCGATGATAGGAGCCCGCGGGCGGTACCGGGACACCAGGTGTGCAGATCTGTGAGAGGGAAAAGAAGCACAAGGTGAGGCACAGCACTGCAGCACAGGCACAAGCAGAGGGGCACCCCTGCCTGCAGCACAGGCCATCTCCCATCACCCTGGAGAGCTCTGCCACTTCTGGAAGTGTGCTGGGTTGAGACCAGGGGATGCTGGCACAATATTTTGCAAGAGCCAAGTTCTACCAGCAGAGCTCAACACTCATTTCTCAATTTAGCAGTGGGGCCGAGCAATACCATGAGGCAACAGACCCTAACGGGTTTTGCGGGTGAGACTGCCACACCCCTGGGTTTCAAAGTGCCATCTGCATGCTTCGGCCCAAACACAAGCATTTATTTGCCTCTGTTGCTATGTGAAGGTGGCTAGCTGCCATCTATTCTGTCCTCTGCAAACTCTCCTCGGCATCTCAGCAGGGCCCCTGCAAGTTTTCACTGTTCTTGTCAACCCCCACCTCATGAGGTGGAACAAGCCTGTGTCAGCAGTGTCAGCAGCAGTGTGAGGATGCTTCCAGAGGGCAGAATCCATGTCAGGGAAAGGCAGCCACCCCCAAAGTTGGGTCTGACCACAGCTCACTGATGGGTTTAAGTCTCAGAGGAGCAACCAACATTTAATCCCATGTGTTCATCCCAGCTCTGTCGCTGTGTTTGATGTGCATAAGGACTTCGGCGGGGGGGGGGGGGGGAAGCAAGTGCCTTCATCTGGCCTGAGTGTGGGGAGCACGGGGTTGCTCTGATTGAGGCTGACACCCACATGCAGAAACCAGGGACACCAGAGCCTCCATACAGCAGGCAGCAAGCACAGGGTGGCAACTACAGCCTCCCCTCCCTGGGGCTCTGCTTTTAGAAGCCAAAAAAAATAAAAGCTGCACAGCCATGCCATTTACAGCTCCATCTTTCTGACACACTTGCTAGCAGCTTCGCTAGCTTTTGCAAACCTTGTTTTCTGGAGCCAAGCTCAGCAAGAACCTGGTTCAAAAGCCCCCAGTCACACGTGCCAGCTCTCAGACAATCCTCCCCACACTGCCCAGCAGCTCTAACACACGCAGATACTCCAAGGCTGTAACAGAATCCACAGCTAAAAATATTCAAATACCAGAGTTCAAATCTTTCCAAAAAGGTCAAGGACTGGAACCTTTCACAAAGAAACTTTAGAAGGGTATCCAGAACTGTGCTCCTGTAGTTGCTCCTTGTCTTTGCACAAAGTGGCTACTTCAAATCACTCTAAGCTGTAAGTTTAGGTTAAGGGTTCTTGAGGTGGGCCATGCCCAGCACGTGCACGGTCATGCTTCCGTTGCAGCACTAATTCTGCTGCCAGCTCCATGTAAGATACTCAGCTTCTCTTCTAGAAAGTAGTTTGAGACTTATGGTCCACCGCCCTCTGAGCGTAGCTCCTCTAGATGGAAAGCTGCTCACAGCCAGGCTGCAGCCCTGTGCTTCACTCTTGCCCAACAGGAAGAGCAGTGTATCATCAGCACAGCTGGTTCAGAAATCCCTCCCTATACAGCTTCAGTCTGCGTTGCTGCCTCACCTGCAGCCACGGTGCTGAGCTCACCCAGCTGGACGCCTGCTTCTTCCACAGGACTACTCACAGGCAGGCTTTGGGAAGCTTGTAAAAACTTGCAATGCATTCATTTCCCCTACCTGACAATTCTGATTAAGCATTCTTTCTTCACCCCTGTTGTGCTTAGGGGAGCTGGGTTGGTGCCCAAAAGGTTCAGCAAGGTAGCAACCGAACTATAGCTCTTTCAAGAGGACAAAGCCTTGATAGAAAGGAAAAGACTCTGCATCTGTTCAACTTTTAACTCTACTGCTAACTTGAGGACTTCTTGCTAAGAAGGTGGAAGCTGCAGCAGTTTACTTTTCCCCTCCGCTCTTCCAGCCAGCAATGCTGGCAGAGGTGCTGTGCAGAGCAGGAAGAGGCAGGGCCTGGTACTGATGCCACGCTGGCAGGCTCAGGAACCCAGTGCCGCATGTGCGCAGATGTCTGAGATGTCTGCCACCTCCCCAGGAATCGTCGCTGCCAAACCTGGGCTCCGCTGCTACAGCTTTATTTCAAGGCACTCTGTGCGGGTCTCCTTCCCCCAACTCGGTCACGGAGCTGTGATCCGAGGGAACCTGCGACCTCCTACCTTCCGGACTTGGTGAGGACAATAATGGCCCCGCTGCAGCACTTGAAGGACGCTTCCACAGCGCCAACAGCAGCGGCCTCGGTGGGATCGCAGTTCAGGGGGGTCAGGCGACGCAGCTCCTCAAACAGCTGCCTGTGAAAGATGGCGGCCTCTGCCTCACGGGCGATCTAGAAGAGCAACACGCGTTCGGGAAGACAACACTCGTGTCAGTCACTCAGCACTGGGTAGAGCGAGGCGCTCAGTCACAGAGGTGTCACACAGCTGCTGCCAGCTTCTGCCTTTCAGAAGAGTTGCCAATGAGCCAGAATTGGCTTCAGCACCACCTTAATGAAGAGCAATTTGATCCTCCAAGTTTTTCTCACCAGTTGGTGGCACCTCGCCCTGCTGGGCCCACACACAATTGCCATTCATGCCCAACTGCCAGGCACTCTTGCTCTGCTCCTACCTACCTGCGGCCCTGCGGACACCAGAGCTGCATGCTGCTTGCTGAACACCTGCGGTGTTAAGCGTGGTCTCTCACTCACGCAACGGCCGGCACGCAGCACGTATCTAACCCGCATGCTGGGAACAAGCATCAGTTACCTTACCCAGCCTAAGCCTCTCCTCTCTCTGAGCCCTACCTGCCGGACTCGGTCATAACTATCAGTGCTGCTGCAAAGCATTTAAAGGAGGCCTCCACCGCGCCTGCTGCCATGGCATCAGCAGGCTCCCTGTGATGTACACTGTGGCGTAAGATTTCTTCAAAATGAAGACGATGGAACATTGCGGCCTCAGCCTCACGAGCAATCTGCAGTCCCGAGGAAGAAGGGCAGAGAAGAAAAGAGGAAAGAAAAGAAGGAAAGATAGACCAGAGGAACATGAGATCACGTTAATTTGCTTAATTGTCATAGTAATGCATGCAAGAGGACACTAAAGGTCAGGCTGCGGAACACTCTTTGGCTCTCAGGTGCGATGCTGCATGTCACAGCACAGCTGCACTGCCTGCCCCACAACACCCGGCTGGCAGGTGCCTTAATGGCAGCACTCTCGCTGTATTTAGGACTCTTCTCAGAGCAACCAAACGCAGTTTGCTTTTCAGGGATTACAGCATAACCCCTCAGACCACTCTTTCTTGTGGCTGCTTATTTCACTTCCCTGTAGTTCTTCCCTGGAAAGGGAAATGTGCGCCCTCCTAGCTTCACCCAGTTCAACTAAGAGCCAAAGAAGTTTCACCTCCAAGTGCTGTACCAACTTCTCTTTCAGAGACAGAAGAAAAAGCAGAAGCAAGCCTTCCTTACAGGGCTGTCTCACCACACAGTGAGGAATTTATGCCAGGCTCAGACAGGCCAGAGGTGCGCAATTAAAGGCCTCCTGGTCACAGCCTAAGCACGTGCAACAAGCTCCATCATTTATTCATCTCAGTAGCATGAGAATCGCTCACATTAGAAGACAATTCCCACCTCAGAAGGCTGCACTTGCCCTTGACAACCTGATAAAGAAGGCTTGCAGAGACTAGAAAAGCATGCAAAGGCTGATCTTCTCAAGGTCTTCACTCCCTTACTCCCAAAGCTGAACAGCTGCCACACAACGCACGACAAGCTGATGTTAAAGCAAAGACTGTAGTGCCCTTGTCATAGAACCTTTGCACTTGGATCCCCTTTCCAATAAAAATTTTGCTACTTTGGTGCTAATGGATTATTTTTCATGATGCTGGAATTATCCCTCATCCACAGATACCAGTTTAAGCCAAAGTAGTTAAGTGTCTTATGTCTAAATATAACAGGACATGTGATAGATAGGAACACGAGTCCAGAGCCAACACACCAGTCCTAAAGCACTCAGTTTTGTTTCTGCTGGCTTCACACTGTTAGGTCGAATGGAATATGGAGCATACATCCCTGCCTGGAAACACTGCAGGCACCAGCAGGCAGGCAGCATGCCTTCAGCTCCCAGGCCAGATGCAGGTAGCTTTGCACTACAAGCAGAGTGAACTTGAATTTGGTGGGAAGGCTACTACTCCACTGCCAAGAGTTGGAATGCGACTCAGTGCTCAAGTGCCTGCTCTGATAATGGCTTCAGAGGGGCACAGCAATTCCTCACTGCACATCACAGCTGGCTTTAAGTGCATGGAAACAGTTTGTGTTTGTAGTTAGCATGAGGGTAGAGACTGCAGAGTGGAAGCGAGAGGAAAGGAAGTGGAAGAGCTACGCACACTGTGGTCCTGTTAGACAGAAGGACCACATCAGCATTTGATAACTGTAGATCATCAGTTGGAAGTGGAAGGAAGCCCATTTCAAGAAGTAGGAAACACTCTGCTCAACATTTGGAAACTTGCTGCCAAACTCCAAGCACCTTTTTTATTGCAGAGAAGCCAGTGAGGAAACAGCTCATTGCTGCAGAGCTCACTGGAAAATGATTGCTTTGTGAAACCACACAGCAACCCAGCAAAACTCTGGGAGAGAACAGTTGAAGGCATTTCAGTGGAGCAAAGAGTGCAGGTCCTGCTCATTCTCAGTTCTGCTGATGACCTTCCTGCCTATGTCTGCATACATTAATGATAAATCTGGATTTGCTCCTCCATAGAGCAGATAAAAACTTTCAGTTCACCTCTGTGGCCTGGCAGAAGGAGCACCATTATCCCCAGCCCTGAAGGAAGAGGGAAGCACATGCAGGGGGGGGACGGAGCCACAAACTCAGTTTGTGCTGTAGCTAACTACGCTTTCAGGCCAGAACTGCAACATTCATGGCAGTAAGTTTCCAAATTTTGGTAGGAAGACTTAGCCCTCAATGTAGGGCTGAAAGACTAAGGAAGGAATTTGAGTTCACAGTTAGAATTCAGCTTGTAAGCCAGCAGTCACTGCCCAGTAGTTAAAAGTCATGTTTCATTTGCCATGTGAGAAAACAGCACTCCATACTGACCAGATAAAAGATGTTTAGATAATGCACTGCAAACAGAAGTGCTGGCTCAGTGCCTTCATCTGTATCACCTGAACTGCAGATGAAACTATCATGATTCACAGCCCTAGCAAGTGGGGAAAGCCAGTACTTCTAGATGTCTAGCATCAGGATTTTTGATGAACTGAAACACAAGCTGGGTTAACGTGAAGCAGAGCAGAGCCTTCTGGCAGTTCAGGCATGTAAAAACATGGTGCTGTCGTGCAACAAACATTCCTACCACCAAATGCATCAGCTGCTGGATGCAACACCTCAAGCCTCTTCCTTCCCACCCTTCCCAGTCCCTCCCTTCCCCCACAACCTTGAGGAGTCAGATAACACTTTGTTATCTAGAGACACTGCTTAACAAGCAGCTTCCTGACCTTGGGCAAGTTTAAGGCAATTAAAACACTAAAATGCACAAGGCATTCAAAGAAATTCATACCAAGGTAGCAGCCAAAAAGCCTGTACCTTAGCCTTAAGTCAAAATGAAGGTGTTTCAATTGAAGTTTCAGATCTCTGAGCACTGCAATGCAGCTCCCAGCTCCACCTGGCAGCAGCATGCAGCATTCAATGCAAGGCTCCAGACCCTCAGGGCCACACTAGGTAAAGCAAACCCCACGGTGGGAGCATGAACCAAAGAACTGCTGCTTTATGCCACTAGGTGCTGCCACCTCGCACCAGGCATTCACATCTCCAGGTGTGGGAAGGCAGAGCACTGCCACTTGCACCAGGGGGGCTACTCACAGCGTGCTGCATGCGCACAGCCTCCAGCGGGTAGTCTCCCTTGGCAGTCTCCCCAGACAGCATGATGCAGTCCGCTCCATCCAGAACTGCATTGGCAACATCACTGCCCTCAGCACGGGTTGGGCGAGGTTTCTTGATCATGCTTTCCAACATCTGCAGATAAATGAGTTCAGAAGAGTCAGGATACAGCAGGAGGAAGCAGCTGGTTTTCCACTAAGGCACCTCCATACACGTGTAAGGTACAAGTCAAGGTATAACCTGACTTCTGCTAGTAGGGAGAGACATTCTCCTGTAGAGGGGCCTGCTACCTAACAAGCTCTAAATTAAAGCAAAAACACACAACACGTTTTCTTCCCACTCTACACTTACTCCTTTTCTGAAGGGCTTTAACTCACACAGCACCACAGATATTGTATTCTCACTTTCCAATTCGACTTCTCAGCACCAGAGCTTGGTCCAAGAAACTCAACTTGGAGATTTGTTGCAGCATATGCTCCTGTCCCTTTCTGAGGTTGCTACTAACATGCTGTTCTGGTTGGAAACATGTGGCTGGTACATCCAGAATCTCACCTAATGACTGCCCAGAGTCAACCTGCACTACCCTAACAGAGGCACACAATCCCACAGCCTGTACCCAGAGCAAGTACTGCTAGTCAGCCCTGCCAGTGCCTGAGGACTGTCTGCCTATGATCTGTACTGAAGCTGCAGTGTCAGCTTCCTCCCCTCATTTGCAGTTCCCAAGGTAATCATATCATAGATTATATTGTTTTTTTTCAGTTCCTTCTAATGCAGCAGAATGAGTGCAACTTTCAAACGACCCGGGACACAGCAAGTCGGAGCAATCCTTCTGTTAGATACAGACATGCTGCTCTAAGATGCAAAACGCAGGTTATTTTTCCCCAAAGTTTTCTGGACACAGCCCAAAAGGCTCATGTAGTGTAAGGTTTTAAGGGGTAGAGCCTTCAGCAGCCAAGCCTTAATGGGGAAAACCCCAAATCCCTGAAGATGTGTTGTTCAGCCACTGCAATGCCTATTGGCTCTTGCTTCTCACCTGCTAACAAATGCTATCGAAGATCTGCCCCAGACTCTCTGCAGCACGCAAGGACAGCTGCTGACACCCTGCCAGACCCACAAACACCCAGCAGTTATACAAGCTAGCTTCGTGTTCAGAGCACCTGAGTGGCACAGATGATGGGTTTGCCAGCCCTGTTACAGCGCCCAATCATCATCTTCTGTGCAAGGAAGACTTTTTCAGCAGGGATCTCAATACCCAGGTCACCACGGGCCACCATAATACCATCGCTGGCCTCCATGATCTCATCAAACCTGCAACAAGAGGAGAGATTCGTTATCCCCTTTGTTCTGAGGGTGTCCTCCCTGCTGTCCTCCCTTTTCTGAAAGGAAGCATCACTTGTAACCTGATGCACAGACAGCCTATCGACATGCTACCTTCCAGGTGCCATTTTGGTACCCTGTAATACCACAGCAGGAGGAAGGAACATAAGATCAAGCCATAGGACAGTTTCTTAAGTTATATATAAACCGATTAAGAAGAGCAAGAGCTTATCTGAGACATTTCAGTCTAATAGTTTGTCACATATTTGGTGATTCCATGCATTAGCTCACCAGTTTGCATCCTGAGCACTGAAGTCTGAAATCACACTCCCTACAAAGAGTGATGTACATTTCTGAGGAGCTACAGCATGAAAGGGCCTTGTCCTCCTGCTCCTCCAGAGTGAAGGACTTGCAGTGCCACTCGTGCAAATCTCACCTGCGCACACCCTCGTGATTCTCAATCTTGCTGATGATCTTGATGTGCTTTCCCTTTTCCCCTAGCACCTTCCTGACAGCGTGGACATCAGCAGCTTTGCGGATGAAGGAAGCAAACACCATGTCCACATTCTGCTCCACACCAAATTTCAGGTCCTGAATGTCCTTCTCTGAGACCGCAGGCAGGTCAACCGCAGCACCAGGGAGGTTCACTCCCTTCTTGCTACCAAGCATGCCACCATTTTCAACCTCAGTCATGACAAAGTCCTTGCCTGAAACAGATGCATTCCCAGTCAGAGCATAGCAGGGTGAGTTCCCCACCACCAGCTCCCACATCCCCTCCTGCCAAAGCTGCCTGAGAACCACAATGTTTACAGCAATCACAGCAGAAGCACAGCACTGCTCTCCTTGAGACTCCCGTAACGCGTGAGCTCGCAACGTACCTGTGAGAGCACAGCACAAAACCACTGTGTGCTTTAGGGAAAGATGCCTCTTTTCCCCACCATGCAGGAGATTGGGGCTGCTTCCCTCAAAGAACTAGCAGGCTACATTTCTGCATGTGGGCATCCCATAATATCCAAGCACCTCACCCGCACCTCCCTGCATGCTCTGGAGTTACAGGAGATACCCCCAGGCTAGAGCAGATTTTTGAACCACCATGAAGGAAACACTGGGAAATTAACTTTCCCTTGCACTACCAGTAAAGCTAGTTCAGTTTCTAACCATAAAACACAGGATCTTGTTATAAAATTTGCTCAACTCTGAGTAGGAAGTATGAATTAATGTAGTTTAATAGGCATATGCATGCCCCCCCACGTATTCATCTGTGAGAGGGGGTTTTGGATGACTAGTGAATGCCAGCTCAAGCTAATTACCCCAGCTGAGCACTTTTTTTTTTTTTTTTAACTATAACATCTCACTGCAGCATTAAGTCTTAGATCTCAGCGCTCATTTCTTTAACTCAGAACTTAAAGAACCATTGTGGAAGTAAGGAAGTCACAAAGATTCTTAGTGAAGAATAAACAAGAGCTAGCAAATGCTGTGAGGGTTGCTACACACCTTTCTCCTTAACCAGCAGGGAAATGAGACCATCATCCACATAGATTTTGCTGCCCACATCTACAACTTTGATGAGGTTCTTGTAGTCCAACCACAGGACGTGCTCATCGCAGTTCTCCATGAAGGCATTGTCCAGGGTCACTTTGAGAGCTGCGCCCTTCTTGAGCTCCACCTCTGCTGTGCCACTCTGCGTGTCAAAACAAGTGTTTCAGAAAAAAAAACATGGAAAAACAAGCACCCAGCTGCCTTGCAGCTTGCAGCAGTTTGTGCAGACTCTTGGTACAAATGCCAGACAACACATACAGTTATTTTGTTCTCATAAGATAATCCTTGTTTGGGAAAAGCAGGCCACGGGAACATTATCTAATCTCAGGCACTGGAAAAGGCAGGCATAAAAAGAAAAAGGAGTAACTTACTCCCTTGATGAGTCCAGTTCGGATTTCAGGTCCCTTGGTGTCCAGTGCAATAGCCACAGGTCTGTAGGTGATTGGGTCGGAGGCAAAGCTCTCTGTAGCCTCTCGCACGTTCTTAATTGTGCCCTCATGATACTGGAAAAGAGAGGGAAACTTTCAGCTCACTTCTACTCCACTGCTTGTGCTACATAGCCCAAACACTACTCAAGCATGATCAAATAGCAGCAGCTGGAGGACTGCATGTGTGAAAGTACAGAACAGCAAGAAAGCATCACAGCTAAGGGATGGTTGCACATAGCTGCTGTCCTCTTCCCTTCAGACCTTGAAAGTGGAGGTGCCACACTGCCCCAGAGCCTTTCAACCTCACCCCCCACTATCAGTCCCACCAACACAACCAAAGTGAGGACGTTGCTGTCAGGCACATGGGTGGACACTTTCACAACTCTGACTCAGATTTCCGCTAGGGATAAGGGATTTACTCAGAGGATATTATCCCTTTACGTATTTGCATTTTATTTTGAGAGCTAACACAACTGCAGCCAGGAGTTCAAGGCTCCGTCTCCACATACCACGCTCCAAAACCCTTCCATGGGTGCAAGAGCATTTTGCTAGTACTGCCAATTTTGGGACAGTTTGACAGGGAAATTCCCATCCCAATCATCTCAAACAAGCTTCAGACGATCATCAAGTCAGGTTGCTATCTAGTTTAAACAACACTAGAGATAAGCTTGACAGTTACGCAATACTTGGCAGGCTCCGGAAGATAAGAAATGCCCTTTCCCCTCCCTGTGGCATGGGCTGACAGCATGCAGCCTGGATCACCCAGCTGTCCTCACATCACCTGCCCTGGGATCAGGAAGGTGCACCTGCAGCAAGCCGTGCATGCCCTCAGCCAGAAATACACCACAGCTAGCTCTCAAGAGCAGAGAAAATTAAGTTTACTGATCAAGTGCACAAGTGGAGACTGAGAAAGCACCTGGTCCTTCCACATACCCCAGCTGTAACAGGCAGCACCGGAAACATGCCTGAGCAGAGCCGTGGGGCTTATCAGTCACCTGGGATGTTTTATTACTTGGTACAGATCAATGACCAGCTCCCAGGAAGTCTTCCACAAGAATTACACGTGATCAGAATGCTGGCAGGGGCTGAAGTAAAAGCAGACTTCCTCCATGAAAGAGGTCCAGCATCTGGTTGCACCTACTAACTTGAGCCCTGTTATGTGTTTTAGGATGAACATTGGAACTGAAATATGGACAGCACGTGAAAACCTCAAGCAACTGTAGTGGATAACAGAGTGCTTAAGGAATCAGATGGGAACTCAGTCTTGCCTGGTTACTCAGCTAGCAGTCAAACTGGGCAGCAGACAGCAGTTGGTTTTGCTGCAATCACCTAACCTCCATCTAAACCAAATATGCAATTGGGCTGCACTTCACCCAAAGCCAAGCCACATTCCCTGTCCTTCACCTCAGCTAGCAAGCACACCAACCACAGCACTGTGCTAGGACAGCTAAGAAGGTTCAAGCTTGGCCACCAACTCCTTGCTGAACCTCCTGGCTGGGAGCAGCACGCGACCACTGAGGAGTGAAACCAGTCCATACAGCCCTTTCCACGTTTGCATTTTGGTCAGCTGCAGCCTGCGCACTGCTGCTACCACAGGCTAATGCAGTCATGGTCCAACGGTTGTGCGCAGCTAAACACCAGACCTTTTGATTTCTACAGTGCCCTGTGGCCTTTAAAGGCCACGAGGGTGAGAGGTCGAGCCGTTACGCACCTCAGAGCTCACAGCTCACTAAGTAAAGCCACCGATAGCTGTCATTTGGTTACAGTTTGACATTTTGAAAGCAGGAGGGCAGCCAGCATAAGAACTCAGTCTCAACGCTAAGGGTGGCATTCCGGGCAACCTGGAATGGGATCCTTTGCTCCAGCAGCGTTGCAGAGGATCTCTTCTATTTATATCAAAAAGGGCTCGTCCACCACAAGCAGTGTTGATTTCTTCTGACCTTACTCCCAGAGGATTATTGCCCCCCCCACAAGTGACAAGCTGCTAGCTTCATGACTACTGAGGACATAACCTGAGCAGCTGGCTAGCCAGGCAAGTCCAGAAGTGCAATTCTTCCAGACACACACAGTAATTACTTCAGCTGACTTATCTTTTGAGACAGTTATTCACTGACCACTTGCAAAACCTTCAACGGTGAAGCAGGGTGAATGACTGTGTACTGTGAATGGCTGCGTACTCCTGCAGAGGTACACAGGCAACCCAGAAGCAGCCTAGCCCTAAAGCAGATGCGAGTTCGCTACCCCATGAGGGTGGGGAAGAAGCAAAGGAACTCAGATATCAGCTACCTGGCTCCCAGATAGAGGTAGGTGCAGAAAAGGGTGTGGAAATAACTCAAGCTGCTTCCAGAAAGCATTGACACATTATCAGGAATGTTGCAGGCTTGGTATTTACAGCTGGCACACTTCCCCCAAACATAAAGTTTCGTCTTCCTCCACAGCTGCTCTGGAGCAAGTTGGATTTCCCTTGGTCTCGTCTTGCAGAAGGGAAGGAAGGGATGAGCAGTCACAAGTTCGGGACTGCGTCAGTCCCACCCCCATCCTTACCTCGTGGGTGCCATGCGAGAAGTTGAGGCGGGCAACATTCATTCCAGATTTAATCATTTCCTTCAGCTTCTCCACAGTGCGGGAGGCTGGGCCTAAGAGGAGGAAACAGCTTGAATATTAACCTGCTATAAATAATGAGATAACCCACAAGCATCAGGCTGTTTCATGTGGAGGGGATAACTGAGACACAGTAGATACAGACTTGCTCAACACGAAAGCAGCTCCTTTGTCTTAACTTGACTTTGGGAGCATATTTGAACCCAACCAGTTCAGACATCACTGGATTTACTACTAGCAATAAAAGTGGGCAGACAGGCATGGGAAAGTTGTGTTGTTTCAACAGACAGGCACAGCCTTGGCAAAAGATGAAGGCTGAAGCCATCCCACATTCCCACAATGAGTTTCACCAGCACAGGCATTCACAGCCTAACGTGAGCCACGTTCCCTGGGATCTGGGAGCCACGTACCGATGGTGCAGATGATGCCGGTGTTTCTGGCAGTGGTCGGCTCAGAGTCAATGTCCAGGCGGCACATGTGCTCCAGAAAGGTGTCTGCCATGGCAGCGTGCAGCTGCTGGGTCTGGATGAAAGCGGTCCCTGCATCGTGGTGCTTCGACATGGTTACTGGAGTTCGGTGTCTGCAAGAGAAGAAAATGGTGCTGGGTTTAGGGATCGCCCCTGCTCACTCACCATGCAGAGACACCAACACACCCACGTGATGAATATGGAGGTAACGAGAAAGCTGCTACTGGGTCAGACTATCATCATGTTCCTACTTGAGAGTCTTAGATACAGGCAAGACACACTTCTATTTAAATGTCATTCCCCATGGACACCACCCAAAGCTCACCTGCCTTCTATGCAGAAGTTCCCTTCATAGCTTCTCTTCATTGCCAGTCTTCCCCTGCAGCTACACAACGCAACAAAATTCAAGCGCTTCAGTGCACAGGCAGCGCGCTGCCCGCTGCCTGCCCGCTCTCAGCCCATCTCTGCCTGCAGCCTGGGGACCGGGCAGCCGGCCGCTGGCGTGACTGCAGGCGTGCTGCACGCGGGGACACACCTCAGCACACCAAGTGCACCTAGGCTTAACCCGGCCTTTAAGCCTGCAGATAATCAGACTTGAGTTGATTGAACGCAACGCCGGGGCAGACGATGCAAATAAGACTAAAGAATCCTTGAATGACCTCAAGGGCCCTCTTCCAAATGAATACACCACTACTGCAGTCCATGCATTTGCAGGAGGCAGGAAGACTCCAACAGGGCTTGAGACCGGCTGTTTCTGGGAGAAGAAACTCCATGCTTGCCTCCACGAGATGAAAGCATCCCCAGAACAGCAGGGAAGATTCTGAGCACACGAGAAAGCTGAAGTGAAACCCACAGTTGTGTGCTGCAATGGGAGAACCCCCACTGGGAATTCTGTCCTCAAGCAGCAATGCAGCTAGAAGCCACTTATCCTCTCCTTCCTGCACGCCTTCCTTCTGCACTTACACCCAGGTGAGATGGGACCATGTGCCCGGGCAAGGCTCAGCTTCTTGGTGTGCTGCTCCCCAAGGTGGGGGGGACGGATGGACTGCTGACCCTCAGTACACCATCAGCACACTGAGCCGTGCAGGGATGCGCTCCATCTGCCACAAAAACAGAGCTCACCGTGCACCTCCAGCTGCCAAGGGCATTAATAAACCAGCAGCTCCACTAAAGCTGGGCAGAGCAGAAGGGAGCAGCATCAGCACAGAGGTCCCCCGCCAGCCGCTCCCCCCACCTACGTGCCGATCCTCTCGCAGGCAGCCCTGACTCACCATCGCCTCATCGCCGTGCGAAATGGAGCGCAAAGACGGGCCAGCAAAAACCATAATTTGTCCTGGCAGGCGTCCTTCACCTCAGCCCTGCCAGAAGCTGCTGATTCACTCAAGTCAGTACAAGAAAGCCTGCCCACATAAAAGCCTCAACAAAGGCGCCTTATTACGGGGATGCCCGCTGCTCAGACCTGAACATGGGTGTTTCAGCCCTCTAACATCTGCTGGTGCATCCTGGAGCACCTGCCGGATAGCACAAAAAGCCTCTGCCGGGAAACTGCCTCAGCAAAGAGCAGCGAAAGGGACAGCGTGGCTGTGGGGAACAGGGTCAGGGAAGCACTGAGTGCAACTCGTCTGCTCCCAGAACGTTGGGCAGGAGCTCAGCCTTCCTCCTTCGGAGACAGCTTCCTCCTCGTGAAAACTCCCCACCCACACAAGTCATTTGTGAGTGTGATTTCCAAGCCCTGAAGGCTTTATGATTGTATAAAAAGGGAGGAGAGTTAAATTGCTTTGAGTCAGAATCCCCAGAGATTCTCCAACAGACTCAAGGAGATAAGAGACACAGCGACAGGGCTGTGCTGTGACCTTGCTCAGGGGGGACAGAGGAAACACAGCAGCAAAATAAAATCCCAGCCACCATCTGCTGGGCTGCAGGGAGCCCCACATTCTCGTTCTTCCTCCTGCATCCCATCTGCAATGGATGCTCAAAGGGCGAGCAGTTTTATAACCCTAAGAGGAATGTCTGGCATTTCCCACTTTTTGTTTTTTAAATCAGTTACTCAGGAACACCTGAAGGCACTCTGAGCTGAGCTAGGAAGGGGGTGGGGGAGTAATACCTTGCAAAGCCTGATTCCCCGCACAAAGCTGCTTTATTTTCTCGGGGCGTAACTCTCAAATCCCCAGAGGTATCACCCCATTTCAGGCAAGGCATGCTCAAGATGGCCGGTGCCTCCTCGGCCGCTGAACATTCCAGAAAGGCAAAACCGTTGGAAGGCAGCGGGCCGGGCTGGGCAGCGGGGTGACTCAGTGCGAGCTGCAGCACTGAACCTCCGGCTGCAGCATCCCAGCTGCGCCCCGGGGCAGGAAGGATGCACGGCCCCACCGCCATCCCCACCCACAGCCACGGAGCCGGGCGCACAACAGGCTGCCAACACGGCGGCCCCCCTCGCTGGGAGGGGAGGATGACTCCGACTGCGGGAGGTTGCGCCGCAGCCTTATGCAACTGCAAGATGGCCTCCCAAAGGCAGCCCTCGTGGGGCCGGCCGGGATGGGCCGTCGAGCCAGCAGGCGGGGGATGAGCGTCGGGCACCTTCACTGCGTGTTTTAACGCCGCGTCCGCCCTTCCTAGAGGACAAGGGCACGGCGCAGGCTTCAACTAAAGAAACGAAGCACAGGCGGCAAACTTATCAAGAGAACACAGTCAGAGCGTGCGCATCTTCCATCCTCACCGCGCAGCGGGCTGCGCCGGCACAGGACGGGCAGCTTCGCCGCACAGCGGCAGCGGTCAGAGCGCCGCGCTTCGGAGCCTTAGGGCAGGAAGCCCCGCAGGGCGCGCCGCAGCAGCCCATGCTGTACGTGCGGACCCGCACAGCGCGGCGCCGCCCCCTCCCCCTCCCGGCCGCACAGGGCGGCACGTGGCCGCGGCGCTCGGCCCTGGGGCACGGCGAGGTGCGCGTGGCCGCTCCTCAACGACTCGCAACCGTCTGTCCGAGCGTTGCTCCGGGTGCGGGGCGGACGCGGAGCCGCGTGCTGACGGCGGCACTTTCGGCCCTGCGTTGGGGTGCGGTTCTCCGGCTACCATCCTCCCCTCCCCCCCAGACACACACCGGTGCCAGCACGTGCTCTGGAGCTGTCCCCGGGGCAGCAGGGTGCCCGAACCCGGCCCTGCGCACCACCCGCTCCCCAAGGAGCGCAGTGCCGACTCGGAGTGGCACGTAGCGGGCTCTGCATGCCGCCTCTCCGCTTCGACGGGCGGCCGCCGTCCGCTAACAAAAGCCCCATTCACGCACCCCGCGCACTTCAAAGCCCGCGGCAGGGCGGGGGGAGGGGCAGGCGGCCACGCGGGGATGAACGGAATGCCAGAGCTGGGAGAGCAGGGAGCTTCGGGAAGAGCCGAGTGGGGCCCCAGCACGTGGCCGCGGCGCCGACGGCTGACTCAGCCCGGGCGGGCGGAGCGCTGCGGGCACCCACCCAACCAACCCTCCGCCAACGCCGCCGTGACCCCAACCGCGTGGAGCCCCCCCTCCCCTCAGCGCCCCCTCGACGCCCTGCCCTGAACGTAACACTCCCGCCTGAACGTCGGGTACGGCGACGATGACGGCGGCCTCGGCTGCCCGCTTGCCGCCCTCCTTCAACGCCCTCCCTGTGCGGAGCCGGAGGCCGCCGTTACCTCCTGGTGCTGCTTCCGCCTCCGAGACCGTCCCGCCTGAGCGCCGCCGCCGCTCTGCACGCCTCCCCGCCGCGCCGCCAAGGTGATCCCGGCCGAAGCGCCGCCCCGCGGATCCCTCCGCCCACTGCGCAACGGGGCGAACGGCCGAGATTCTTTTTTCTAGCGGACGCGCAAGCTGCGGAGGAAGCGATGTGACTCTCACGCGCAGCGCAGCCAATCAGAGCGTGGCACAGCCTGAGCGCACGCGGGGGAAGAGTGGCCGCGGCCTTAAAGGGACCGCGCTGCTCTTAAAGGGACCGCGCTGCTCTTATAGTCTTAGCTCCCTTCGGCTCTCCCACCCGCGCCCCTTGCCCACGGTACCTGCAGGCATGCCGGATGGCCGAAGGGCGCCGTGAAGCGGCTTCTGCTGGCCCCTGAGCCACCCCATATGTCATTAGGGTTGCCCCCAAGTTTGGGGGACAAAACAGGTGTCCTAGGGAGAAAAGGTCAATGCACCCACGTGGCTTCGTCACGCATAGACCCCCCAACGCGATGACATCCCACGGAAGATGGAGGTGCAGGGGAAGACGTGCCATCCCCCTGCTGCCAACCCTGTGGTCTGGGGACAGAAATAGACATCTGGGGACAAAAATAGGTGTCTTGAGTTACAGAACAGGCCTGGGTGCCCAAACTTGTCAGAAGCTGTCTTGTCAGTGGCTCTGGGTAGCATGCGGTGAGGTGTCCCCATGTCATCCCAAAAATGGGAGAGAGAGGCGAGGGCATGAGAGCACTGTGCTGGAATTATGGGGATGTCGTTCCCGCAATGTGGGGACTCTGTGCTGGGACCGTGGGGACACTGCTGAGGGCATGGGGGGACCCTACCTGGATGTTCTGCATTGGGATCATCAGGACACTGTGCTGCAGACATTGGGAACAATGTGTCACACCGCGAGGAAGGGCTATTTATAGAGGTCCTCCTGGGGTCCTTGTGACAGTAATGTGGCACCTAAGGTGGGCACCCAGTGCCACATCCATGTGACGCTGTGCTGGGGACACTGGAGATACTGAGTCAGGAGCATGGGGACCCAACATGGGACCATGGGGGGCCATGGGGACCCTGTGCTGAGAACACTGAGTGAGGACTGCAGGGACCTAGTGTGAGGCTGTGGGAACCATGGGGACCCGCATGTGGCCATGAGTACCATGGGGGACCATGGAGGCTCTATGCTAAGGACATCTGGGGATACTGAGCAGAGACCATGAGGCCCCAGTGTAGAGCCACAGGGCATCCAATGTGAGGCCATGGGGACACCACATGGGATCATAGAGACCATGAGGGACTGTGAGACACCAGAGGGACCCTATGCTGGCAACACTGAGTGCAGGGACCTGATATGAGGCCACGGGGGACCATGGGGACCCAGCATGGGGTCATGGGGACACTGTGCTGGAGGCAATGAGTGAAGGCCATGCAGGCACAACACGGGGCCATAGGGGCCATGATAGGACTGCAGGGACCCTATGCTGGGGACAATGAGGGGATATTGCAGGGACCCAATGGGAGGGCATGCGGGACTCAACACGGGGTCATGGGGGCCATGAGGGGCTGTGAGGGACCACAGGGACAATGAGAAGTGCAGGGACCCAACGTGAGGCCACGGGGACCGAAAGCGGGCTCCTGGGGACCGCGTGCGGGGGACACCGAGTGAGGGCTGCAGGGACCCGGCGCGGAGCCGTCGTGTGGGGACCCGGCACGGGGCCGCGAGCACCGCGGGGAGAGTCCGCGCTAAGGACATTTGGGGACACTGAGCAGAGCCCATGGGGACCCGATGTGGGGCCGCGGGGGTCCGCCGCCCGCCGCCATCCGCCCGCCCCGCTCGAGACGCGGCCGGGACGGGTCGGGGGCTCGGGGCCGGGGTCCCTGCGGTGACGTCACCCCCCGGGCGGCGTTGCCGGGCGACGGAGGCGCGGGGCCCTGACGTCAAGGCCCGATGGCCGCCCGCCCGCCCGGCGGCATGGAGGCGGCAGGGACGGGGCCGGGCCGCGGGCAGCGCTGAGATGGTGAGGGCCGGGGACGG
>NW_024884789.1:18187909-18320106 GCF_019232065.1 Centrocercus urophasianus | reverse complement strand
GAAGAGAGGCTCTGCCTGGACACCCCGCCTGGAAGTGGAGCAGAGGGACAACATTACACAGGGGACACTGAACAGTGCCTGGTGCTGTTCAGCAGGGGGGTGGCAGGAGCTGACGGATGCCATTTCCTCAGCACAAAACTCTTGCCACTGCACGGGCCCTCTTCCAGCACAGCACACAGCAAGCTTTGCCCACACGCAGGCACAAGAAATGCCGTGGACCTCCAAGGGTCTTTTCACACAATCGAAAGCTTACTTCATTTTCAATCCCCCTCACTGTTCTACCCATGCAGAGCTGATCCCCTGAGGCTGTCCCTTGCACTGACACCACAAGTTGGCAAGGCCCAGCAAGGAGGGACGGCTACCTGAGAAGCTCGCAGCGGAAGTCAGCCAACCGCACATAAGCATCTTGCAGGTTCCTCACTGTTGCATTACTCCAAAGTCTCTCAGCCACAGCCCCGGCTCTCGGCCTTGAAGGAACATGGGACAAAGGCAGGTAGGTCAGAGAAAGCTTCTCCTGCAGCGCTGAGCTCCCAGACATCTCCCTGACCAAAGTCCTTTGACACATAAAAGCACATGGCTGCTGTACATCAAAAGATACATGCCTAGTCAGGTGCAGAGCAGATGACAGGACAGAGACCAGCATTAAACGCAAGCTGGTAGCAGTGGCAGGTGGCACAGGAGTGCGTTTCATTCTTGCAGACAGCCACAGAATCTCATTTAAGCCTCAGAGAAGTTGTTACTACACAAATATGCTACCAGAGGACAGAGCACCTTGAGACCAAACCAGCAGCAGTGGGTGCACATCATGCTGTGCTGAAGGAGTCGAGCTAACCCTCTCTAAACATCTCTTACCAGAGCCTGGGGGTCAAGTTGGTGACGTCCACGTATTCACCCCACATGCACGCCTCCCCGCCAATCACCAGATCCTTCTGCTTAGTGCTGCCTGCCAGAGGACACAGCATTCAGGTGATCAGGTGTTGTAAGACAACTGCATCTTCCTGCCCTGCCCAGGGTGGGGATGGTGACAACCGAGGGCTGGCTGAGCTGTAGAGGCTGTCATTTGTCCTTCTGGAAGCCCCTGCCTCAAACTCTAGGCAGGGAAAGAGCTGAGGTGTTTCCTGCCTGCAGCGAGGGAACAGCACAAAGCCCAGGAGCCAGCGGCACACTGATTCGAGCACCTTCGCACCATCAGCAAGAACAAATGACCAAAAAGGCCAGCCCTTGCACCACCTCTGAGTGAGCAGTCAGCAGCCAAGAGGGGATGTGACATAAGGAACGCACCACTGAACTTTAAGGGCTCCACCTGGTAGGCTGCCATCCAGTCTTGCCCGTAGGAGATGCGGTTGAGGTACCAGGGGGCAGAGAGCAGAGCCCTGTAGCCAGCCTTGGTGACATTTGCCATCTCCTCCGCATACGGCAGATTGTTCTTCCACACGTGGATGATCGTGTCTGGCCTCACCTGGCCCCACAAACACACATAAAGCCTGTGTACAGCATCAGTGCAGCAACAGAACACCACCTCCCCTCACAAGAAGGGTTCCCCCAAGCCATCCCAGCTCCGAACACCACTCTGGTGAGCAGGGTTCTGCGCCAGAAAGAAGCCACGACCAGTTATAACAGTGAAAACTAGAACTACACCTGCACCCCTGTCCTGACTCATTCCCTCCAAGGAAACTGGATTTTGAGCCAGGTCAAGACTCACTTGAGTGAGTTTGGCATGGGTGCTGACACCGTTCACCCAAGTGTTAGGGAACTGTGCTAGGGCACGTGAGCAGCTCTCACCTTCACTCCATTGTCAAACACCTCCTGCCACACCATATAGCCCTTGCCAAGGGAAGAGACGATGTCCAGGAGTCTGGAATGGAAACAATACTGAGTTTAGGGTCCTCCCATCCCTCTTTTCTGGTTCACTGATACAGCTAACATCCCCCTCACAGAATTTTTTTCTCCCTCAACTCCAGGCCTTTTTGCAGTCAGTCTTCTGAAAAAAAAAACATAACTAGGTTCTCTCTTTAGGGACAAAAAGGTAGGACCAAAGGGACAGTAGAAGACATTTGTGTCTGTCACATATTGCAGATGCTGGCTCAGGATGCAGTCACCGTTACCTCTGGATGTAGTATGATTCTAATTTTGTGTAGTCTTCACCAAAGCCCATCTTCTTCATGAAGACAAGAATTTCTGGATTGGACTTCCTGTGTACCAGAGAGAAAAGAATAGAAACCCCAAGCACCAACTCACAGAGCCTCTTTCAGAGCCCAGGGGAGCAGAACACCTAAGATTTATAGGTGATCATGGCCAAGAAGCAACTGGCTGGGATGTGAGGATTCTGTGCTAGATTTCCTTCCCTCTTCCTCTCTCCTGCACATGAATAACCCTCTACTTTCCCCCTGCCTCTTCCTGACACTTAGGTGGCTGCTCCTTAAGGTACCCATCCACAAGCACGTGCTAAGTGCCCAGGCAGCAGAGCACTGTTTCGGACCCCAGTCTCCAGCCTGACCCATCTCTGCAGGAATCACTCACCAGCACGTGAAATCCACCTCATCGCCACCGAGGTGAATGAAGTAGTCTGGGAACACTGCGCTGATCTCCTGAAACAAACTGGTCACAAACTGGTAGGTGGTGTTGAAGATGGGGTTGATGGGCCCATAGGTCCCAGAAGGATCCTTGCCCAAATAGCAGGGAGTCAGGAGGCCTGGAGCACCTGGGTCATAACAAAATCAGCAGAGTGAGAAGGGACCTAAATGTGGCCATATCTCTTATGTCCTACATCCCAGCTGATGGCTTGCTTTTCCCCAGAGACAGCTTATGGGATGCCATGCTTTTGTGATCCAGATCACAGAGATCCTTCCTCCACCAGGTACAATTGCAGCCCTCCTCACACCCAAGCCCTCTGGTGAGGGTCTGTTCCTCACCTGGACCCCAGGAAAGCGTGTGCCCAGGTGTGTCAAACTCTGCAATGACTCTGATGCCACGGAGACGAGCATACTCGATTACTGTCTGCACATCACTGGCTGTGTACACATGGGTCATGGCATTGAAGGCTCCCTGGAGGAACATGAGGAATTACAGCATCTCGCTCACAAGCTCGAGGAGCACCCAGCATTCCCTGGGCTGTCTGGGGAGCTGCACAACCATCAGCATGGGTTACCTGCTTGCTAAGCTCCGGGAAAGTAAAGCTCTCATACGGGAAAGATGGATCGTCCACAATGTGCCAGTGGAACACATTTAACTTGTTGTAAGCCATGACATCCTGGGAAGAAGCAAAAACATGGGTAAGCACACCCTGCTCCTTTTGAAAGGTCTGTCAGCTTGAGGAATCTAATGATTTCAGGTCCTGGACAACATAATATCCCCAAATGCTCCCAAGGACCTAAGAGTGATGCAGACATCTGTCAAACACATTGGCATCACAAAGAGCTGAGAAGGGCCATTAGTGGTTCCAATCACAATAAAATCCCTATTCTCCTTATATTAGAGCCAAGGGTTGAGATTTGGAAGTTTAATTCTGGCTGGGACAGATGCAGGACCTCTGCCCACTTTCATCTAACGCAACTAAGCAAAAGGCAGTGCTCTCCCCTGCCTCACAAAGTAAGCTGGGCCACAGGAATCTGAGATACCTCAGGGTTTCCTCCTCCCATGTAGGAAAGGAGCTGTGAGTGACACCAGGAGCAGATACAGATACTGCACTAGGGAGGACCAACGGCACAGAAGCATTTTTCTGTGATTCACATCTGTGTACAAAGAATTGAGGTCACACAGCTATCTCACCCCAGCCTGTTGCTTCATCTAGACACAAGTAAGCATGCATTCTCCAAACGCCTAGGTTTGGCAAGCTCTTCCTTGACGAGATGTGATTACAATGACCTATGCTCAGATCTTTAGAAATGAGCAACACACATAAAAAAGTAAGAAAACAGGAAGGCAACTCAGGGATGCTCATTTATCACAGCGGGACACCTGATTAAAGTGCTCCATCCCCCTGTGGGGCAGCACACATGCCTCCCGCTACGGGTTTCCTACCAGAGTTTCCAAGATGGCTTTCAGAGGCAGGTAGTGGCGAGAGGTGTCCAGCAACAGGCCTCGGTGAGGGAAGCGGGGAAAGTCTACAATTTCTGTCTCATTGATATAGTACTGCACAAAGAGAGAAGACAGGGAAGAAGTGAGCAGGTCTGCAGGTAACACAGACATCAGCAGGAGGCAATCAGAGTCATCTTCATCCCCAGGGCTAGCAGTACTCATTGGCTTTAAGCACAGCTTGTCCTCAAGAGCCAAGGCAGACTTGCATTGCCACGGGAACCACGTTGGCCAGCCCACATGTGAGCCACCCACTCACCATGCCGTTCTCGTCTCTCCCAACAAGCTGGCTGAATGTCTCCAGGCCTGGGGGAGAACCACACACAGTCACTTTTGCAGCTGAACAGAGCTCAATTAAATAAGTCTTTGGGGAAAGAGAGGCACAAAGAGATGTCCTGATGTGCAGGCAGGGTGGGAGTGACCAGCAGAAAGCTCTAAGCACACCTCACCTCTAAGAGCTCCCCAGACAGCGTCGGCATAGAGCAGCATGGAGTCCCTTGAGATATTCAGTTTATCTGAAACACAGCATCAGATCAGATGGCACAGACATTATGTTCATATTCTGCTAAGGGTCTCAAAAACTTAGCTGCAGGGGTGCAGCTGGATCAGGCAGTGATTTTGGCGGGGAACTGCATCCTTGGGTCCAAGGGAACTGATCTGGGGGTAGGGCTGTGGGTTTTTTTAAAACCTTTCCCACTGCTTTATCAGCACCCTCAGCTAAGTTGCTCCCTCCCTGTCCCAGTTTCTCAACCATACAACAAGGATCCTGCCTCTCCAGAATTAGGATTAAGTGCTGTAGGGTGCTATTTGCAACCAAGGAGCATAGAAATACCCATACTCCTGTTCCAGTCACTTCTTCCCACACCCATCCTGATTCTTACAGCTCTCCTTGGAGTCCAGGTTGGGAAAGCCATTGCAGCCTGGTGTGGCAACTGAGACGAGGAGTTCAGTGCAGGATGTCCTCCAGGGCTGCTTGTTCTCTGCAAGGCACACAGACCACAGGCATTAATTCCCCTGCTGCAAGCCTCCCAGCCCAGCCAGCAATGGGGACATCAGGCTGGTACTGCAACAGCTCCCAAGGCTTCCTGGACACTGGCTGCAATTACTAAAGTCTTCTCCAGGGAGGATGAAGCAAGAGCTCTGGCTGACCTTCCCTATCTGAAAAAGCATTTTTGAGTCCTGAATATTCATTGGCACACATGGGAAATGTTGCCCTGACTCCAAAAGGAGGTGTTAAACCCACCCTGAGATAAGTGGGTCTGCCCATAGCTGTCCAGGAGCAACGTGGGTCACAGCAGCACCAGTTCACATCTATAGCTCTGTGGCATGGCCAGGGACAGGCTGAAAAACAGAATGCTTGGTTTTGAGTGAGCCTCATCATAAGATGGCTACCGAGCAGGCTTCAGAGAAACTGTGGCACCACCAGTATTAGGGGGAAACACAGAGAACACAGAACCTCAAATGGGGTTCAAGGAAAGAATGGTGAAACCTCTGTGTGCAGAGGAGAAATGGCTCCAAGATATTCCTCCATTCTGAGGTTTCCTCAGTTACAGACGAGCTGGTAGCCAAGGCAACCCTGCAGCCGTGCGAGCTGGCACACGGTGCACAGCAAGACCTGCTCTCTACGCCTGGCAAGGCAGAGGCTCACCAGGAACGGCCACTCAGAGGCCTGGAGACATGAGGAACACCTATCTTCCCCTTCCTGGGATGAGCACCTCCCAGCACATCCCTCTCACCTCTACCCAGATGAAGATTTTGTTTTCACTGCTGCTTTAGGGCAGAGAGTTGATCACATAGCCCCACTTCCGCTGTCATGCCTGAAGCCCAGCAGAACTAGGGCATCATCTACAAATCTCCAAAGTATTTTCAAACCATAACAACTGTCCCTTCAAGTGCAATATGGTAACAGATGTTCCTAGCATCATCCCACCTGGGGCAGTAATTGCTTTCCCTGCCCAAGGAGAGGTAGAAAAATGCATTGAGAAGCACACTCTAAGGTCACAACCCACAGAAGCGGTGCCTCCTGCTCTCCATGGCTCTCAGGAGGGGGTGCTACAAAGCCGATCAGCTTACACAGGTCCACAGAGATAAGAGAGGATGGCACCGAAGCATTTGGAGGCTTTCAAGAGGACCTTAAACTTGTTCTCCTGAAAGTCCAGCTGACAGACCAGCGCTGCCCTGGCACACTCTGCAAATGGCTCAGGAGAAGATGCTGATGTCTCCTTAGCTCTCTGCAGCTCAATCGGCGCGCTAGTCTGTTCAATTGGACAGAATAGTGGCTCTCTGGAACAGGAAGACAACTGTTTCTGTCATATACTATTTCTATTAATAGAAACTATTTCTTTCCAGTCAGGGTTTCCACTGCCTGTTATCACTAATCACTTGTGGAAAAAGGAAGGCAAAGAGGAAAAAGGCCCTAAAATTAAGCATGCAGTGTGAACTTTACATATAGGAGAGCACATGGAAAACTGAGTATACACAGAGAGCCTGATGTGGCGATCAGAAGAGATTGCTCCAAGTCATGGGGTGGTCAAATTTCCCTGACAGAAGCAGGAAAACGTGAGTGATTACAGCAGCAAATTTAAGAAACTATGTGGTCTTTCTAACTTGCTACTTAAAATAATAAATTTTTAGAAATCAGATAAGCCAAGTGTTTCTTCTGAGTGTTTCAAACTCACTTTTGCCACAAGGCACTGGAAACATAGCAAAGCAACTTCCACTGCTGTCATCCCTCTCTGCTCCAATCCATGTGAAGCACTGGGGAGCAGATCTACGGCTCTTTCTGAAGAATGGAGCACAGGGCACACAAAGAGCTGCTAGAAAAGATGAGCTCAGACTTCGGAGGGGCGATGGGGCAGTTGCAACACAGGCAGCAGCTTTGTCACGAGAAAAGGAAGCAAACCACAATGCTGCTGAAGTCAGATCTGGAGATAAAGCTGAGATAAAAAGACCAACCTGACTGAAAACCCCCCCGAAAGAAATGCACGCAGGCTGGTGCTCACTGTGCCTCGCAGGGCTGGTTTGGTTCCACTTTTACTATTTGAAAAACACGAGCACAGCAAAGCACTCCTCTGCATGTAGCAAAGCAGCACCAGCCTCTGCTGGGAGACTCAGTTCAAGCAGCTGTGCCACAAGACCACAGCCTACACTTCTGTCAGCCCCAGCTGAACTAAAGAAAAGAAGGAGAAAAAAGCAACACAGGGGGAAAAAAGCAACACAGGGGATTCCACCTGAGCCGGCAACGTGCCCTGAGAGTCCTGGACAGGCCATGGTGACACCATGAGCAGATCAGGACACCAACCAACGAGTGGAAGTGGAACGAGCTGCAATGGCAGAGCTTTCTGCCGCAGCGCTGGGTCAGCTCGTGCCCCTCGGGAGCAGAGCTCCACGCGGAGTTCACAGCAGACCCGTCCAGCCGGGGAAGCCGAGCTCCGGCCGCACCCCACGCTCTCGGACAGAGACCTTTGCTTTATTGCGGTGCGGAGTTTAAAGGTTCCACTGTAAGAAGGCAGCACGGCTTCTACGGAAGCAGCGAGAGAGGGGTTCGGCTTTGGGAACCGAGCCCTCCCCAGGCGCACACCCCCGCCGCCCCTCACCTGCGGGCCGCGCCGCGGCGAAGATCAGCGCCCGGTACCGCTGGAAGGCCTCGTCCAGCACGGCGCAGCCCGGCCCCACGGCGGAGCCGGCGGCGTGCGCGAAGCGGAAGCGGGCGAGGGGCAGCGGGCAGCGGGCGGGGGCCGGCGGGGAGCGCCGCAGCTGTGGCTGCGGCCATAGCGCGGCCGCCGGACCCACCGTGGCCAGGAGCAGCAGCGCCCGCGCCGCTATGGCAACGGGTGCCATGTCCGTGGCGAGGGGAGGGCCGAGCCGCTGCGCCCGCCCCGCGGTGCGGCCTCAAGAGCGCGCCCGGCACGGGGGGACGGGGCTGAGGGCTGTAACGGGAAGCCGGTCGGCCTCCGGACCCGCCTGCCCCGGCGTCGTTCGAGGGACCGGCCCTCGGGTGGGAGGGATGGGGTTCGGCGTTGAGGGCAGCAGGGAGGTTTGGAGGAAGCTCAGCCCATATCCAGCAGCGCAGCCCTCCGCAACCACGTGGGGCACCGCGGGCTGCCTGTACGGCCGGGGGAAGCTGAACCAAAACCCAAGGATGGGCGCAAAGCAGGCGGCAGCGCCAGAGCCAGGAGGACAAAGCGTGGTGGTCTGCAGCGACTGCGTAAAAGTGAGGGGCCAGCTGAAGTCCGGTGCCAGCCTTGGGCAGCCTGGGAACACATCCCCTGCAGCACAGCTCCAAAAGGAGGCGGTTCCCCAGGATGGAGCTCCTGGAGCGTGGGCTCATGAGCAAGGCCCAAACGGGGCTTATTGGGGGCACATCAGGGCAGCGGGTGCTCTGACAAGGGGTGCTGTGGCTTGCAGTGAATCCTTATTTCAGTTTGTGTTGGTTGGCTGTTCACCAGACTTATGTAAAACGTTGTGATCACGGCCTGCGGTGAAAATATTCCAGTCTTTCTGTGTACTCTGTTGCTGTTGCTATTTTAGGGGCCCCGATGTCTCTGGGGGATGACTCAGAGAAGTTCGTTCCTAGCTGGCCAGCGTTAATCCAGACTAACGGTCTGAGTCAGGAATGCATCTTTACATCAGAAAGCTGATGCCTGTTGCAGAGATACCTGCGGACACCCTGTGTTGGTTTGCAAGGGCTGTCCCGTTCCAGGCAGAGTGCAGCGACTGAGGGATGTGCAGAGAGCTGTGCTCTCCACCACGGCATGAGGTAAAGATAGAAATTGGTTACTCTGCTGTCAGTGGTGATAAAGCTGTCACGCTTTGGGTCTTTCTGGTTTGTCCACTTTTGTGGCCTTTGGGCTGTCAGTGGAGCTCTGTGTTCCACTGCATTTTTTTATGGATAAAGCCATCTATTATTCCTCCCAATTCCCTGTAACACTGGCTGCATCTGCATTTAATCAGGTGCATGTTTTGCATGTTTTGCATACAGATTCCTCTGCTGGTGAGAAGCACGTGAGCCTGTGAAAGGGGAGTGAGGGAGGCTGACTGTCCCATGGCTGCAGTCCATCCCAACACCTGCTGGATTCCTGCTGGATGTGAGCACGTGCCTGGATGTTCAGCAGGGCTGAGTCCGACCCATCCTGCCCGCTATTAAATCTGGCTGCCTCACTTTCTGGGATCAGTTTGCTATGCGTGATTATGGAAACCTTCGCAGGGTGCTCCCAGGGCTTTCCTGTTTGTTTTGCTCTTTGAGCCAAGCGTTATCTAACACTCTTGTTCCTGAACGAAGCCAGCTCCCAGGTCAATGGGCCTGCTGGTGCTGTGGCTGGAAGAGGGCTCTGGAGAACACAGACCATCTTCTGCAACTGCCTGCAGATCTCTGACTTTAATGGTTGAGGACTCAGAAGCTTTTGAGGCCAACTTGCTTTCTCCACTTGGTTGTTCATCGATGTGTCCATCAATTTGCACCTTGACCACTGCAAGTCACGCTATGTGCTGCCACTGAGTGGCTTGGCAGATGCACGTGGCAAATGAATTTCTCAGCACAGTTCAGCGGCCTTGCCAGGTGACAGAGCACATGCAACAGGAGCAAGTATGAGAGATTCAGTGCAGGAGTGAATCTCAGCTCCAGGTGCTTTGTGAGGAGGAATATTTCAACAAATATGATCTTAAAAGCAGAGTCTAAGGCAAAGTGCTTGAGGGCAAGATGTGTTAATCACTCTGAAGGATTTGGGTTCCTGACTAAGTGCCACAGAGCTCAGCCAGGTGGTATTTGCACTACCAGTATTATTTGCAAAGCCTTTTTGCTCTGGATTATCTCCAGCTTTTCGGTGGCTGAACAAACCTCTGTGATCTGAGGGGCATCTCAGCCCATGCTGATGGTGCAGGTCTTTAATGGGTGTGCAGGCAGCCAAAATCTGCCCCGAGGGAGGAGAGCAGAAGCTGGGCATGGAGAAATCTCCTGGGTTTTCCTTTTTCCACTGCAGCATCTCCACAGGTCTCAGATGATAGAGTTGTTTTTTTTTTTTCCCCAGGGATATCTGCTCAGCCCCACATGGGTCAGGGAGCAATGGAGCAGGAGGGAGGCAGGAGTACCAGCACTTTAGAAGCATTTTGGTACAGCAAACAGGGGCTCCGGGGTTGCTTGTGTCAGGGCCATGGGGCTGCATGGGGGATCATTTAAACATCGGGCTCTGCATGGTGCTATCAGATAGAAGGGAGACTGCAGTGAGTTATTGTGGAGGCTGAGTATTTGTGGCTGCTGTCCCTGGCTGTTCTCAGTCACATCTGTGGATCTAAGCAATCGGCTGAACTGGAGTCAGTCAAGCACCCATGGATGTGTGGGGAAGAGTTCCTCTGTCTGGAAATGAATGCAGGGAGGCCCTGCTCCTGTAAATCCCTTAAGCGTGTGCTGAACTTCGTGGAGCAAGGTGATTGCAATGCAATATTTTACTTTTGTCAGCTTCAGTGTTAACAGTTAGTAGAATCACTTGTGTAATTAAGCTCTTGCAAGAATAAAATGAAAAAGCACCAGGTGCCTATGGAGATCTAAATCATTTTTCAGACCAAGTAGAACAGCAGTTTTCAACTTTCCTCGGTAGTTGGAGTCTTAAAATTCCCCGAGGCAGCACAGATCCCCTCATAATGAACTGAAGCAGCAGCTTCTTGTGGGTACCATTCACAGACAGTACAAGGGGAAAGTGGGAACCCAGGGCTCCGCAGTGACGATTGAGTCAGAAACTTTGTAACTTTTGCAAAAAGCAGGACTAAAATTTCACACCAGTGAATGCTTTTAAGAGGAATGTGTTAGTGTTTTAAATTTGTTTTGTTTTGGACAAAACAGACCAGTTTTGTCACTAACACAAACTGACACATGCAGCTCTGGGCACAACGAGCAAAATTATCAGTAATCAGCAAAGTGTTGATTGGTATTGTGCCAAGGAAGAAGGCTGGGACCAAAGGAGAACCACATTTGTGTGTTGGCATTCTTCACTGCACAGAGAAGATCCCATCACTGTTTATAAATGTTTGTCACTGGAACCTGTTGTAAAAAAGGAATCAATAGAGTTTGAAAGGCAACAATTGTCTGACATCAACCCTCTGCTGGGTAGGAGGGGGAAGGCAACAAGAGCGTGTGTGCTGCAGGTGTGGGGAGCTGCTGTGACTGACAGTCCTCGCCAAAAGGTGAAGTTTCATTAATGCCTGGAGATTAACTGGCACACTGTGAGCAGGAAGTCAACCTGCCTTCCTTGATATATCTATGTGCAAGAAAATGTAAAGGCATTTCTAAATGGCTCTGTTGTGTGATGCAGTGAGATTCGCCCTGTTCCCGATGTTCCGGTGGAAGGCGTCGTTCCCATTCAGGGTACGACAGTGACCGTACCTCGAAGAACTGCACGAAACAGAAGGGGCGTAGGGCAGCGAGGAGGCTCCGACCTCTGCAGCGTCGACAGGGGCCAGGAGAGGGCAGCGAGGAGGCACTCGCAGCTCGGGGCACGCCGACACTCGCAGCGAGGATGCTCGGGTGGCTGCAGGGCTGCGCGCCCGGGCGCAGGGCCCTCCCTAGCAACAGGAGGAAAAAACAAATTATGACACCTGGGTAACCCCGTCCCGGAGAGAAAGGTCACCTCTGGCTACGGGTTGGATCCGCATCCAAGTGTGGCCCCGAGGAAGTTCCAAAGCTCTGGCAAAGCAAAATCCTACCACTCAAGCACCTTTCTCAGCTCCTTGGGGTTCATATACTTGCTTACATGTAGGCAAGGACTCATGTCACCAGCTGGATAGGACACTGAGCCCCTGGGGTGACAGTCACCCTGGGGACACACCACTGCTCTGTGACCCTTCTCTGCCAGGACACAGGCAGAGCTGGGCAGCCAGCCACTGCCTGGCACAGAGGGTCCTGGAGACACATAGTGGGAGCGGATGTGAGACAACCAACCAAGCCACTGTCACTTGACACATGAGGTGGCACCAGCCTGGCAAATGTCCAGCTGGTAAGTCTGGAGCTAAACAAAGCTATTTATACTTATGTAGGACAGGATGATTAATGCCCAGGCCTTTGCCATTCCAAATAAGTCAGATAATTAGGGAGCTGACTTTGTTTACTAGTAGCTTGGCATAAGGGAATGTATATGTCCAGCCCAAATATCTCCCCAGTCACAAGTGCACCCACATGTGTCACTGCGATGCACTCCTGACCTGGCCATCTCAGGGCAGCTCAGGGACAGCAGGCCACCAGCATGATGCTCTTGGATGGAACACAGGGATTTGGCAGGGTCCCCAAATGCAGGTGTTGCCCCTCCTGCCTTCCTGGCGCAAGGTAGCCATCATTTTGCACTGCCAAGCACCTTCTCCTTCCCCTGGGTGCCCATGGGTTCTAGGAAGAGAACAGAGCCTTGGCATGAGAGGGGTATTTGCAGGGCTTTGCACATCTGTCTGGGGAGGACACTGGGCAGTGAACTCATTGGGAGCAGCTGTGATGCTACAAAACACACAGGGCTGATTTTTGGCACTGCTTGTATATCCGAAGCTGTAGACTGGTACCCAGAAAGGTTTCCAGAGAGATTCTCCTAGGAAATCAAACACCTAACCTGCTTGGATCCCCAGGGACATCTACCTGCGTTACCCTGAACTGAAGTCCCTGACACTGTGGCTATCATTATGCTTTATGAGCTCCAGCAGAAAATAAGCATCTCATTTTCTGCACGTGCCTCTGTCTGTTTCACAAGGTATTTATTGTTTGTGCTGCATAAAGATGGTGGAAGCACAAGCAGGAAGTAGGATCCTGTTGTGCCAGGTGCCGCACAAAGTGCTGCAATGACTCCTGCCCGTAAGAGCTGATGAAACTCATCACACCTACGCTGTGTATGGTGAGGCTGAGTATCCCCCGCCCTCAGGGCACGGGTCATTTGCCTTCAGGCAAAGAGGGTGAATAATGTTACCACATCAGAATGAACAGCGTCACCCAGGTAGAAATAATTCCCCAGGCTAAGAGGAAGCAGAAGATTATTGCTGTGGAGGGCAAAAGGTGGCCCTGGAGTCCTCCTGGGGCAGCACAGTCTCCTCACATCCGCAGTGAATAGCAGTGGAGGATATGGGATCAGCTGGCTCTCCTCTGGGCCAGGCTGCAGCCTGTTACCAAGCCAACCAGAGTCCCTTGCGCTCCCCAAACGGCTGCAAACAATAAGCCCAGCTCGCCTCCCCCATCCCTCAGCTGTACCAGGCTCAGCACGTCTGATATCGGAAATGGAGAGGTCTGGAGAAAGCCCACAGGTTGTGGGCAAGCTGAGCGGTCAGGGTGCTGCAAGATCTGAAGGATGCTCAACTCCTGCAGCATCCTAGCATCCTGGGAACCATCTTGGTGTCTGTATCTACCCTGTGAGTGTCCAAGAGAGACCCTGCAAAGGACGGAGCCACCTGGGAGCTGCAGCCCCAGGTCCCTGACCTGCCCAGAGCACTCTAGAATACCATTTGCTGTTTGCAAAAGGTCTGTTTGTGACCATGTGACAAAGGCACTAGTGCATACTCTGTCTCCTGCAAAATGCCAGATTCAATAATAAACAGTGACAAGGCACTATGTGATGCTGCCTCTTTTTATAGCACCTATCCTGTGAGATTTTTTGGGGGGTTATGCAGCCCACTGGAGAAAGGCAATCTAGCCCAGCACAACTGTGAAAAACTGGGTATTTTTATCTCTGCTGACCAGACGGAGCACAGAGGCACCTGGCACGGCTGGGGTCACACAAGGCTTCATGGCTGGGAACCAGTGAAAAACATGTCAGAAACACTGCCTATCCCTGAGCCCACAGGGAGGTATTGCTGTTCAGCATTTGAACGCTGTCTGCTGCTTTGTGGTCTTCCCCAAAGGCAGAATTACCTGCATGGCCCATGCCAAATCAGTTTTCCTTGGGAGGTATGTGTAGATCTGCTCTCCTTGGAAAACATCGTCTGTGCACAGAAACCCACTGCTCGCAATCCTGATATCCAATCCCTTCCTGGGACACTGGAGATGGCCTTCTGAAACACAGAGATAGATAGGTCTGATAGATCTTGCTTGTGAGGCGCTGCCCCCAGCCTGCACGGCCAGGGCAAAGCCTTGCACATCCGTTTTGGTGCTAGCACATCACTGAACATATTTTCCCTCACATCTTCCTTATAATTCCCTTTCATTTTCTCACATTCCCTTATCATTTCCCTCACATTCCTCTCATGTTTCCATCATTTTCCTTGTATCTTCCCATCGCATTTCATTCACAGTTCTTTCCTTCACATTTGCCTCATACCTTCATTTTCCTCACATTTATATTGTTGCCCTAACATTTTTCTGTCATTTCCTTCACATTTCTAGTTTCTTTCCTTCTCATTTTATTTAATTTCCATATGTTGTCTCCCAAATTTCCCTGTCAATTCCCTTACCGCTTTTCTTCACATTCCTTGGTTTATTTCCTTCAAATTTCCATTTCCACTTTTTTTTCCATTCATAATTCTACTTCCTTCACATTTTCCTCCAGTTCGCCAATTCCTTCAAGCTTCCCTCACATTTTCCTCATTCACCTCATATTTCCATCATTCCCTTCACATTTCCTTCCTTCTCATTTTCCTATTTCCTCCTATTTTCATTCATGTTTCCCTCACATTTCTTTCCATTTCCCTCACAGTCCCTCATTATTTCTGCTATTTCTGTTGTACTTTCCTTCACATTCCCCTCACATATTGCATTCCTGTTTCTCTCATTTCTTTCCTTCCCACTTTCCTACTTCCCCATCTTTTCTCACATTTCCCAGCAATTTCCTCACATTCCCCTCACATTTCCCTATTTCCTCATTTTTTTCTCTCGCATTTCTGTCCTTGTTTCTTTCCCTCACATTTCTCTACTCTGCCGTCTCTATTTCCCTCACATTCCCCCCTTTTTTTTTTGCCACTTCCCTCCAATTTTACCTTCCCGCTCCCCTCTCATTTCTTTACCTACGTCCCCCACATTCCCTCACATCCCTCCTACTCATCCCGCACAACGGCAGCGCGCACACCGCCAACCCGCCCGCCCCGCGGGCCGAGGCGGCCTAACGCCACACTCAACATGGCGGCGCGCCACACCCAAGATGGCGGCGGCGGGCGGGAAGAGGCGAGCGGGGCGGCTCAAGATGGCTCCCGGCGGGGCGAAGGGAGATGGCGGCCGCCGCGCACGCGCGGCGCGTCACGCCGCAGCACGTCACGCTCCGTGCCGTGACGTACCGTGCGTGCGCGGCGCGCGGTGACGGAGCGGGTCGGCCGCGTCTCTTTGTTGGCGCTGAGGCGGCCGAGGCGCGGCGGGGCCGGGAGTGAGGGTGGGGGGCGGGCGGGAGCCTCCAGTTCACCGCCTCGCCATGGACTCGGACGAGGGCTACAACTACGAGTTCGACGAGGACGAGGAGTGCAGCGAGGACAGCGGCGCGGAGGAGGACGACGAGGACGACGAAGAGGACGAGCCCGACGATAACCTGGACCTGGGCGAGGTGGAGCTGGTGGAGCCCGGCCTGCGCGTCGGCGGCGAGCGGGACGGGCTGCTGGGCGGCGAGACGGGCGGGCTGGGCCCGGGCGGCGGCGGAGGGCTGGGCGGCGGGCCGGGCCCCGGCGGCGGCGGCGGCCCCGAGCAGGAGGAGGACTACCGCTACGAGGTGCTGACGGCAGAGCAGATCCTGCAGCACATGGTGGAGTGCATCCGCGAGGTCAACGAAGTCATCCAGGTGCGGCTCCGCTCCGTCGGGGCGCTGCGGGCGGGCGCCGGGGCCGAGCGGCGGTTGCGGGCGGTGGAACGCGGCTCCGGCCCTCCGCCCCGCCGCCCGGGCGGTTGGGGTGCCGGCGGCCCCTCCGAGTTCCTACTTCTAGCCCTATTTCTGGGCGCTTGGCTTTAGGCGTTGAGTTGAGACAAACGGCGTCGCTGCCTTACGGTAAAACCGGCCCGGCTGCGGAGCCCCGCGCTGGGGAGAAATGCGAGACTCCGGGCCCGGCACGCCTCCCCGGCGCACGCAGCTCTCTGCGGCCGTCCGCTTTTCCTGCGCTTTCCTTTTGTTCGGGTTGACGCGGTGTTGCTCGCAGGCCCGGCGAGCGGATTGCCGGCGCTGCTCCTTGTCCAGGAATGTGGTGCGGAGCGGTATGGGGGGGGGGATCGAATTCGCCGTGTTAACTCGCGGCCGCGGCGCCCCCAAACCGGGCGCTTCCAGTGCTAAATGCGAGCTGCTCCGGCGAGTGGTGCTGCCCGGCGTGCGGCTGCTTTAACGGCTTTAAAGTGTTACGTGCTGTAAAGCGAGTTTATGGGAGCTTGGTGCAAACAACAGCCCCGGTGCTCACGTAGGAAATTGGTAAACGGCACTTCCGAAGTCAAAGTTCATAACTTTAATAATAGCTGTGTGTGCGTGGGACTGTGTAGAGACTCTTGCCGATTGCCAGCGTGCAGCTAAGGAAGATCTCCTGGTCGTGGATGGATATTTCTGTGCTCCCAGGATCCTGACGTGTTATTGATCTTAATGTAGGGAAATGAAGACTTGCAAACAGGAAGCAGACATGCAAACATTTGGTAACTTGAAGTTTTTCGCACTGAGGTAGTGATTAAGGTGGTGACTATTTAATGAGTAAGGCTGTGATAATCACGAGCTGTGTTGGACAGGCGCAACCGTTTGACCTGCGTTTGCTTAAGTGAAGTGATGGAAATGTTCTCCCAGTGAGGAGTGCTGAGCAGGATCCTGTTCGTGTGTTTCCTAAGTCTGGTGGATTCACCTGCGGGTTCTTTAGGAGCTGACTTATTAAACAAGCTCCTGTTTTCTGGCCTGTGGTTTCTCTTCTTCTTTATGCTGCCCCTGAGCTGTACAACTTGAGTGCTTGGCCTCAGTATAGCAGAACTAGTGACCAGAAGTCGATAAAGGTGAAAGGACCCTTTTCTTTTTGTACCCGGGGAGGCGTGACCCTGCCGCAGCTGGCTCTGTGGGATTCTGCAGAACGTAGCTGATCTGCAGAACTGCCTTGGCTGCAGCTGTAGATCTTGCTGTTGGATTTGCTGTAGTTATTTCTGGTTTAGAAGAGTGAACAAAGTCAATTTGTTTAGAATGTCACGAGTAAACCTGGGACCTAACGTCAGCTTAGGCACCACGATGCATCGGAAGAGGGTAGAAAAACATTCAGTTGTTCCAAACTCCTTTGAAATGGCACCTTACTTCTACTTCTTGTCCGTCTGGAGGTAAGTGGACCTAATTCAGTTAGTGCTTCAGTATTTGCTCATCCTCACTTCTCTTGCTTGCTGTGAAATCTTCCAGGGCTCTGTTCTGTATATTTCTTTCTTTTGGCTCCCACCCAAGATTGCTGCTGTTGCTTTTCTGGTTCACTAAACCTTTTCTGGAGTCACGTTGGCTCAGGATCCTGCTGCAGATCCTTGGTTGCAGCCCTGTGATTCACTTGTTCCAGTCTAGTACTGAGTGGCCGGTCCATGTGTATCTCACTTTGGTTCTTGTTATCAAATGGTAAAGGTTGTGGCTGCCTGTTGTGATGCTTGGGAACTTAACTTGCTTGCTGCCGAGGCGCCAGATACCTGGAGGCTTTGGCTGTGGGGCGTGTGCCCTCTCATCAGTGGCACTACCGGTTTCTGGTCAGAAGTAATTAATAAAGCAGGCTTTTGTTTTTTAGTTGATCACTTTGCAGTTGCAATGAGAAGGAAAGGTATCAGTGAGCCTTGAAGCATCTGCAAGGAAGCCACAGCAGATGTAACTTGTATGTGCAGGGTGCCCTTGTCCTGCAGAAAACACAGTCCTGCAAGAGCTCTTCACTGGCTGGGAGAAGTACTAGTAGAAGGAGTTGAATTTATTTGCCCATCCATTTTGCTGCTTCCCAGATGCAAGCTGTGCAAGAAAAACATGAAGTTCTCAGGGCAGGGATTTGATGTGATGAAGACTTTGCTGAGGCTGTAGCTGACTTGTGATCAACTTCCTGGCTGCAAAGCGTGTAATCTGTGCTGTTAGTGTGTAATGAAAACGGCTGCTCAGCACCAAACTGGTGCCTTTTTGTCCTGTGGCCTCCGAAGACCGCTGAACTCACAGCGAGCTCGGGCAGTTTCAGTGTGAGTGACTCAGATGTTCAGCATGTTTTGCATTCGCTTTCTTTTCTCAGGGTGTGAGTTTTCAGGTGTTTAATGATGGTTTTTGCAAAGTATTTAACATTTATGCTGATAACTTGATTTGATTCTGCATCTCACACTCTTCTCCAAGTGCGAAAATAGGGATGTTAATACACCCCTAACCTTGGGCTGTGGGTTAAGAGAGACTTCAAAACTCCACCTCAAATCTGAGCATTGCTTTCTTTAAATTACACAGCGTGGAGAAACATTCCATGGGTTGCTTAGGGTTTTGTTGTCTGAGTAAGTGGGCAGATTTCTGGCATCTTTATCCAAGTAAATGGGCGTCTTTTGTCCAGCTGCTGGCAGAATAACTTAACTGTGAAAACCTTGATGTAAAGGTGGTATGAAAAGGCTTCCTCTTCTGAGAGGTATCTTCCCTCAGTTGGATGCTTTCCTTATATTTTTCCTCTCCAAACTTGGGGATGAGGGATTGTCCAAAAAGTTTCTGCCATCATTACATCTTCATATATATATATATCACTGCTATTTCAATCTTTGCTGTAGATTTTCTGAAAATAAACTTGGTAGTGTTCAGAATAGCACGTTTATTTCTACTCTGAATAGAGCACGTGATGCTCAGTGCCTCTCTAGTCCTGCTTGGCTCTGCGTTTTCGCCCTGTTACAAGCTTGTGCAATTTTGGTATTTGTGAGTTGCGTTCATTTTCCCTTTTGGCCGCCCTTTTCTGCAGGCTTTGGCGTTGTTGTGATGTCCCTTGACAACGTGTGTTCCTTCTGGACTTTGTCACGGTGAAGTGTTGAAAGTGATCAGGGTGCAGCTCTGAGGTGGCTGGGATTTAAAACAAAATTCTGCGATGTCGGAATTTCTGTGCTGAATGTTTGTTCCTATTTAAAGGATATTGCTTTGGAAATAAGCGTCCTTGCTGGATAAAAGTGTTGATGTGAAATGAGTCCAAACCAGCGGACCGCTCTGAAGTTACAACATTGTGCTTGTTTGGCTTGGTAAGGAGCAGATACTCCCAAATGCTGCTCTGTGGCTAAATCCAGCTCTGTTACAGCAAGCTGAATCCAGTGTGGCTCGGGAAAAGCGATCTAATTAAACACTGGCCTCACTTGCTTGGACAGAAAGTGCTGAATTCCAGTTATAGCTGAGGAAGTCTCCCCAGCAGTGGTGTAATGCAGTGCTATTGGCAACGTGTCAAAATATGTTGTCCGAAATAGGAATGACTTCCCAGTGAGCAACAAGAATCGCTCCTGTCATGCAGGGCTGTGCTGAAGACTGTATTTAATGTTAGAAATGTCATCTTGAGACACCCTGACTGCTTGAAGCTGCTTGACAAGCATTAGGTAGGAGGCCGTGGGAGTAAAGCACTGGAGGCTGATGCTGCTCGTGTTCGGGTCTGTTGCTCTGCCTGCACCAGGTGAGCTTGCCAGTCTCTGCCTTCTCATTCTGTGTGGTTAGTTATTGATGATTAAATCCAGTTGGGACCCTAAATGTTATGATGCTGGAAGGAAATGCATTGTTAAACTCCACGGTGCTGTCACACGGCGTTTATAAGGTGTTTCATTATTGGAGGAATGTGTTCAGTGTTTCCAAGGAACGGAATAAACTTCATTGTGACAAAGAGTTCCTGAAATCTGCTACAAGTCATCACTGTGAGGCTTTTGGAAATGACATTATCTGTTCCCTGGCTGCCAATTCATGTAATTCTGAATATAATAACTTTTTTTTAGATCTAATATAAATTTCAGAACGTCAAGGTAGAAAAGCCTGTTCTATCTGGGAAGTCTCCAGAGTAAGCTAAACCTCGTGCTTCAATGACCCGTTGGCTTCATGCTTTAGCTTTCTGTTTCTCTTAGGCCAGATGTAAATCTCATGGCTGGCCATGAGTGAAAGCTGATGCCGGGCTGCTCTGTGCCCCCAGCACTGTGCAGAAATGGCAACAAAGCGGGCAGCTCTGATGGGCCTGTGGCTGCAGGGTGGACTGGTGTGTTTTGGGGGCAGTTGCAAAATGAAACTGAAAACACTTTTTTTTTTTAGCTCCTTTAAAACGTTTGTTTATAAACGAGAAGAGAAACAAATAGTAGCTGCAGCCATTGGTATTCCCTGTGATTTAATTCTGTTCGGCGGAACCGCAGGTGCCACACAAAGCAGAAGCTGCATTTCTGCTGTATTTTGGGGGTGGGTGAGTTGCAGCAGTGTTTGTGGTCCTTGATGTGAAACAAGAACTGTTTCTGGCTGTTAGAAGCGTAATTAAATACAAAACAATAGCTCACATTTTTATACTTATCCCAGTCTCCAACTCCTTAGTGTTATACTTGCTGGAATTAAAACCCGATAATAGGAAACAAACCCACATTCAGGATGCTTTTTGTGTTGCTGTGGCATGGCATGGGAGGGCAGTGCTATGTCTGTTCAGACCTACTTGCCCAGTGCTCTCTGGTGAGCTGTGCTAGATTTGGGAGCGTGGTGCACAGCATTCCAGTCTGACAGTGCTGCTTGAGATGAGAGCTGAGAGCTGGAGGACCGGGGCTTCGGTTTGATGTGATGCCATAAGCTCGTAAACAAGAAGCAGCTCCCCGTACTGCAGCTCTGCAGGGTCCCCCTGCCACCTGTTGAATCCTTTCCAGTTCTCTGTTTGGAAAACAAGCTCTCTCCTCTTGCTCCATGGTGAGATGAAGCAAACGAGGAGGGTTGGTGCCAGCTGTAATAGCCTGCTTGGAGGGAGCGACCTCTACACTCTGACCTGTGCTCCTGGTGTAATTGTGAGTCACAGGCCTTCATGCAAAAACAACGTTGAAGAGTCTTTTCTTTCAGGGTTGTGCTAACATGGGATCTGAGAATATTGCAGGCGGTTTTTCTCTTGTTTGTGGCTGTCTGTGCTGTGTTATTTGGAGTCCATGAAGAATGTTTGGAGGCTTGTCTGTATGGGTGTGCAGTGCTGCTGAATTTCGTGAAATCACTCCAGCTTCTGCACTTGCAAGAGATTGCAGCCTCACTTACTGTAAAATGCACACGGCAGGTTCACAGCTATTTGGGAATGCCAAATGGTGCATCTGAGTGCAGCCTGGAATACAGATGCTGCGTGTTTGAGGAAGGAGCTGGTGTGGGAGCATGAAGGCACTGATGCTGTCTGAGCCAGAGCAGAATCGTCGTTCTTAATTTGGTGATGGAAATTCTGATAGTGAAATCATCGCCATGCTGGGATTTTTTTTTTGTTTGGTTGGGAATGTTGAAAGCCTCGAGTTTGCCCGGCTCCTGCTTTGTTCTTCAGCTTCCTTTTAGCTTTTGATCTGGAGCTGGGATGGCTACTGGCTAAATGAACGCTTTGAGAATTGCTGTTGAAGGCGCCCTAAGAAGCTGATCTTCATGTGTAACTTGGCTCAGCATTGTTTGTGCTTCCCAAATTGGGGCCTTTTAGAATCTGAGATGTCCATATAACTCTGGCAGTTTCAAATGAGGTCCCTTGTTTACATGGCACAGTACTGCTGAGTAACAGGTCTGGTATTCAGGGTAGTTTGCTGTGGTGTCTGTTGTCATTCAGTGTGAGCTCAGTGGGTCACACAGGTATCTGCACCCTCACAGAGGCTGAGAACTCTTGGACACATCAGGAATAATTTCAAATTCTGAGTCTGGGTATTTTCAGCAGTATTTGGAACAAGGAGGAGACTAATAAGCCATGCAGAGACTTTTTTTCAGGAAAAATACTGCTTTCTCTTGTGGCATAGCCCCCTGCTCTGGTCACGTTGGTGTGCCCTGTGTTATGGGTTGCATTACAGCACCTCCTTGGCCACCTTGCTGCAAAACCAGACAGTCTGGGAAGGTGATTGTGACTCAAATGCAAGGGAGAAAAGGGCTTTCTTCCGACTCACTTGGTTATCTGGGGGGCTGAAGTACCCTCTGCTTTCTGGGGCACCGTGAACATGTTTCTTGATGTGGGGAGGGATCCGGCTTTGATTGCTTTGTATTTTGAGGAGTTTGGGGACTGGAGAGTGGTAATCTCTAACCCTAGAGATTAAAAGCTTGTTTATTTGTTTATTGTCTTTATTGCACATGAGGAAAATTCCCTATACTTGCTATCAGTAATGTTCTTTAATAATGTTTTGTTTGTTGCTTCACCAGGGAAGGGATGCCAGGGTTTAACTCTTTTCCAGCAGCTGAGCAGGACGGAGCAGGAGCTCTAGCTAAGAGGATTCTGCCTCGGCACAGCTGAAGTTCTTCTGGAGTGGAGAAAATAAGTGCAGAATGAGAAGGGTTTGTATAGTTGTGCCTGAAAATAGTCAGCTGGCAAAATAACTTCCTTGGGTCATAGTGCAAAGATTTCAAACTTAAGGCTGCTCGTTCTTAAGGAGAGAGCAGCAAGAGACTTTCTTTCCCAGATAAACAAAAAAAGGAAACTTGAAGTGATTCTGGAGGTTTTCACTTCTACCTGGTGCTATGAGCTGGGTCGGCCTCTGAAGGGCTGTGCTAAGGAAGCTGCATGAGCTGTGCTGAGAGCAGCTGACCTGTCTGCTTGAGCAAAACCTCTTCAGAGAGCAAGTAGCTGGTGTCTGAACGTGCCTGTGATGTAAAAATCACAGGAGGGCACACTTGATTCTGCTCTTCCTGTGCTGCTTTGATACACGCGTGGATGGGGATGAAACAGAATGAAGTACTTCTTTGGGTCATTTCCTTCCAGGTAAGGGATGGGATCAGTGGTTAAATGCAGTGCTTCTTCCCAGCCATCAGCCAGTTTGCTGTTTGACCCTGTGCAGTCACTTTGTCCTGTTTTCCTGATTCGAAGTCATAGTGCTTGAATGGTTGGCAGCAAAAGAAATCGTGTGAGCTGGAGGCTGAGCTTTGGTAGCAAATTTGGAGTTTGTATAGAGTTTGTTCTAGGTACACTGTAACTTCTGAGAGTGCTCTGGATGACTGTTGTAAACTCAGATCCCCTCTGCAGCTGATAATTCAGGATTGTGTGTGTTGTTGTGTAACACAGTAGGAAGGCAATCAGTGTTCCTTTGTCTGGCAAACAAGTGTGGAGAGGGATTTGGGGGGAATAGGAGAATTCTCATGTGTGAATGGCCTCCCTTGCCACACAGGGTGAGAAGAATAACTGAAGTCTTAATGATTTACATCCTGTTGAGGCTCTGGGATCTGAGAATCAGGGAGGTGGAAGGAGTAGTTTGGAAATAGGAAGAATTAAGGACTTTGTTTTTAGAGTAAGTGAGCATATGTCAGATCTATGCCTCGAGGGACCCAAAGAGAAGGCTCCCAAGGTGTCATGAGATGTCAGAATAGGAACTTAGGAGTGACAGAGCTTTGCCAAGCAGTGTATTCCAAAGCTACATTGAGCTCTGACTTCTTAATGAAGAGCTGGGAGGAACACTCCAGCATGTAGTCAGCTGTTTGGATTCTCTTCTGGGAGCTCTTGCAAACTCTGGTAAGCCCAGGCAGTAAGTTCTTGCTGTAAAATGAGGAATGCAGGTTCTCACTCTGCATTCTTCAGTTCACCCAATAGATGCCATTAATGTGGAGCTGGTTTTTGTGTGAAGTGGAAGTCTTCACAGTGTAATTTTACCTGGTGTGCACATCCAGAAGTATTAAGCAACAATTTCTAATTACTGTGAACATCCAATGAACAAACATGGTTAATGTCCTCGTTTGTGTAATTAGTAATACTTCTGTGATTACTTGAAAGGCTCTCTGAGCAACTCGAGGCTTTCTTTTTCAATTTTATAGATATTTTATTTAAATAGCATTTATTATTTAATGCATGTTTTATGTGCATCAGCGTATTCTGTAAAGACTCTTCTGATGCTCGTTTTTTTAATCTTACTTGGGAAAGTGATGTATTTAAAACTTCCTTGTTTGTATTGCTAGGAGCTGAAATTAATAACTGAAGATATTTTTATGTTTAACCGAGATAGCCCATGGTAAATGTGAGCGTAGTTAGGTAAGACAGTGACCATTAAGTAGAGCTTGACACGGGTCCTGGACTGTTGCATTTAAGAAGTGAAAGATAATTTATCTTCAGCTGGGGAGGTAAGCTGCAGATGGTTTCATGGTGCTACCAGGAAGCTGCTAGGAGGCAAAAGTAGTGCAAAGCAGTGCTGGTTTTTGGGATGCCTCGTACTGAAACTGTGTAAGGAGCAACTTGGGGGTGTTTGGGATCTGTCATCTGCAGGCACCAGGGTGTAATTCCCTTAAATGAGAAAATGATGGGAAGAAAATGGGAGGGGTTTCTTATTCTCCCCCACTGCTTTGTGTTTTGTTGCTGTTGTGCAGAATCCCAGCAGAATGCTTCTCCAACTCAGGTGTGCTCAGGTAGCGAGCGCAGCAGATGGAGGCTGCGGTTGCAGTTTGGTGTTCGTAGAGGATGGGAATGAGAATGAGCAAATGAACTGCCAAACCCTTCATGCCTCCAGAACGGCCCTTCTTCAGCAGTGGCTTTTGTTTGAGGTGTGAACAGGCAAAATTGCTTCTCGAGTAGAAATTCTGGCTTGTGAAATGGGATGTTGCTGGAGCTCTGTTTTGCTGGTTATGGAACTAAGCCTAAATGAGTGTAATATGGTGAATAAACTGCAAAGTCATCATTATAAATGGTCTGAGCTAGAAGAGGCTTGTTGGGGAAAGGGTACTGGCAGGCTTTCCTGGTGCAGATGCAGTTTCTGCCAGGAAGAAAAAAGTGCTTTTGCAGGTATAGCTTATTTTCTATGGGGAAGTGATATATTCTATAACCAGATCTGCTCTGGGGCTTTTGCCAAAGTGCAAGTGTTGCCAAAGATTACATCCCCAAGATGTATCTGTGATCGTTTCATGGGTCTGTCTAGTTTTAAAGTGTTATGATCGCTAATTCTGTTTTTGTAGGCTACACTGCGGGCACTGCCAGAGTGGACTTGCTTCTTGTTTCTTAAGGTTGACACCACATGTGTGCCAGAGCACTTACAACCAGTAGCCAGTGTGTAAAGGAGCCCAGGGCCTTTATGCAGCCATGGGCAAGTTAAGGCAGCCCAAGCAAGCTGTTTCTTTTTTTCCTAAAGAATTGTATGTGCATTGCTGCTTTGGTGAGTGGGGGAAATTTCCTCTGTCTGAGTGTTGTAGAGAGTGAGCAGCTTGTTAAATGTGTGCTGCTGTAGGGAAGGGACAGAATCCAAAGCAGTTAGGGCTGGAGAAGAGAGAATTGTCACGTTTGGATCCTCACCAAACCTAAGCCTGGGGAAGAAAGATAAGATGAAGGATATGAAGGATTTCTGCTTCCTAAGAATTCTCTTATAAATGCTACTGGCTAAATGTTCTTCCACTAAGTCTGTATTTCTCATCCCTTGTGCATCCCCAGAGAGGTTAACAGTTGCAATCCCTGGTGACTGTGTGTCAACACATATCAGACAACCTGATCTCTGCAGTGGGTGGTTTTTCTTTTAATTGGGATAGTTTTGTTTAGCTTTCCTGATCGAATTTTAACTTAATTGATTTGTGTGAGTGCTACTTGTATGCTGCTCATCCAAGAAGTTACTTTGGCTTATCACTTTCTACTTCCTGTCTATCTTCTCTGTTGGAAGACATTAATTGTAATGTTCTGAAGTGGAAGTCCAGATTGAGGCACAGCCTACGTAAGCAAGTTATTTATTGGGAGGTTTTTTGCACAGTATTTCACCTCACAAGTACTGGTGAGTCCAAGAGCTCTGACTTTGGTTGCAGAAGTTAGCCTTTGCTTTTGTTCTGATTTCTTAGAAGACCAAAGCACTGGATCAGCAAACACTGCAACAGCTGCCAGGTGAGAAGCACACATCTGTGTCTGCCATGTCTTCTGGGTGAAGATCTGTGCACAGATCCCACGTTTTTTCAGGGTAACCATTGATTTTTGAGGAGTTGTGGTGAGGTGAACTCGAGGCAGCCCGCGGTTGGGTTGGGTTGTCTTTCACCTATGATAAACATCTCATCTGTCTGTGCCCTGCTGGTATAGATGCTCTCCTAGAGCCCAGTAACAGAAGTAGAAGGGAGGCGGATCATCTGACCACTGAGTTTTAACTGGTGTTGGGAGACATTTAGGCTGAATATCCATGGGTTGTGATCATCTGCTTGTGTGCCATCTGAAGACAAGTCGCTCATTCTTTAATCATCGCCTGGGAAAACTGGTGAGACCAGCAGAGGAGTGATCTGAGAGGCCAGAGGCTTTTCCAGAGAACTTGCACGCTAATCCAGGAAATCAATTAGTTATTATTGTTCTGGCATACATTTGACCCTACAAGCAGATCTGCTATGGAAATTGTCACTTGGGGGTGGAGGGGGGAAGAATGAAAGCTGTCAGGAGTTTACCCTTTCCAGTTTGTGTGCTGGTGCAGTGGCTGTCAGAAATGCTCTCATCCTAGCTGTTTGCCTGACTTCTACTCACCTGAAGCATGCAGTGGTATTACTTCTTGAATGCAAAATGTTTTTTGTCTTCAGAAACATCCTGGTGTTTGGACATCACGGCATACTATGGGATACCCTTCCAGGAATTACTGCAGTGCAGACTTTTTTTTTTAAGTGTAACAGATTTTTCAGTCAGATACAACTCCAGTACAGCATGCAGATTTTTAATGTACAGTAACTGATCTTTGAGAATGAAGTGGTGGTTTGGTCTGTTTGAGAAAAGCACGGAGGATATTCTTGTTTTGTGTAACTGCCCTCAGAAGAGCAGATTTTCATACTTGTTCTGTGTGGTTGTATGGCTGATGCAGCACTGATGTGTTCCCCAGGAGAAGCCCAGTTTCTGATACCTTCCCAGGTACGCTTGCAGCATCCTCCTAAGGCTTTTACTGTCTGTTCAGTGTTGGAGTGGTTTGGCCAGGTGCTTAAGCAGCAGAAAGGAAGCTGTGCTATCCATAGGCTGTTCTGGCCAGTCTTGTATTCATCTGGATGAGACGTGAGCCTTCTGAATGATGTTTTTCTGGGATGAGTGCTGAAGTTGCTTGTGGGATGATGCAGGAGAACAGTGGCTGTAACGTGCATCAGATTGTACTTTGGTATGTTTTGAAGCCCTTTGGGACATGGAAATCTGGAAAGCCTGTTAACATGGGGAAAGCCCAACTTGGACGTGCTGTGTGGTGCTTGGGAGGCTGATCTCGCAAACAGGCTTGTTGGCAGCAAGTCCCTCTTGTCCCAGTTGTACCAACCCAGCTGTCTGGCCTTGTTTTGATCTTGGTCCTGGCACTGGTCTGGGTCAAAGTAAACCAGCAAAGCCCCTTTACCCAGCTTGTTAATTCCAGGGTTCAGGGTCGTTGTGTTAAAAAATGCTTTCCTGTTCCTCTTGAGCCGGTGCTGTGCATTTCCCTTCAAGCCCCGTAAGTGAACTGTCTTACAGGTGTGAGGTAAGAAATGAAACAGTAACCACGTGTGTCTTCTAGGCTGCTGTGGAACTAAACATAACAAACAGTGCTTCTTTCTGCTGTTGGAGATGCTTATGATCTACAGAAAACCAGCAGCTTTCTTCTGTCTGGTATAGTTGGATCCATTTGCAGTATGTGGAGGTAAAAAGTAGCAGTTCAGTGTGTGTATTGTCAGGTGGGAGTGGGAAATGATGAAGCCATGTGATGAAAGTGGGTCTTTGACTTCAGGGTTGCCCTTATGTAGCATAATCACTGGGCTGGATGTGGTTTTCTTCCTCTGCTGTGGAAGATCTTGAGGAGCCACTGAAATAGTAAATGACTGAAATATAAAGAGATGATACCAACACCTTCTCCTACTCTTACGGCAAGTCTTTGCGAATCGGTGGGTGGGAGGCAATGGGCTGAATTACCCTATTTTGAAGCACACCCAGCACCCATGTGCTCCCACTCTGCTTCTCTCGGTGTGTCAGCTGTAGTCGCTCGGTGGCAACTTAGGAAACTATAGATGTGACACGTGGGGATTTCTCATGATGGGAACCACCAGAAGGAGCAAAGTACTTGGTGTGGTGCTGCTTCTGAGGGCAGTGAAACTACAGTGTGCTGTGATCTGAGTGAGTTGGAAGTGGGATGTTGTTGTGTGCACGTTCAGAGAGCTCAGGTAATGTACAGGGGCATGACTTGTCCAGGGTCACAGTGCCTCAGCCTGGGGTCTTTGTTCAGTAAAAAAGAAGTAAAAGCCAAAATGTTCTTCAACTGAGATGTGTCAATTAGTGATTAATTTCTCTATCAAACCATACATCTGGTATAAGGTGGATCATAGTTGAAAACATTCAGTACAGCCTTCCCCAGCACTCAGTTGTGCAAGTGTTGAGCTGCTGGTGGAGCTTGTGCAACTGTTGGAGAACACATTTGAGCATAGCAAGTGTGTCCAACGTTCTTTTATTCAGAATTAGAATAATTCAGAATATTTAGTATTACAGTGTGAATTCAGCTTCGACATTCCCAAATTTGCTAATTCATCCCAGAGTTGTTGCTTTAGGATTTTTTTTTTTTTTTTTTTTTTTTTTTCAGATTTAAAAGCTTTGTTAGACAATGGTTTTTTGTTGTGGCTTTTAATCATTAACCTGAAAACTTTCCAAAAGGCTCTGAGAAAATGTGAAGCAGCTGACTGCTTCGTTTTTCTCTCTTGAACCAATTAACTCAAGTAATAGAATTTTCTCCGAAGTTGCTTTTTATTATCTTCCTCTGCTAGAGGAGTGTGTGTTCATCAGCTAGAAACAATCAGCAAAGTGCAGATAGGTTACAACAAACTGAGATCTTGATATCAAGCTACTATGTGATGCCATCACGTAATGGTCCTAATTCAATAATTCTGCAGAACTTAATTTTCAGAGTTAGAGATGATGTGAGAAGGGCAATTAATGAGATGAAGTCAGATGTTGGAAGCCAAGGACATGAGGCTGAAGTTGATGGATGTATTGGATATGCACTGGATGGCAGCTGGGGGACAGCAGCAATAGCAGGGAGTTAGCCTGGCTTCGTGCTGAGTTGGTTGGAAGTGCAGGAAAATGGTAAATTTGGGTGATTCTGTGCTATAAACTGTACTTCAGCATGGCTTTGGTACGACTGTAGGATGCAAAGATCAGATCATAAGTGGGATGTAATGTGAAAGGTTCAGGTTTCTTTTCTTAGTACGGTTTCTGGCAGACTTTGGAGGGGGTCCACGTGTGCTTGCTGTGTATCCATAAGCTGTGACGTGGCTGATGGCAGCAGTGCACTGCAACAAGGATTTCTCCCAGGCCTCAGGGATGGCAGAAGAGAGGGTGGGTGAGCAGTGGTGGACTGATGCGTCCCGCTGCCGTCCTCGTCTTCTCACAGAGCGCACTCATGGTCTGTAACTGAGCCAAGCTATATTAGGTTACACAAAAGTTTTCTAGCAGCTTTTCAGAGCACTCGGTGTTCTTGAAAACTAGTGAGCCTGAAGATAAACCCTTCAGGAGATCAACTCCTGGAAGAGCTCCATGCTTAGATCTCATCTTCTGCGTTTGGCTCCTGGGAATTTTATTAAGCTGCTAGAAATGGGTTTGTGTTTGTGAGATTTCCTGCAATTGTCTGGTGTGAGAATAAAGGTGAATGGATCTTCCCAAACAAAGGTCTCTCAGCACATTTGTGAAGCAATGCAAACTTTATGGTGACAGTGCTTCTGTAATGCAGTTTTGGCTAAAAGCTTGTCTTAAACACTTAAGGATAAACATACAGAGTCCAGAGGTTACCTGTATGGAGCTGGGAGGCATGAAGCGAGGAGCAGTGGTGGTAGAACAGAGCAGGTGTAAGCCTGGCAGGGTTTGCAGTGACTGAGTGATTATTGGGGTGTTTGGCTCCTGATTGGTGGTGGCATTAATGCAGATGAGTGTTGCCTGTGCTGAGCCATCCCTTGCAGCCTGGAGCCATCCCGAGGGCAGTGGGGACGGCACACCTGGTGCATCCAGTGCTGAGCTGCAGTGAAGGCAAGCCAGAAGTCTGGAATGGACCAAGAAATCTTCCGAACCTTCTCATGGTGAAATTGCTCCTAGTCCACCTGCTGTCAAATGTGGCATGTTGGTTATTTGGGTTATCCTCCCTTCTGTGGCACATTGCACACGGCGTTGGGAAGCCTGGGAGATGCCGTTCGATCCTGCACGTGCTCAGAGGGCAGCTGTAATTTCCACTCCGTGCTCCTCTGCTGGCAAGTGCAGTGTTTTTTACTGATGAAATATTTACAGTGGAGGCATGACACCAAGCAGATGTCTGCCTGGTTGTTTCACACAGGTGGAATTTTGACCTCTTTTTCTTTGGCAACCCATTGCCTTCCCACCAGTTTGTGTGATGTTTCACTAGCAAGCAGAAGTCTTCATCTTTGCACTCAAGTACTTTGAAACCAGGTGCTTTCCTTCATGACTACTGGAGCAGCTTTGTTGAAAACCAAACTGGAAGCAGCATCAAGTTCGTATCGATGGAGCAAGTCTTAGCAAGCTGCTGCTGGTAGGAAATAAATCCTGCAGCTAGGATGAAAACTCTTGCCATGATTAAAGGGCAAAATGCAAAGCCCTGGAATGGAAAGAAGCAATGAATTCATCAATACCAAGTGTGAGGGAGATGGGAAAGTCTTCTGTTGGAGGATGAGGCTTAAGATGAGCTGTTAGTAAATGTTAGTTATCTGGAGTGAATGCTCCAATTGGAACAGCAGCTTACTCCCAGCACGTGCTGAGAAGCTGGAATCTGAAAGATGCTGTTGTCTGGAAAAACCGTGCAGCTTGTCGTGACAGACGAAGACACGAATGGATCAAGCACTGCAAACTGTCATTCAGCAAACTACTCTGCTTGGAAATACACTTTTAAACTGATGCGCTCGTAATCTTTGATTTATAATTCACTTAATGCCTTTGTGCATCCAGGTTCCTCCTTTCCCTTTGTGCCTTTCTTTAGGTGGCCAAAAAAATGGAACTCGACACTTGTGACCCAGCTCCTGAAATCCTGCTGAATCAAAGAATTTCATTTCAATTTGTGCTGCTTCTTGGGAGAAGTCCAGATGTGACTTCTGGACTTTGTAGCTTCCCTCTGTATCCAGTGTGCATCAGCAAGTTAAATATCGCAGGATAGATACAAATGGTGAGTGTTAATACCTCCCCAAGGAGTGGGAGGTGGAATCTGTTTGAAGCAGACTGGGACCTGGCTGCTTTGTGAGCCTAAACAAAACCCCAGCTGCAGCCTGCCTGTGTCTGACTGGGCAGAGCTCGGTGTTGTGGCTGCTGGATGTTGTGACAGCATGTCTCCGAGTGCCCGGAGGATTTCAACAAAATGGCTGCGCTCCTCAGCTCTCGTTTCTATCAGGATATCAACAGGCTTGCTGCCCCGAGCTCCAGCCAGTTGTCCTCAGCTCAACGTGGAGAATTTAATAGATGCCTGTTGTAAATGAGATCTACTTCAGCTCTCATCAAACCATGTCTGAATGAAAACGGAGTGTCTGAATGCGTCAGCTTTCCCTTAGTTTCCCATCTGCTTCTGGCTGTTTCGTTCAGTCGTTATTTTTTGTTAAACAGAAGATGCTCTCTGTGAGAGCAGGCATCTCCCAGCACGGCACTAATCCTGTCTGAGCAGTGCTGGGGCCTGCTCGTGGTTAATCCCTGCGTGAGCATGATCGTGCGTGCAGGTGGGGAGCTGTCTGGTCAGGATGGGAGGGAGCCACTGTGTGTGTGACACCAGCATCCGCAGAATGCTGTGGTAATGCTTGCAGGTGTCCCAAGTGACTGCTGATGTCTCACGTGGTGCTGCTGCAGAGCTGTAACAGAACCAGTATCAAAGCAGGGGTTGGAACCCAATTATTTTGGTGTTGTTCTAACCATGGATGCAATGAGTGTGTCTTAGGACCCAGGTAAGGGACGTGGCTCCTCTGTGACTCTCATTGGGGTGGGTGCTGGGATTTATGTGATCCGGAGCTGCTCCCAAATAACTGAGAGAAGGATGTGTGTGCAGGCAGTTAATGCTGAGCAGCTGTTACTGGCACTTCCCAGGTGTGCCTGGCCATGAATTAGGCCAATCCCTCATGCCAGAGCTTTTTGCATTTATCTGGGACTTGTATTATGCAAACCAAGCCTGTCATCGCTGCCTCCCTCCTCTCCTTGGTCTTCCCTGCGTGATGCAGGCACGGATTAAATTCCTGCATGCAATATAACGAGGGCAGAGCAGTGTTAGTCCTCTGTATCAGTGAAACACTTCGTGAGGTTTTACATTTCAGATTGTGGATGGGCCAAGCAGCTATTTTTGGTAGGAACTTGTCGTGCTGCTGCTGTTTCCTTTTTTTTTTTTTTTTTTTTTTTTTAATTCAGTTAACATTGAACAAATTGTGCTGTAGCTGCATGAAGCTGAAGCCCAGCAAGCCACTGAGAGCTACTGATCTGTGTTGGATTTGTGATGCTTGATACTCACCGCGGATCAATTTATTTCCTTGCTAACAGCATAACTTACCATTCGGAACAAGGAAAACTTGTCTGTCTTCTCTTCTTCGAAAGAGAAAACCCAGACACTGCACCAGTCACCCCCTTAGCCTGCTAAGCAGTTAATAGGCAGTCCCCACTTGTAGCTTTGGAGTGGTGTGGGCCAGGGACTTGAATTACCAAGTTCCTTACAGCTGTGTACATCTGTGTAGGGCAGTACATCGAGCTCTGCTTCGAGGCGAGATGCGTCCTAGAGAAACGGAGATTTCCTCAGAGCAGGAGTTGTGCTGGCGCTGGGTGTTCAAACCAGGGTCACTTACAGATCAACTTGCTTGCTGAAAAATGGATGTTCACCTTTCGTTACTTGGCTCTAGAAAGCGTGCATGTTCAAATGAGCTATTCTGAGTTTCTGAAGCTGCTTTGCTTCATGCGAGTTTTTTAGGCTGGAGGATTTTCTTATTTTGGCCTTAAACTGTACTGGTATCGATGAGCATATGAACACACTGAAGAGGGAAAGGAGTGTGACTTATAGCAAAAACTGCAAGGCTAATTCTTTGTGCTCACGTTTTATTTCTGAGGCTCTGTTTCAGTGACTATTGGTGTTGCTGCTGGAAAATGCTGTCATGCTGGTCCTGAGTTCCTTATTCCTGCCCTGTCCCTTGTGCTGCTGCAGCTAGCTGTGTGGTCAGGCAGTAAAAGAGACTGGGGACAGATTAGAGGGGAAAAAAGTCAATTATCAAGGTGGTAATTTGCAGTGTTGCAGCATAAAGAAAAAAAGTTGCATTCCCGTGGGATGGCGAGTGCAGGATGTGCAGATGTGTGGCTGAGGGTGGGACTGATGCTCGGGCTGGCAGAGCTGGCTTCTGGCAGCTTGAAGTTGTAGCTATAGCCTGCAGGTTCTGAAATCACATTGCTGTTTTGTGTCCTACTTTCCAGCAGCCTCAGAGTCTGCTGAAAATCTGCCCCGAGGCAAACTTCCATTTTGGTGTCAGATGGCAGAGGACGTGCAGCCAGTCCTGGGGTGCTCTGCTGCCTGCGCTGTGTGCGAGCAGCCCTCACACTGAGCTGGAACGGCTTGGGTTTGGGGAATTAAGGCACAATTCTGGGGTGTAAGAGATGGCTTCTGTTGGGTTCCTTGGCTGGAAGGGAGAGGTGAAGTTGGAGGAAAAACTTGTGGACCAATTTCTGGACCAATTGTCCTTTCTGCATTGTAGCAGCATCCTGGTTTTATGTTGTGTAAGCACGTGGGGCATTGAGATGCTGGGCCTTTTCTGTCTGTCCAGACAAACTCTTTTTCCAGTGTATGCTAACATAATTTGTGCAGACAATATGTTATCAAACGCATTGACATCCTTATTATTTAAAACTTCGCTTTGGATTTTCACAGTGCCATTTTAACATGCTAAAACAGTTATTCAATTTTCTTTTTTCTTCTAGAATCCAGCGACTATTACTCGAATACTGCTTAGCCATTTCAACTGGGATAAAGAGAAGCTGATGGAGAGGTAAGCAGCCGCATCGCACGTTAATCCAGTAATAAATGTTTTGGCAGGCATGATGTGTAAACAGATGAATTGCACGGTGTGTGGCAGAAGAATCTCTTGTGTAAGCTGTAAATGTTTCCTCCTTTTGTAACTCTTAGTGGCTAGGCAACTCCTGGCTTTAATTCTAATAATGCCTGTTAGGCTTCAGAGAAGTTTCGGGAGTCAGTTGCCCCTTGGAAGAAGACATACCTTGGTTTGATTACCTGCAGCCACTGGATTTTTGCACTTTGGACTAAAGCAAGCAGGAGCAGGTTCCTGTTATCTTGCAACTGTTTTGGGTTTGGATTTAGTTACTTTTTGTATGTCATCCTAGCATGTATGTTCCTGACTTGTTTATTCCTCAGTCTTGCCAAGACCAAATTCATCTTGATGATGAAGAGTGCTGGCGAAGTGCATCTGCCTTATCTTCACCTTTGCAGCCCTAGTTTTTTTTTCTTTTGCATGGTGTGTATAAATAATGGCTGGAATGCTGTCTCCCTCTGAGCAGAGCAGTTTATGGCTGCTTCTCATCTTTGATGCCTAGTTCTTGGAGAGTGTTGCTGGTAAAAGTACTTTCTAGTTTGCTGGGTTGAACCCAGTTCAGTGGTAAAATTAACTTTTAGTTTTCATTGATTTTGTTGCACTGTTGCTGCTGTTGAGAAGATCCTAAGGGAGCTAGAGAAGTCGGCTTGCTTGTAGAAGCTGGGGAAAGAGGCTGGATCAGAAGGAAGGCTGCACAGTGACTTATGGGTGGTCTTTGTACCAAGTATTTGAGTGAGCACTGAAGGACTCTAGGATTTTGTTACAGCCATTTGCTTTACCCAGTGATCAGGGTAAGAGCAGGCAGGATGCCTTGCAATCTGTAAAGCTGTGCAGAAGGAGTTGTAGTATTGCTGGTTGGTACCAACAGGAAGAGCAGGTCTGCAGCAGTCTGCTAGCTGGTGGTTCTGGAGCTGGAATGTTTTCTGACAGGGTGAATGGTGTGTTAACATTTTCAGGTAGTGCTGGGACATCTCTGATGTTTTGTTTGGCTTAGATTTTTTTTCTGAACTATGGTTGTTTTTTTTTTTTCTTTTTTTAAGCTTTTCAGTCTTTGCTTTATTTTTGTTTGATTGATGACCTTTATTAGGCAGTGCCTGGAAGTATATGAAAGCTTTGTGCTGTGGCTGAATATAGTCTCCTTAAGGATATTTAAATTGACTACAACTGTTAAACATTCAGATTTAGTTCCTTCTGTGTAACTTCTGTCTCTTCATTCTTTCTCTTTAAGGTTCTTGCACTGGTTCCTTTGGGTGGACTAAGGGTTACTCTGGCTACCTCCCTCTCATTTGGAGATACCCCACAGAAGTGTATCAAACCATCATTTGTGTATCCAGGAGAATTTTTTTTTTTTGTCCTTCTCACTGGAAGTTTGCTTTAAGCATTGATTTGAAAGCAAAACAAACTTGAAGGGGGTGTCAGCCACTCCAGTGGGAGGTATTATTGTTAAAAGAAAGCTTTTACAGGTTGCAGCCAAAATATAATTAAGCACATGTAAATATTTACGAAGGTCCACAGGTAAACGTTTACTCTCTGTACACATTCATTAAAATACTTACCTTAATTCTATAGGATTACCCCTGTGAGAAACGTAATGTGTGGCCCTTGCTTATGCAGAACTGTTTCATGCTGCCCATAGTTCCAGTGCAGATACCCCCACTGGATTAGAAGAACACAGCAGGGTTTTCTCTCTAGTAGCTATTGCTGCTTTCTGTCACTTCTTCATCAGACAGCTGTCACCAAGGCCATGGCAGCCCTCTGCTGACACCACGTTCAGCCAGGAGCAGCATGCTGACAGCTGGCTCTTGGTAGAGTGGGGAAGAAGATGTTGTAATCGCTGCAGCATTGGGGTAGGAGGCAGGAGATCACTTGGACAGGCAGGAAGCAAAACAGTCAGTGTGAAAGGGTGATGGAGCTGGAAGTGAAGCCATGAGCTGGCTACAGATGGTGACTCTTCTTTTAAGCACTTGAGCTCTTATAAATTTGGCCTCTTTCGCTCCTAATAACCATTAGGAAAGCTTCCCAGGAAGTTCCTGTTGTTGCCTGCTGTTTGGATGGGTTTACTGCTTGCTCAGATATAATGTTTGGGTGCAGGTTCAGGTATTTGATAGCACACCAAGCCTGAGCTTGAGCTAAGTTGTTTAATGGTGTGTAGGGAGAGCTAGCCAGCATCTCTTTTGCCCTGGTTCATCGTGAATCAGCAGGACCTGGCAGGCAGCTGTATCAGTCTTCGCCTGTAGCAGAGCAGATAAACTAAGTGGCTTCTTTTTTTAGAGTGCTGCGTGTTATTTACTAGGGCTCATGAGATGAGCATTTCCATATTTTAAAACATGAAAACCTCTTTGTTGCTTTGTTGTTGCATACAGTTCTTAATAAGCAGGTTACTGCTGTCTGTGACAGCTTTATCATGAAATAATTGCATGGAGTTACTAAAGGAGCAGGTGTGTTACAGGTATTTATTCCACTTGCAGTGAAGTAATAGCCACAGCTGAAACTCTGCCTTATCTGCTGATGAAGTACTAATTATTTGACTGGGTCTGAAAGCCAGATTGGTGTTTTGGAGTGGGATAGTCTGAAGGATATAGAAGTGGGCAGTGCAGGAAATGCTCCAGTTCCTGATGTCCTACACGTGTCTTGGGGAACAGAGATGTTAAATTGTTTTGAGGAGAATTAATTCAGCATATAGCCAATGCCTGATTTAGTTGCTGGAGGTGCAGAGATGCTGAAGTCCAGCACAGGTGCTTCTCTGTGTGGCTGTGTCTCTGCACTGATCTTAACTTGGTGGCTTGGCTGCTAGCTCTGGTTGCCTCTCCTTACTTCTGTGTCCTGTCTGTAGGTCTGCCTGTCTCCTTTCCTTGGGGCATGCAGGTGCTTAAGGCTATTCAGCAGGACTGAGCAGGTTAAAAACAACAAAATAAAATACTGTTCATGGCCAGGTATTTGATATGAAGGTACACTGTGAGTACACTGATGCTGTGATATTTACAATGCCCTTTCACTAATAAATAGCCTCAATAGTGTACCAGAAGCTTTTTTTTTTTTTTTTTTTTTAAATGGAGAGGGTTTTCATGTTAAGTATTCCCTTGGATGTAGTTGTTATTATGCAGTTACCAACAGCAGTGTCTTGGTTTTGGTAATCTATGAAGAGATTATAGAAGAACTTCAAAAGTGTTTTCACTTGTGTGGCTGTTCAGTGCAAAACAGCAGAGAAAGCAACTCCATCTGTTATGAAATAAATGAACTTCATTAGCTGGTTGTATTAGTTTATCAGTCAGCTCTATTGAGCAAAATCTGATGTTGAACAGGCCGCTATGGTTCTCGAATGCCATTAGTGCTAGAATTACTGGATTTCTTTTGTGCGGAGAGAAGAGGAGCATAAGGGATTTAATTGCTGGGCCTGTGTGAATAAATACTAATGTCAGAAGGAGGAAGGAGGTGCTGTTGCCCTCCTCCAGGCTGAGAAGGAGGACCAAGTTATGAAGAAGCAGCCCTTTAATAGCCAGGACTTAGGGATGGTGCCAGAACCAGAGAGAATCAGACTTTGGGGTGGAGGAAAGCTCTGCAGTGAGGATAAGGCACAAAGCAAATCTTCCAGTTTCCATTTGGAAATGATTGTTGTCACATGGCCCACACCAATCTGGTGGGGTAGGGAAGGAGATGAGCATGTGTGCAGGCCAAGCAGGTGTCAGGGCATCCAGGTGAGTGGGAGAGGAGCGATGGGTGAAGGGCTGGTATAACCTGGAGCTTTCAAGGAGGAAAGATGGGAATTTAAAGGCTCTTTCTCTAGGGGGGATAATGGCATGGATGAAATCAAATAGGAAGGCATATGTTATGGATACAAGACTTTGAGTCTGTGCAGAAATACTTTGCTCAAGAGAGGAGTCGCAGAGCAAATGGAACCTGTTAATAAGTCCCTTACTGGTTAATTGGGGGATGAATGTTTGTTAAACTTAACAAGCGTCTTGCCACAGATCTGTTCAGAGCATTCAGTTCCAAGGAAAATCCAGATGTCGCACAGGAGAAAGACAGCTGGGAGGGTCCTAGCAATGGAAGTTGTACCAAGAGTCACAACAGGTCTCATCAAAAGAGACGGAGGAGACTGTGGAGTTTCTAGTAGATGGAAAATGTAGCTGCTAGCAAGGAGCTCTTGAGAAGGACAGGCATCCCATAGGATGCAATTGGTGGATATCTGCAGGAGGAACACAGGTGAAATTGTATGAGATCGCTGTGAAATCTTGTTGGAGCTGCATTTGTTTTCTCATCTTTGATTTGAGAAGGATGAATGGAGATTGAAAGCAGCTGAGAAGCTCTGCTGGGACAGTCAAGCAGAGGAAGAGTGTTATGTGAGTAGCAGACTGCAGTGCTGGCAAGGCTGCCACAGCTACCAAATACAAAATGGTCTTGAGGAAGAACACAGGGCAGAGGGGACCTGCTCAGATGTTTGGTCTGTGCTTAAACACGTAAACAAGTGGAGAAAAAGGTGTGGTAATAGAAATTGAGTCATTCTTAGCCATGGAAGGAACTGGAATAATCTATGGGTAGGGTTGAGAGTGTTGACACAAGGAGTGGTGGAGTGGTTGGAAGACTGCTGGACTTTACTCTGGAGTTCCCATTTCAGTTGTGTGTGCTTAGGGAACCCCAGGTTTTTCCTAGGCATTGTATAGAATTCACGTTTTCTTGCTGCATGATGACAGTCAGAGACAAATAGTTGCAGAAATGACTTGCTGAAAGCATCCTGGCACGATGAAGAGAGCAAATGCATTAGAAGAAAACAGCTTGGAGGAGGAGGAGGACCCAGTACCCCATTTCCCTTCAACGTGGGTATGGTTTGCACAGTTTCAAAGAGCAGAGCAAACGCTATGCAAAGTAGCAATGCAGCAGTTCTGAGGGCAAAATTAAGCCTTTTTTTATTATCTCTGTGTGGTTTCTTACTCCTTTGTGTGGCTGTGCTGAGTTTCTCAGCTGCCTCATTTGTTTCCTGGGGAAGTGTAGGAGGGACCAGGTGCTTCTGAGGTGGAAATATGGGCTATGGATCAAGTACCAAAATGTAAGCACCTGAATGTTTAGCAGTGCATCATTGCTTGAAAATGTTTAAATTGGATACAGGATTTATGCACGTAACCTGAGTTAGCTCTACTGCTAGCCTTGAGCCCAGTGAAATGGTGAGCTCCTCTCTGTTCTTGGGAAACTACTGAAAGGCCAGGAAGAAGATGGGTGTTGAGAGTTGGCTGCTGATGGTATTTGGAGGGGGGAGGGAGTTCCAGGTGAAAAAAACAGCTGCTGGTGTCATGGCTCCAGAGCTTTTGCAGATTTTGTGAGAGGAGGTCTACCTAATGACAGTGGCTGAGCCAAGTTCCTGTTTGTGGAGATGTCCTTGAAAACAGCCCACCATTACAGATATCCCTGGTGTTTCCATGAGCGTTGAGCCAATCATAAATGCCAGCAGTAAGGTTGCGTCATGGGATTTGTCTTGAAACTTTTCTTTGCAAACATAGCATCTGACCGCCTGCTCTTTTCAAATGTAGGATGTCCCGTGCTGCTTGTGCTGCATACAAGAACAATTTGAATGCTGGAAGCATTTTGTGGAGTTAAATATTTATCTGTGACTTCAGCAAACAGGCGTATAACAGAACTGCACTGAATTCACTTGCAGAAGTTTTCTAGATATAAGTAATCCTGAAGGCAAGCCAAATACCTTGGTTAAGCTAAATCCCTCAGCAAACACCGAAGAGCAGTGGCAACCCTCGTGTGCTTCTAGAATACACCAATACCTTCAAAATTCAGTGTCATGAAAATTGAGATGTAAAGTATGTGAACTGCATTAAGAAATGTATGAAGCAGCTGTGAACCATTTTCTGTGGTGCACTGACTCACGACGTAATGATCTGCAGGGCACTGCAGTTGGGTGGTTTGGCAGAAATGCCGAAATTCCATATTTATTTGTAGTGAGGATGGAGTCCTAGGATTCAGGTGGTATTACCTGAGTGCTCTTTGGTGAGAGATAGAAGATAGGAGCAAGAAGAGTTAAGAAAATGTCTGAAGTAGATGCTGCTTCATATCGATGTAACTTGCTGGTGATGGAAAAAGGGAGTGGAATGGCTTGTATACTGATGATGGCAAGGAGATGTACACGCAGGCAAGGTTAGCTGGTTAATTGTCAGATCTCATTGGTTCTTTCTAAGTGCTGCAGGCAGAAAGATGCAGTGCCTTGATATTGGGAAGAGGTTGGCATGCCTGCTCATGGTTCTTTCCAGTCTGACCCTCCTCAGGACCTCTTTAAGGCACTGAATATATACTAAACACACTGAGGAAAATGCAAAGTACAGGAGCTAGGAATGAGCCAATCGGTGGGTGATAACTGATGGCTGATCTCTGCCTCCTCTTTATTGTTGTCTTGATTAGAATGTTAGCCAAAGAACTTAAGTCAAAAAGAGAATTGAAGCTGAGAATCAAACCTGTGCTTTGGGAAGGTGTCCTGATGCCTGGGAGGTGAAGTGAGGTGTTCTTGTAGTTTGCTGCCCTTGGGCTTCCATACACGCTGGTCTCTTGGAGAATTGTATGTTATCTGAAATGCAGTTGAAGGGCTGGACATGCCTGAGTCTTCAGGAGCTTGCAGTCCAAGCCCCAGTCTCTGAATCCATGTTTGTGGTATTCACTCCTGTAGTCAGGAAAGCAGTTTGTTAACAAAGAGCCTGCTGAAAGTAGTTGGTGTGCTGTATTTGTGTGGGTTTTTTTTTCTTGAAGTATTGAAGCAACTTTGTGTGTTTAACTGCAGCATTTAAAAAACAAGTTCAAGGAAAGTAGTTAAACTCTCACTTTCCCCTGTGTTCTGCAGGTACTTTGATGGCAACTTGGAGAAGCTCTTTGCGGAGTGTCATGTAATTAATCCGAGTAAAAAGTCTCGAACGCGCCAGATGAACACAAGGTCATCAGCTCAGGATATGCCTTGTCAGATCTGCTATCTGAACTACCCAAACTCGGTGAGTGTCAGCATCCAGAGCGCTGGTTGGCTGCTAACTCTCCTGACTTTGCTATCTGAAACTTCACGTTTTGGCAGTTCTGTAAGGACTTCACCAACAGCAATTGAAAAAAGCCTTAAAAAAAACCCAAAAACAACAAACACAAAAAACTACAAAACAAGCTTTCATTTTTTGATTGAGCTTTATCTCTAGTTTAAGCCTAGAAAGCACCATTCAAGGTTGTCTCTTAATACAATAAACAGTGTCTTGTGGTCTGTGTAGTACAGTAGGGACCATGGAATGATGGATGCTTTATGCATTGTCTTAGTTCTTACTATGTGCCTCAACAGACTTTTTTTTTTTAAAGTAACTTCAAGAAGCAGTGGTTAAGATGGAGTGGTGTTGTACTTCAGTGTTTTCTGCAAAAACCTTGGAGGATGCTGGGCTCTGGGCAGTGGGGTGGTAAAGTTATTCAGGAAAAGGCAAGTAGTGGATCAAGTGATTTTTGAAAAGGTCAGATAGCAATTGAGACATGTAAATAAGTGACAGATGAAAGGGGAAAAAGTAGAAAGCCTGACAGGCAGAGGGATTTATTTAAATAGAATGCCAGGAAAGGAAATGGCTTCTAAAAGAAGTAAATAATAATGTAAAGTAGGCAAGCTACAGCATTCAGCATAAAACCAGGTGAGTCTAGGAATAAAATGAAGCTGTGCACTTCAGAGGATGCAATCAGTGATATTTCTGTCCAGTTCTTTGTTGTGCTACTGCACTACTTCTGTAATGGGAGGAGATTAGGGTAGAAGTACTTGTGGGAGCCCTAATTCAGTCTTTCAGTTTATGGTAAGATTGATGAGAGCACTTATTCTTTAGGTATTTGCAAACACTAAATATTCCAATAGCACTGTACAGTGATCCAGGGTTCTACTGTGTTTTGCACAGGCAAGCAACTTGCAGTAGGCTTCTCTGGGGTGGGAAATTCAGGAAGAATAGAAGTGGAAAAGTGAGAGTCTGTCAGTGGTTTTGCCCAAAGGCAGAGACATAAATCAGGAGTTCTTCCTTCATGGGATCTTGCCATTCCTGGTGGAGCTGTTTTGGCTCCCTGAAGTACCATAGCATTTACCTGACCTTTAAAGAATGAAACAGCCCTTTCCTAAGACTTCCACTCCTGCTCAGGGAGTGTTTTAACTTGCTTTTCAGCAGCAATGGAAACCACGATGAGCTTTGGGTAGCCTGGAGTCGAGTGCTCTTGCTGTCATGGGCTTACTTGTGAGCCTTTTCCTCACTCAGGAGTGAGCAGAGCAAAACTCAGTTTGAGGCAGAAGTAATGCTCAATGCTAAGATTGCTATTGGGCCAGTGACCACAAGGCTTTGTGTGTCTCTTCTTAAGCCATGTGTGCTTATGATTTCCTTTAGAGAATATTTGCAAAGGAGGACCATGGCTTGCTTTGTATGAAGTGCTTTTAAAAAAGAAAGATGTGTTTGAGAAGTTGTTCTATCCCTCTACCTCTCTAACTCCTATGTAATCACTCTTCCATGTTAGATAGTGAGGAAATAGCCATTCCATAGCCACTTAGACTATGGAACATCTTTGAAAACAGGGCAAGGGGCAAAACAGCGAGAGACTTCTTCCCCACATGTCCATCACAGGGAAAGGTCCTTTCGAATTTAGGTTTTATTCCTTAATGAATTGCTTACCTTCTTATTGCTTACCTTCTTTTTAGTGTAATTGTGCCCAGCACTTGCAACTGACTCTTTTAACTTTATGCTGCCTGAGAAGCTGCTGGAGAGAACTGCACAGAGCACACCAACACTTCTTGTTCTTGTAGTTCCAGTAGCATGTAAAAATAGCACTGGCCCAGTTATGAGAAGAGCAGCTCTTAACTGGAGCAGTAAGGCATTGCAAGGGAGCAGGGTTTCTCTACATTGTTAGTGTTGATTAACTTGGGGTATAGTTGAGGGAAACCTCTTGGTCTGCCTTATCCAGAAGCTGGAGTGTACAGGGAAATCAATGCTTACAGTTTCTGTAAAAGGCTGTAGTGTCTCTGTGTCTAAGGAGACCAAATTCCATTTGGTTCAAGTCTGTTTTGAAGCTGTTTTAGTCCATAGGGTAAGTGAGATATCTAACCTAAAATCTCAGCTTTAAATTCTCTGCTTTGGTCAGCTTTAACTCATTGTTTGTCCCCAGAAAGAGCTGTGCTTTTCCTGAGAGCACCTTTCAGCCCATGGAAAGCTGAGAGTTGCACCTGTTAAGAAATTTCTCACTGCAAGGCTCTTAGAATGCAAGATTCTTGAATATTGACCCTGCTGTGTGCCTTTGCAGGCGATGCTAGTCTGCTTTTTGAAATGTATAAAAGGGCAAATACACCTCTGGCATCTCATCCTTCAGATCCCGTGAGAGTAGGGCCGGGTGCTTCAGTCTTTTTGCTTGTTCCCTTGACATCTGCAGTCAGCTTAGCCAAAAATAATTGGGAACTCCCTCAAAATAAAGAAATGAGTTAGAAGATGCTCCAAATTCCTTGCAGCTTGGGAGGAGGTGTGATGGCTGCCTTTTTGCAAGCACTTAGCAAATCTTTTTGCTGCCTGAAATAATACAAAGAGTCTCAACTGAAGGTAAGCCGTTCTGGAGCACTCCCCTGTGCGTGCTTGCTGCAGGAGTATTGGAGTTTGCTAAGGATGATCTTAGTCCTTCAGATGGACTCTTCTCTCATTAACAATCAACATCCTGCTGCTGTTTGAGGCCCTTCTGTGGAGAATGCCAGGTCTCTTCTAATTTATGGAGATTTATGCAAGATGATGGCATCTTGGGGTGGAGCTCTTGTGTTAAGTGAGAGTAAAATGGTGTGTAAAGCTGAGCTGTGCTGTAAGTACTGTAAGCAAACTGCTTCAGGTAGTTTGTCTCTGCTCCTGGCTCTCAGTGTGAAATAAATTTCAAGAAGATCATAGAGAAGTCACTTATTTCACTCTTTCGACAGCAGCATTTTCTTCCCCACCCCTTTGTGTAACTGTTCAGCCCCAGATGCTATCTTGGCATACTCTGTGTAGGTGATCCATTCACAGGTGAAGTTGTCCTGGTTGCTGTTCCCAGCAGCTGATCATTATTGAATTTTATTTAGTAATTTACACCTGCCACTTAGCATCCTCATCTGATGAGCATCTGAGTTTCAGAGGGAAACCTAGCAAGCAAGTTGGCAAACTTTGTGTGTGCATTAAAATGGAAGTGTACACACTTGTATTTCTATTGCTCAATGCTCTCTGATCTCCTCTCACAACTTGTACAGAGGGAGCTCAATTTGTGCTTGTGCATAGCAGGTATGCATATTATGGGAACTATGGGCAGCACCCGTGTGTGGTAGCAAGCCATGAGGACCAAGAGGAGGAAAAAGGACTTGGTGTTATCATGTAACTGCCACCTGTTTGGTGGTGCTGCCTTTATTTTATTATTTTCCAAGAGTAAGATGAGGGGAGAGCCATTTTAAGATGAGGATCCGTTCAAATGGGCAGACAGGATGGAAACATCAGCCACGCCTTTCCTTGCTGCTAGGGCTGGGGATTCAAAGTCTGACTTTGAAAGCGTGTCTAGAGCTGTGTCAGCAGTGTTGTGTGGTGGTGATGGTACAAATAAGGAGCAGAGGCTCAGATTTGGTTTGGGGATGAGCAATGCAGTCAACTGCACAACACTGAGAAAGGTGAAATGATGCAGTGAATTTGTGGGATATAATAACCTGATATGTTGTGTTCTCTGTCATTGCAGTACTTTACTGGCCTAGAGTGTGGACACAAGTTCTGTATGCAGTGCTGGAGTGAATATTTAACTACCAAAATAATGGAGGAAGGCATGGGACAGGTAAAATGTCAACTTGTACCCCATGTCTTCAGAAAATTCTGGGTATGGGGAAGGAAGGGGAAGGTTCTTCACTAAAGATTAAAAACAAACAAAAACAAGTAACAGAAAACCCAGAAGACAGCAGTGACAAAGCCCTCATACGTGAGAACTTTGAGAGTTACAAACTGAGAGGCTGAGGGAGCTGCATGCAGTTGGTGCATGCATCTTTGCTGTGAGTGGGAGGAATCATGCTGTGCACAGCGGAACATCTGGGATGTGATGGTTAAGCCACTCAACTGTCTTTGTTATGGATTGTAGTGAAGTCTGTTGCCTTGAAATTCTTTGTGATACCAAAATAAAATAAGCAGTGTTCCTTTTATGATCTTTGTTTCTTTTTTCCAGACCATTTCATGCCCTGCTCATGGCTGTGATATCTTAGTTGATGATAACACAGTTATGTAAGTATTGAGAGTTGCTACTTCTTGGCTTTGCTCTCTTTTTTCATTTTGCTATTAACGTGCTATTCAGATGTTATGAAGAGCGTATAAAAAGCTGTGCAGAACTTTAATGTGCCAGTGAGGTTGGTGCTGAAGTATCTGTTTCGATACTAAACATTTTTTGACTTGTCTAGGTCTGAAAACTCCATGCCACAGAACATGAAGGAAGGACTTCTTGACCAATTTGGTCATTAAGACAGTAGGATAGACATGAGGAAGTCTTTCCAAACCCTGTTTAACTGCTCTGTGTATTTAGTTTCCTTCAGTTTATGTAGCAATTTGACTTCTCACCTGGTCAACTTGCTGGTTCACTGCTTCCTATACCTACAGTTGGTATGTGAATCAGAGGAAGTTGGTCCTGTGTGCTGTGCGATGCAGGGGATGTTTTATGCCTTCTGATAGAGAGAAGTTGACCCTCAGACATAAGATTTGATTAAAGGGGTATGTCAGACTGTGTCACTTGGCTCATTAACTTGTCTGGCTGAAGGATGACTGCTCACACACAGCGAAGCAATGAATTCCTTGAGCTTCTTTCTCTTTTATATTGAATGATGTTATTGCATGAGTAATATCCTTCATAATACTGAGCCTTGATTAAGTTCATTTTAATTCTTCATGCTAAAAGGCATCTAAACAGGAGCTCATTTTTTCTTACCTTACTCCTTCCTTCCTGAAGTCTGACTCACTCATTGATACTAATTTGCTGTTTTTTCTGTCAGTTGCTCCCAGACTGGTGACTTCCCATCTCCCTCTGCTAGCAGCTCTGTTACTCATAGTGTGTAGGCTGCAGAGAAGCAAACGAGCTGAAATGCTCTCGTGTGCTGTCGAGGGGTGCTTTGTGGAGTTCAGATAGTGGAAGCTAAACTTAAGTTGTCAACTCATGATTGAGATTTTTGTTTACTGGAGTCTGAACCCAACTTGCGGTGTAGTGCATTCACAGTGGGAAATTTCTCGAGGGTGTTCTTGGTTAGAACAGTTTGTGAGTAAGATGTGTTGTGTATCTCTTCACATAGGCAGCTGAAGGTGTTGGAATTGGTGGAGACAGTGGGTGGTGGCAGTAGCAGGATGGAAGAGGAGGAGAGCAGCTCTGGCTTTGTTGCTGCTGTGTGATATTTAACAGTAGGTCTGATGAGCCCTGTGATTTGCTTCATGGTTTCTGTAGTAGAAAGAACCACAACCACGTGCTGTGGGATTCTCTCACCTAGAAACAGGAGGGGCTTCTGACAGGGGAACGACGCTTGTTCACTAAAGAGAACAGATTTTCCTGATCTAAATGGAACTTGATATGGAGGTGAAAGCCTACTTGTCCCTGGTCTTATGGGGATTCCTGGGATTTCTGGGGGAAGGAAGGTGCATCTTCTGTGAAATCCTCATGTTTCGCTTGAAAACAGAAGATGATAATCTGCAGCAATTCTAGTAAATGGCAGGAACAAAGACATAAGTAATACCATCTGGAATCTTCACCCTCCCCTCCAATGTGCTTTTCTCTTTTTAGTTCTTTCCCTTTTGTAAAACCTCCAGCTCTAAGCTTTAGAAGCCAAAGAGCAGTGTGTACTGTCGAGAGACATTAGAGCTTCCTTATCTATCACATAGGTTAGATAGGCCAAATTATTCATTTATTCCTTTCTCAGTACTCCGTCTCAACAGAGCAGTACACGTGCAAACTGCGTTCAAGTATACAAGTCCAAGCTGAGCAATCCAGATGACTTGCCTTGATTTGTGAGTTCTCAGCTAGCAGATTGTTTGTTGGTCTTCCTCCTGTTCCTGTAATTGCTGAGCTGAAGCAGGGAGGCTTAGAAAGGGCCCCTTTCAGCTCTTTGGAGATCTTTAGACTAGCTGAAGGTAATCTGCTTCTAGCTCTTCTTCACCCTTGCTAAAGGTGCTGGTAATTGCTTTAAATTCACATGTAAAGTTTACTTTTCCAGCTTACTTTTGTACCTTGGCTTCTAGAAGAATGGACCCGAAGGGTGGTTTGTGGGCATTGGGAACAGGTTTCATCTCTTAATTTGTCATCTTTGTTTCATTATTTGTGGGGAGAAAAAACCCAATAGTACTCATCAGAGCCAAATGTAGAGCAGGTGAGGGTGTTGACACAGACAGGTCTAGGGAGGTAAGCAGAGGCAGTGGGTTGTGTGCTCCATGTGCTCCATGTGCTCTGGCCAGGTGTGGCTTTACTCCTCACGCTCCAGTTCCTCTTGCGTACATTAAATGTCTCTGACAAAACTTACTGCATTTTTTTAATGCTTTAGAAGTTTATGTATAGAGTAAGAAAGCGAGTCTTGGAATTCACGTGGCATGTTAAAATTCAGGTTTTTTTCCCTTTTTTGATTAGTTTTGCTCTGAGATTGCAGACTTATCACAGAGAAGGGCCTGATGAGATGCTTTGTCAGTCGGTTTGTTTTTATTTTAGCACTGGGAATTTGGCTGTCACGTGCTGTGTTTATGTAATAACTGGCATGTCGTTTGTCAAGGAGCTCCTCAACTGCTCAGGGCCAGGGTTTATGCAACATCCCAAGGTCACGTGCTTTCTTTGGTGCACGTTGGCATGATAACATGCAAGAGCACACTTGATTGTGGCTGCACCCCGAAATGGTGAATTAATTGCAGTATTTATGCAGTGTGGTTCTATCAAGCTGAACTCTGGGTTAACTTAAAACAAATACCACAAAGTGCATCCAGCTTTACGTTGTGAGGCTTTGTAAATGCAGATGTTTCTTTCATAACTTTAAAATTATATTATATTATATTATATTTTAAATTGTATTTTAAATTATAGTGGTCTTCAGGAATATATAATGAAAGAACTTACAAGATATATAGCATGGATAGTCTGCAAATACCTGCTGGGTCCGTGTGGCCAGGACAGGAGTGGTCACCGTGCTCTTAAAGGATTCCTGTCTGTCTAGTTTTCTTTGCCCTCTTCCTTCTGAGCTGACCTAAAGTTGATGTGTATACACCCTCTGTGATGTTGACTTTAAATCAGTTTTGAATGTAAATTGACTTTGGGATTTCTCGTGAATACAACAGAATTACAGCCACATTGATTTTAAAACTGAAATGGTAGCATTCCTGTGAATCCCAGGTAACGTTGGATCTATGAGAGTCAATGCAGCACTTCTTCTGAAGACTTGCAAAGGAGTTTGACACAAAGTATGGCTGTTCCGTGTGGATGAGCTGGTGAAGCTGTTTGCTCTGGTTCTTGGTCTGTCAAACTGTTTTTTGAATGAAGATCACCCTCACTCTTTAGGCAGTATTTCTCTTGGACTATGTGAGCTTTCTGTGTGATCTTGTAATTAATATTAGAAGTTAAATACGATACCTTTCAATTTCATAGCAAGAATAAATAGCAAATACAAAAAAGAAACCTGCAAGCACAGAGGGAAGAATCAAAATCATTTGTCTTGACTTTCTGGTTATGTAGGGAAGAAAGGAGTTTTCTACTACAAGAATGTATTTGTTTTTTCCTTTTCTGCAGGCGTCTGATCACAGATTCGAAAGTGAAATTAAAGTACCAGCATTTAATAACAAATAGTTTTGTAGAGGTGAGTTTTGATTTGAAATTTGTGATGGCTTCTGGAGTGTTTTTTCTCTGTATCTCTGTATTGAACCAGAATGAGGCTTCTTTATAACTGTAGAGCGGGTTTTCTTTTGTGTGGTCTCTAATCAGATGTAATACAAATCAAAGGCTTTTCAGGGCTTGTTTCATAGCCGAGTTAGTTACAGCTGTAGTTGTAGGAAAATAGTCAAGAAAATCTGTAGGACTGCAGAGGTGTTATGTAAAAATACAGTAAATATCTGTAGATAAGAGATGACAAGAGCTATTCAGTGTTTATTTTCTTAGAAGCACTTAATGTTTATGGTTATTGAATGCTACCTAAGATGCTTCAGACTGAAAATCATGAAACACCATTCTATAAAGAATAAGGTGCCTTAAACATTTGTCATGTGAAGTAAAGCAGTAAAATGTCTTTTAGCAAACTACTGCTAGTTTCACTGCTCCCAAAGCACCGTTCTGAGTTTATTCTGATTTTGAAGACTTACCTCTGTCTCTGTTTCCTGGTTGTACGTGTTCAAATCCACTGTATTATGTTCTTTCTCTTTATTTCATAGTGTAATCGGCTGTTAAAATGGTGTCCTGCCCCAGACTGCCACCATGTTGTTAAAGTCCAATATCCTGATGCTAAACCTGTTCGATGCAAATGTGGACGTCAGTTCTGGTGAGAGCAATAAAGCAAAAGAAGTCAAGGTCGCCTTTTACTTAACATGTTGAAAGTGTTAATAAAATGAAATAATGGAAGCTGATACAAGTTAATAATTAGTGAACTCAAGTGTCTTTCCCAAGCGAGATCCTTTTGTTCACCTTCTTTGTTTATAAGATAGCTAATTTACTTTGCAAGGTTACCTGAGTTGCTAGAAGGAAAATAAATCCCTGTCGAATCTAATATTAATACCCAGACTGACGAATGCAATGTATATCCAATTATGGAGTTATGGGATTTGAGGGTTTTTTTTAATATGGGTAAGGTTTCCTTGGGGTTTTCCATATTCTTTCAGCAGAGCCTCTCAGAAGAACTCCCATGATGTTAAGCAAGTTAAATAAAAGTATAGCTGTGTATTTCATTTGCTGTTTTCCCCTTACAGCTTTAACTGTGGTGAAAACTGGCACGATCCTGTTAAATGCAAGGTGAGCATCTCAGAGTTCTTTGCTGAATGTGTGACTTTGAAACATTTGCAGTCAACTTATGTGCAAGACATGCAGAAATGAAGCACAGGATTTGCAGCTGCTCACATCGAGAAGCATTTTAGTTCACCTGTTTAGATGGTAACATGAAAAAAATTAGAGAAGTCTTCCTGGATGCCTTTAGGATGCTTCACTTTATTTGTTAACCTCAGCCATTTGGGAAAGTGCCTGGAGGAGAAGGATATTCCAGATGAGACCCTCAAGAAGAATTAGAAAACTTCAGAAGCAAATGCTTCGCTTTACAGAGAGTGTTCCTGTACTCAGCATTTCTGCAGGTGCTCAGGGCTTCCACAGGACTGAGGTTTGTGACATGGAGGAAGTTGGGTCCCGGTTCTGGCACCTGCTTTCATACAGCATCCACTGCTTTTCTTGTGAAGCTGTCCAAAGCTGTAAGCAAACCTGGGATCCCGTGGCCCGTTGTGGAGCTCACAACAGATGTGCTTTGTGCCTTGAGGAGAGCAGTCTGTGCATCTCCAGTGATGAATGCAAAAAAACTTCCTTGGGGAATGGGGAAGGAAGCATCGCCAAAGGTGTTGTGCATTCTCTGGGAGACCAATCAAACCTGGGTCAGTTTGTTATCTCAGAGGTGCAGGCAGGCTTTTGTGATTGTGTTCACTTGATGCAGCCGTGCTTCCTCTAAGTTTAAGGGGTAAAAGCCTGAGTACGTGGCCAGGACACCAGTGGACAGTGTAAGTCTAAGGAAAATCTTGTGACTTGATACAAAGCTAGCACGGAGGGTCTGACAGCAGTTTTTGTAAATCACTCTTAGAATAATTCTAACAGTCCTGTGTGAAAAGTTTTTCTTAGTTGAACTTAAGAATTGCCAACTCACTGCTGAAGTGTTTGTGCGTCAGCTGCACTGTGATGGTGCAGCAGGAAGCATCTGCAGCTAAATGGATTGCTCTGCACTGCTTCCCCACATCACTTCACTGTTCTCCCTACCCAATTTACAGCAAGGCAATCCCCAGAAGATGGGATTTGGGAATAGTAATAATGGCTTAGAGTTCTGATCCTTTCTCCTCCTGGTGTGTGTCTAGGGAGTGAGACAGAAGATTTTTATCCACTAAAGGAAGCTTTGTGAAGTCACACCTCACCTCATTGTGGTAGCACTCAGCTCATAGGTGGATGAGCATTTCTTGCCATCACCTTAATGTAAGCAGCTCTCTTGGGGACCTTTAGGGTTCCTCTCTAACTTCTCCTTTGTTTTTCTAACAGTGGCTAAAGAAATGGATTAAGAAGTGTGATGATGACAGTGAAACCTCTAATTGGATTGCAGCAAACACAAAGGTGAGGGTTTTTTTCCTTGTATTTTATATGCACTATCTAATTCCTCAGTTCTAGGATTGCTTTTTTTCTGTCAGGTGTCATGAAGAACAAACTAATACAATGCGCAGTCAGTGCTTGTTTGAAGTGCAGCTGTAGGTGTTACTGCCTTGAATCAGGTTAAATAGGTGTGTTTGTGTGGAGGAGTTGATCGGAGGCCCAAAGGAAACTCAGGTTTCAAGTCTTGGGGCTCCTGTCTGGCACTGGTGGCTTCCCCGAGCAAATCACTGCCTCACTCCAAGTGTGTGAAACATGTTAACACCACCTGTGGCTTGATTCGCCTGTGATAATTTACATCTGCCTTTAAATCCCCTGGGCTGGTCTCTTGAGGAGTTGTTCATTTCCGTTGGGCATCATTCCAGATAGAGCCTGGCAGAACAGCTGTTAGGATTTTATTATGTAAATGTCTTCGTTCCAGCTAGCTCAACTTTGCATGAAACTTCGGCTTGTCTGCATTTGCTCGATTTGGGAGGAATAAAAGCAAGGGTTGGCACAGCAGGGAGGAAACAAAAGAAGCAGATGCCATCGGGGCCAGGAGCAGACCTGGGTCTCGTGGCTGCCAGAGGGGTGGAAGGAAGGTGGGGAGGGTGTTAGGAAATGGCTGCTTTGTTTTCTTAGCTCTGTTGTGTAACTGGTCAATGGTATTGTTTGCAGCGGCGCTGCTGCTTTCTGGGGCTGGCTGCATGTTTTTCATTGAGCTGGAATGTTGTATTATGCAGAAACACCCATCGGTGAAATGCACAGTTAACAGACTGCACAGTTTCAGCATGATTTTGCTTTTTTCTGTTTTGTGAGTTGATATTTGTGTGGTCCCTGCTTGGAGGCTGAGTATTGCTCAATAAAACGAACGTGGCTTTTTCTGGGAATTATGTGCTCAGAGATCAATTGTAGCTCCAGAGCTAAATCACGTTTATTCAAAGTTTGCTTGGTCTTCAGATATTGCCTATGCTAAACCTGAGGAAGAAGAGCCAAATCACTTGGGAGGGTTTGAGTATGCATGCTGCTTTTTTAGCCTTGAGGCCCAAATATTTGGAATATTGCCATGTAGCAGCCTTATTTTTCTTGTGATTAAGCCTTGGGGCTCAGGTGAGCATCTGCTGCCCTCAGGGTTTTCTGGTCATGGCTTAAAAAGCTCTCCATCCCATCGTTTTAAAACTAGCATCTAGACTTTGCCATTGAGGAGCCGTGCTAGCAGTATTTAAAGAGTAGCTCAGAAGTAGGATTGAATGTGAGCAGTAATATCTGTTTTTGTGGGAAACACCCATCCAGAGGATGGTGAACAGAGGAAATGAATGTGGCCAAGCCGTGTTGGCATCAGCCCAGCTTATCTGTTAGCTTCTGCCGTCTGGTGTCAGTGGCAAAAGAGATGTTGCCCTTGAACACCCCTGTCTAAGTTACTCCTCGAGATGTAAGAAAATGCTTTGGATCTCAGGTGCATTGAGTTTCTTCGCTTTGAAAAACCTAGAAGGGAAGTGGATCAGATACTGTCAGACACTATTTTCAGTTGCTCCTGCTGTCTCAATTTCTGGCATTTTTCAAGTTCTCTGAGCATGGCCCTGAGCTGCAGTCCTATCCCTTGTGCGCTCTGTTCAGGGAAGAACGCTTCCCAGCTTCTCGTGGTAGAGGTGCAACCAAAAATACCAATCTTCTTGGAATGCATGTGCTTGAAGTCTTGGTAATGCTTTGCAACAGGGGGACATGAGATAGGTTTATTCCACCTTGCTCTGGGAGGAGGAATAGGGGAGGAAACATCAAGCAGCTGTTGTATGAGAGAGTAGAAAAGTGAGCTGAGTTGATTTCTGTTCACAAACTGGAGTGAAGCGATGCTTTCTCTGGTGAGTTTTGTGCAGTGATCTGAATGAGAAATGAGTTTGAGGAGCGAGTTTTGTGGTCTCCAGTAGAAGTTGGATATTGCATGGTTGGTTCTTAGGAGGCCTCTATGCTATTTAACTTGCCTACACAAAAGATAGCAGCTCTTGCAGTAGCATGGAGTGCAGTCGCTGGCCTTGTACCAAGATGAGCTGTGTTCACGTGTGAGATCTGTAAACTAAATTAAAATTGAAGCCAATACAAGTGTTATCAAGCCTTTAATTCTCAATCTTTTTCAGACAAAAGGGTTGAATTGTTCAAGGTTTTGTGCGTTTCTTTTTCTCGCTTTGTTACACAGACTTGTTCTTAAATAGTTGCTTTCTTGGATAAGCCTGGCAGCTTTCTGGTGCTGTGTGGTTTCTGTGGCTTTGGGAACAAAGAAACCATGCAGATCAACTACGGTTGAACCTTCAAAGGATGAATGAAGAAAAACACAATTTGGATTTGTGTGTGTGTTTTAGGCTCGTAAAGTGTATCAGGACTGCCTGAAAGGAGCCTAGGAGGAAGAAGGGGAACAAAACCGCTGGAACAAGGGTTTTGAAGTGGATTTTTCTGTACTAGTCTTTCAGCATCTTTGAGTATTAAGAGAAGAAAAAGAAAGACGTTAACAATCTGGTATTCACCCAAGGCACTGTTTTTTGTTGCAAAATTAAATTGATGGTAATGAAAGTTGTTGATCTGTCACTAGAAGTGCCCCTGCCTTACTGCTTTTGGCTCCATCTCATTCTCTTCTGGGCTAGACAAGACCTGAACATCTAATGTGTAAAACAAGCAGTTTTTTCTTCCTCCTTCACAAAAACTATTGGGCTTTTTTACCCTCCAAGAGAGATTGTAATGGCACAAACCCATTTCTCTTTTCAGGTCACTTTTAATGCCTCAACATGTACTCTCACTGTACTTTGTGGAAGTCCTGCATTTGTTCTAACGTGGCAGAATCCTGGCTGCCAGCTGATCCTCCCTGGGTACCAGCAACTAACTTTGTTCTTCCATTTCTCGCCAGCATGATGTTGTGCCAGAACCACAAACAACATTTGCCCCAAGGTGTCAAAGTGCCATCTTTCCTCTCACATGAACAGGTGTTGAAAGTACCCTGCTTTGCTCCCTGATTCTAGGTGCTGTCACACTGTACGGTTTTGTACTAACTGTAATTAAGATCAGTAGTGGATTTAGTTGAAGTGCTTCATGAAATCTGTGTGGCACTGAGGATTCATTTTTAGGGGAGGTTACAGGCGAAGGCGTTGCTGGCAGAGCAGCTGATGAGCACCACTTGCCTCTGGGAGCCCTGGAGAAGGCTGATCTTTTTGCCTGCACTGACCTAAGAAATGTGTTTCTATTTAGCCTTTGCAAAGTGCCTTGTGGTGTTGTATGAACATGCAGCTTTTTGTGACAAAATAGAGATTGTTCTCCTTTGCTAGGTTTGCTTGGGCTGTTGTTTTGAAGTGCAGTGTGCGAGCATAACACCGAATTGTTTAGGGTGGAACGATGCAAATGAAGTCACTTCTGCATCATGATATGATAGATAATGTGCAGAATAATCTGCTGGTTGAGTAGTTTGATTTGCTGGCTGTGACTTTGCACGGCTGTAACTCTCAGTAAGATCTGCCTTCCTTATCCTCCTTGTGTATAGATCTCCCTCACTCGTTTCATTATTGGCTTGAGTGGATGCTGCTTTTTTCTTTCTGCTGCTGTTCAGATTTTCTTTTGCGTGTTCTTCTCATGGCTTTTCCTTAATTTTTAATTATGTTCAACTACGATGAGCTCATCAAGCTGGGATTTTCACAACTGCGACAGGTTAAGCTAAACTTGAGTCCTGGTGTTTGTGCAGGACTGGAAGAGTGAGAGGGGCTTCCTGGAGGAGGCAAGCAGACAGTGTACTGGTACTCTTCTGTGGAAACCATTTTTTGACTGAAGCTCACAAAACTGGATTAATTAATTAGAAACAAGCTTACCTGACTGGACCTTCATCTTACGGACAGTCCAGTGGAACTGGTGTGAGAGGGCTTGCAAAGGAGCTACTCTGCTTCATTGACTGTTTGTAGCCAGATAAGCATTAGTGGTAGGAAAGAAAGCAGGGCTGGATTGTTTTCCTTTTGTGCTTGCTTGCTGCTCAAACCTATCAGAGCGCCAAGCCAAAAAAGCCCTGGACCAAACAAAATAACCAGCCAGCTTGCGTGCGGCGTATTTCAAAGCACAAGAACAAGAGTAACTGCAAAGAAGCCTTCATCAGGCTCCTGCAAGTGTTCTGCTCCCAGATTTGGGGAATCTCATCTACGTGAGAAGCCCAGGTTAGGAACTGGACTTAGTCCTCTTGCTCGGGGTGCAAGCTGCTGATGGGATGGAGCGCTGCTGTTCTCTCCTGGCAGGATGGCTGGGAGAGCAGCACTCTCCAGTCAAGAGCCCTAATAGCGTTATGGCTCCCTGGCTGCACGCTTCTTCAGGAAAACCTTGTTGGTTGTGTGATGTCATGTGCTTCTGCTGCCCAGTCCTTCATTCTTCCTCTTCAAAAGCAGACAGAAGGAGCAGAGCAAGGCTTGGAAAAGACAGAAATGAAATCATCATTGAAGAGAGGGGGAATCACTCACTGTTTCATGTTGAAAAGCCCCTTTGGATGTCATCTTGCTCAGCCCTTCAACTCAAATATAGGCTAACCTCAATGTTAGGTCAGGCTGTACTTACGAGACTTGAGTTTTGCAAGAAGGAAAAGTAGCTTAGCACACTTGAACTGTGTTGGCCAAAAAAGAAGTTGTGATCTTTCATGCGAACCTCTTCTCCCTTGCCCATCTTCCCCTTGTAATATATTTGTCCTTTGGGATGAGTCACTTCTGATCCGTGTTGGACTCTTGCTCCTTTTGAGTTATTTTCTGAGCACTTCTCAGTGTGCAAATTCCACTGTCCCTTACAGTACCAAGAGGCAAGGTTGTTTGCAAATCTTGCTTGTGGTGATACCTGAGACACCTGAAGTGAGAGTACAGGCATCGGTTGGATTGTGTCCTATATAAAAGCAGCGGTTGCAGACTGATGTGTGTTAGTTACCTCCTTTACTGAGAATGATCAATACTGAATGTTGGAATAGGAAATCGTGCTCACAGTGTCTGCTCTGGTTAGCAGAAGGTAATGATGTGTTCCTGACTGGTGCATCTGCATTATGTTACTGTGAATAAAGTGCTGCAGGGGCAGGAGCAGGTGGCAGAAGAGCTGGACTGTCTTCCTTTGCTTGTAGGGGCAGCACAGGGATTTCTTTTTTGCTGTTCAGCCTTTGTGTATTCAGTAGGATAAAGAGAAATCTCTTCTTTTTAGTGTGCTACTTGAGTTGAGTACTGTTTTAGGAAGTGGCCGCGCTCTGCAGATGTATGAGAGGGATATTTTAAAATAAAAACAACCTATTCCCCAAAGATTTCACTGTGCCGTGCTGCTCTTTGATGTGTCCTCCTGCTTGGCAGAGGCCTCATACCTGGAAAGGAAGCCCCACGTGGGCTTCTGTAGAAAAGTCTTCAGTGAGCTGTCACGTGAAGAGGAGAAAAGGAGCCTGACAGGAGGTGTAGAAATGCCGCAGGAGGAGAATTGTCTTTTTAGCTGACAGAAGCTTCTTTGAAGCACAATAGATTCTTGCTGCTAGTTTTTGGATACTTCTGGGATGACATTTTACAACTGCAGGTGTCTCAGATTGATAGCAGCGTGGTACCAGCTCACTGTTAAGCTTGTTTCAGGCTTGAGTGCTGCAGTGAACCAAACAGTTGACAGTGAGGAAAGCCAGATGCCTTCCCCTGGGCAATTATGGATCATCAATCAATACTACTGTAATTTTGGAGAAGGTTGTGAAAATAACCCATCCAGTTTACTGCTAGGGATGTGCAATAGCAGTGTAGATGAAATGTGTTGTTCCTTAGAGGTTTAGGGTTTTTTTTCTTTTTTGGTTTGCTATCTGGTAGCTTTGAGTTTTGGTATTAAAAGACGTGACTTGGAAGAAGAATTTAATGATCAAAGGGGAAAAGGAAATTGGGTATTTCACTTGATATGCCATTTCTTGCTGCTATGGGAACCTTCTAACTTTAGGATGGTGGTTAAGGGGTACATGCCTGAAAGCCCCAGTGCTAAACCTGTTTTGCTTCCCCTGCTAACTGTATTCTGTGTACTGTCAACAGGAATGCCCAAAATGCCACGTCACCATTGAGAAGGACGGGGGCTGCAACCACATGGTCTGTCGGAACCAGAACTGCAAAGCTGAGTTCTGCTGGGTGTGTCTGGGCCCCTGGGAGCCTCATGGATCTGCCTGGTGAGTTTGGAAGTGGGCCTTGTGGGGAGGTGAGGAAGCCGTGAGAAAAAGAGCATTTGTTTGAACTGGAGTCTGGCATCTTTGTCCCTGTTACAGGTACAACTGCAATCGTTACAACGAGGATGATGCAAAGGCAGCAAGGGATGCGCAGGAGGTGAGTCCATAACCTTTGGTGGTAAGGGAAATCAACTCGGTGCCGTTCTTTCGGGCTGTCTCTAAACAGACATCAGCCCCAAGGAATTTCCTGAATTTGGGCATGAATCCAGAAGGCACCAGCAGCTTTGAATTCTTGCCTTGTGTAAGGTTCAAAATCACTTTAGCCCATTTTAAAGAACGTGGTAACTCAGCTGTTATCTGTCGTGCTGCCTTGTCTATTTCATAGCAGCTCTTTGCATGAAGTCATCTTACTGCAGATCAGACAGCAATCCCAGCACGCTTTGGAAAATGCTCTTTGCTGCAGAGTTCTTAATGCTAATCCTGAAGTGTTTAAGCACAGCAGACTTTTTTAAGTTATACAGCATAGACTTCAGTTATTCCACTAATTATACTTGGAGACCTGACGTAAGGAGAAATTGAGAGTGAAGCTGCAGCTACATTGAACTGCTTTGTGAATATGGCTAGCACAGCCAAAACCCCTGTTAACTTTTAATGGGGAGGAATTGCGTGCTGTGTGCTGCAGCTTGCAGAAATCATTTCCTGCATCTCTGTCAAAGTACCGTTACAGCCAAGAACCCAAGTATTTCCTGCAGCCCCACCTCCTGCAGATAGGACGGCTTGGCCTGACGCGTGCTGCCCTTGTGCAGACTCTGTGCAAGTTGAACCATGCCCATGTTGTCCTTGTTCTCAGCTGATCTGTCAGTGAGAAGAAGATGAGATTAATGATTGCGTATTGAGTCATCTTGGATCTCTTGTACTGCATAGCACGTGGCATCTTCCCCTGCCTTGTAATCGACGTGCCTAGGCAACCTAAGGTTGCCCTCTTAACACAACCACCATAAATGTTTAATTAGAGTTCCTTAATAGCCAAAAAAGGAAAATCTGCTTCTGGCTGTTTGTCGTGACACTGGAAGCATTTAAGCCCTCATAACTTGAGATGGGAGGCTGAAATTAAAAACTTCAGGCTCCAGCAGTGTGATTCTAATTATTTTTGAGGCTGGGAGTGAAGATGCTGCAGCTGTGCTGGGAAGTTCACCACATGACAGCAAGCTGCAATGGGTCTGGCCCCTCCTCTGGGCACAGAGTGGGGGTTAACAGTGCTGCACATTGTTGGCCAGCGAGAGGAGTGCAAACTGCTTTGGCGAGGAAGCTTCTTCTTAGTGTCAGGAAGAGCCTTGTGAAGGGCTTACTTCTCTCACAGCCGTTACTTTGTTTTAACTATTTGTTTTCTTTCTTCCTAATGGGAATTAACACAGAGATCCAGAGCAGCCCTGCAGAGGTACCTGTTCTACTGCAACCGCTATATGAACCACATGCAGAGCCTGCGCTTTGAGCACAAGCTCTATGCTCAGGTGAAGCAGAAGATGGAGGAAATGCAGCAGCACAACATGTCGTGGATTGAGGTGCAGTTCCTGAAGAAAGCAGTCGACGTCCTCTGCCAGTGTCGTGCCACACTCATGTACACTTACGTCTTTGCCTTCTACCTCAAAAAGAATAATCAGTCCATTATCTTTGAGGTAGGAGCAAACATGGTTCCCAGGAGCTCAGATAACAAAGATGAGTGAAATAGGGGTTTTCAGTTTGGAGAAATGGTTCTCTCCATTTGCGTGGAAGTTTTCTGAATTTTCTGTCTGCAGTACAGCAGCCCTGCGAGGCATTGTGTAGGTGCTCTGCTGGCAGAGGAGGCGGAGCTGCAAGTTGCCACACTCTGAAATAAGAAAAAGGATCAAAGTTCTGGCTTTGAAGTGGCAAAGAATGCACAAAAGCTGAAAGCTGGTGTTTTGCATTTCCCTGGTCTCTTTCTAAGGGCATTATCATTAAAATTGCACTTGGAGATTTAAATGATCTGCTTTGCAGGTGAAACTGTTAGCTGTTTGATTTGAAACAATCCTTTGCTGGTGCATAACCTAAGCAGAAGGCTTCTGTGCTGTGTGCAGAACTACTGAGCAGCAGTCCAAGCTGTGCTCTGATGCTGCAGTGCTTGTACTAGGAGTCAGCAGAGGCTTTGCCAATGCTGAGGATAAACAAATACACAAGGGGCACAATGGGAGATAATTTGGCCTGTACCACACTGTACTGCTAGTAAGGAAAAGACTTTTCAGGCTTGCCAAGGTATTCCAGATTGAGAAAGACGTAAGACTTGCTGGTAAATACACAGATTCTGTTCTGATCAAAGGATGAAATTTCTGCTCTTTCATTCGTGGTTCTCAGACCAGGTTACCTGAATATTATGCAGTTTCACTCATCCTGTTTTTTCTTTCATTTGGACTGATGAAAAAAATTTCTCCCTCCTAAAAATGCTTTTTTTTTCTTCTTCCGTCTTTGCAGAATAACCAAGCAGACTTAGAGAATGCTACAGAGGTGCTTTCTGGGTACCTTGAGCGAGATATCTCCCAAGATTCGCTGCAAGACATAAAGCAGAAAGTACAGGATAAGTACAGGTTTGTTCCTGAACAGCTATCTCAAAGCTGCCCTACCTACTGTATTGTCATCCATTGTGGTATGCTGTGGTGTGGCGCCTCGCCAAGTTGGCCTTTTCTCCAGTCATGTCCCTGGGAAGCTGCGTGGTGTCAGCCTCCTGCTGTGCTTTGGGATCCTCTGCCTGCCCCTGAGCCACAGCAGAGCAGTGCCCTGTGCCAGCCTCTGACATCTGGTGACCAAAAGCAGTGGCTCTCCATGCACTGCACAGAAGGAGCACTGAGGAGTGGCCAGGGCTGAGACGGACCTGCGCAGGCAGGTCTGGGGAGAACAAGGAGTGACTTTGTTGTTCCCAACCCACAATTTTGGCCTAGGTCAAGTTGCTGTAATAAAGCAGTCAGCTCTTTCCATTGTCTGTTGAGTCTGCTTGCACAGCACGTCCCTTGAGCAAAAAGCGAGTGCAGAAAAGCTGTACTGAGGAACAGGGAGAGAACTCAGGAAGAGAGCAGGAGAGCGAGGACCCAGGTGATACAAGTGCCAGTGCTCTTTGTAGTCCTGGGGGAATTGCTTTTGCGCAGTGGAAAAATACAAAGATGTAAAATGCGAATGAGTCACAGGATTATGACTTTTTTTTTTTTTTGAGGCGTTTTGCCAAAGTCACCAAATTTCTTGCATCTAACTTGGGGAAGAACTGTGCCCAAGTAGCGTAAGCTGTAGTGATGAAGGGGGCGTGAGGACTGGAAGCAGCCATTAGCCTGCAGTGGGCCAGTAGGCCGTTCTGCTGTGCGGGCTGGCAGCACAGCTGGCGCTGGACAAGGCTCACAGGAGACATTTGATAAATGGCCATTAAGCCGGGTTGGCTGTTTGCTTTAGGTCCTGTGAAACTGAATGCTCTTCTAGGAATGATTACATCTATCCAGAAGAAATTAGAGCATAATACAGCTTGAATTGCCTGAAAACAGCATCCCAAGCCTGCCTTCGTATTTCTGGAAAGCCCGTGCATATCTGTCAAGCCTGTGCAGGTCCCAGTTAACTCGTTTGGTCACATCTTAATCATGTCCTGCACAGTGCTCTTTGTGTACTGCTTATGGAGTAACGATGCAAGATTGGAACCAAGGATGTTACTGAGGTGGGCAGGTGGGGTTTGAAGAACTGGGAAGCTCATCTCCTGCTTCACAAAAGCTCTTCTGGAAAGCAGGATTAAACCCCCATCACTACAAAGGAACTGAAGTTGGGAAAGCAGGAACTGTTGCACGTTGGCTATCACATGCTTTGTTAAATCAATGGGACTCTGTGTGTGATGGCTTGTGTTGCAGCAGCTGACAGCAAGGGGAAGAGACAGAGCAGTTCTGTGCACATAAATCTGCCCCATCTGATCAGGTACAAAGCAGTGTTAGAGCTTAGAAACTAACAGTATTAGAGCTGCTCATTTATAGTTTGCTCCTGGAGCCTGAATACTTTCAATGTTTTTTCTGCTTTTATCTTTTTAGTTGGCTATCGCACTCGAAATGAATATGGCATCTTTTGATATGTTCCTATGAAATCCCTTTTCCTCACTATCATTCTTTCTGGTAGGACCGTACCTAAATCTGGAATCAGTTTATTTGCAGCTGTATCAGTTGAAACGAGTGTAGGTGTAAAGAGTTTGCAAGGCACTGGAGTTAGGGGTTGAAGCTTCTCTTGCAGCCAGGCCAGTCCCCTTCCTGTAGTCTGCTCTCAGTGCTTGGCCACATCCATTGGGAGCCAAGCAGGGTCAGCATTCCCAAGATTTTGCCCGGCCTGCTCTGGGTTTGTCGTGCGCCAGCTCTCCTCTGAGCGCGCTCTCTCTCATTTCAGGTGTCAGTGCTAAACTGTGCTTTGGCTTTTCCAACTAGCAGCTGCCACTTCTTCATTTTTCAGTTATGAAAGCTCTATTATTCAGTTATTTCTCATCTCTAGGGACTTCGGGGATGCTTTTGCATGGGGAAACTCTCTAAATTTGCATGATGTTTTTTCAACCAGGGACCTGGAGCGAGTGACTGGAGTAACTGAAGTCTTAATTAGCGCTGTTAACTGGCTACAACTATAAAGCCCTTCTCAGGGGATACCCCCTTTTGGAAGCAAGGCTTAATTTAGGTTTGCATTACTCAACGCTGGGAAAGAACTGTGCCTCCTAACCTGCTTTCTCTGTGCTGTCCCCCCTCTGCTGCAGATACTGCGAGAGTCGACGAAGGGTTTTGTTGCAGCACGTGCATGAAGGCTACGAGAAGGACCTGTGGGAGTACATTGAGGACTGAGACTGGCCCCGCATTAAACGAACTCTGAAACTTTTACCATCTAGAGCGCTCATGCGATTAAAAAACACACACAAGGCACTGCGCCTGTTACACCGCTGGTCTGTAGAACCGGGATTCTGTTTTGTTAACGGAAAATTTAAGTAAATTATATTGTAATAAAAAAAAAAAAAAGGTAGATAAACCATTGTACAACAGTATTCTAGGCGGCCAATAAGAGTGTGACAGACTCACTAAAAAAAAAAAAAAACCAACAAAAAAAAAAAACAACCCTCCAACTTTAACTTGTAACGTAGCTTCATTTTCCAAGCCGACTCCTTTTTCTTTTCTATCTTTCTTTTCCTGTGTGTAGTACAGATGAAATTTAAACAGTTTCTTGACACTGCTTTTCATGTCCAAACCAGCCATTTTGATGTACTTTGGTAAGGGGGGATGCCTCCTGCCCCCCTCCTCCTCTCTGCCCCCCCCAGTACATGGATGAATGTTGATTGGCTCCTTGTAAAGGTGACTTTTTGGGGAGGGGAGGAGGGGGGTACACAGCAAGGAAAAAAACTTTGTATATGACTTTTAAAACAGAAAAAAAAAAAAAAAGAGGACAACACAGTATTTTTCAAAGTTGTATATAGCGCATATGCATGGACAAAGAGCAAGCGTGGCACGTGTTTGCATAATGTTTAATTACAAAAAAAATATTTATTCTTTAAAAATCTTCAAGATTATGTCTATTTGCTGTGCATTTTCTTTCAGTTTGATTTTTCTTTTATTTTTTTTTTTTTCCTCTTGTTCTGTTTTCCCTGGGATGGGGTGGGGGAAGCGTGTGCTGGCGGAGTGACTTATTTTTGAAGGCGTTCACCAGAGAAGCTGGAGTTCTCCTCTTCATGCAGTTCCTTTACGTCCGTCGTTCTGTGCCTGTTGCTGACCCGTCCCCCTCAGCTCCTGGCACTCGGTATCCAGGTGTGCATTGCATTCATGAAGAGTGTATGTTGTGATTCAGGATGCTTTGCCTTTTTTTTTTCCCTTCCCCACACTGGTACTGCTTGACCTGCCCCAGCCCAGCTCTGCTGTTCCCATCCACGCACACAGGATGCTCTCGGCCTGGAGGAGCTGTGTGTGTGTGTGTGTGCTCAGAGTTGTTTTCTTATTTCTCCGAACTCCGAGGCAGGAAAAGGAGGGGTATTTTGCACCACTTCTCCAAAGACTATGGCAAGATTTTGGCTGTGGATCTCCTCTCCCATCCCCTCTCATCTGTCCAACGGAGCGTTCCTTGCTGTTCAGTTTCACTTACATTATAAGAGTCGTAAACATTGAAAAGGAGAGATGATGGAATTGTCTTTGTGTTTGTTTTGGGCTCAGTTACCGGGCGCGGTGTCCCGGCCACTATTTAACACTCCATCTAGCGCAGCAGAAATTGAAATCGAGGGGGTATTTTTCAATTCAAAGGGGAAAGAACTAATGAGCTAGCTGCTGAGTCCATTTTTATGATTTCTGTAACAAGAGCTATGTTAAAGTAAACGATTGGTGGTGGTTTTATTAAATCTACTCCTGTATAGGAACTCCTCCTGTGGTATTTTTCGCCAGGCCTCGAGCTCTGTGCGGCCTCCGGGGGGAGGAGGGGCCGAGGGCGGCTCCGCAGGGCAGGGCCGGCTCCGGGGAACGCCCGCAGCGCCGCCATGTTGCGCCGCGACCCGCGCCGCCCTTCTGCCGTCGGAGCGGCGCCGGGCGAAGGGGGGCGGGCGGGGCTGCGGGGCTCCCCGCGCCGGTTGGACGCTCCCCGGCAGAGTGGCGGAGCGCGTGAGGGCGGGGCTCGATGGAGGAAACCGCCGTCGTGCTGAGTGCGGGCGGGCCTTAGCGCGGTCCTGATCGCAGCCCTGAACCGACGGCCGCCCGGTCTCCCCACGCTGCTCGGCGGCTGCCCGCCCCGCCCCGCCCCTCCCGGCGCCGCCCACCGCTCCCCTCACGGCCGCGCCTTCCCGCCCCGTCACCGCGGCAACCGCGCTCCTCCTGCCGCCATGGCGGAGCCGCAGGCCGGGCCGGTGAGCTGAGGGGAGGGAAGGAGGGTGGGCTGCGTTGGGGGCGCATTCGTTTTGCCTCTGTTCGTTTTATTTCTCTTCGCTTTGCCTCTGCGTTCGCTTTATTGCCCCCTGCCCGCCTCTTCCCCCCCCCAAAAAAAATCTTCGCCGAGTAGCCGAACTTGTCGTTGAGAGCGGCGGGAATCGCTGGGGGCCGTGCCGCCCTGCTAACGCCGCGCTTCTCTCTCCCTAGGTTTCTTCGTCGGCAGCGGTGGCGGGACCGCCAAAGCCCCATCCTAAAAGAGGTTGGTTTTCAGATTTGGTTGTTATTCTCGGGCTGGTTGGTCGTAAGATTTCTTTTAGAAGAAGTCTAGCAAGGATCCAGTGCTCTGTGGGAAAAATGAGGCAAGCGCCGCGTAGAATCGTGGGATGGCTCGGGTTGGGACGGACCGCAAGGATCGCGGAGCTGCACTCGGGCTGCCCGGGGCCGCCCATGTCCTGGTCCTGGTCAGCTGTGGGCAGCAGTGCCAGCGCCTCGCCGCCTCTGTGCCCGCAGTGTTCTCCTCACACCTCACCTCAGGGTCCTCTGTTAGTTTAAAGCCGTTCCCGCTCGTCCCATCTGTTGCTGTCTGCCATGCGCACAAAGCCACTCTCCCTCCTGTTTTGAGCTCCCCTCAAGTCCTGGAAGGCCGCACTGAGGTCTCCCCGCAGCCTTCTCTTGCCCAGGCTGAACACCCCCAGCTCCTCAGCCGTCTCCATAGCAGAGGTGCTGCAGCCCTGGCAGCATCTCCGTGCCTCCTCTGCCCCGCTCCAGCAGCTCCGCACCGCAGCTGAGGCCTCACGAGGGCAGAGCAGAGGGGACGGTCCCCTCCCTGCCGCTGCCACCCCTCTGTTGGTGCGGCCCAGGATGCCGGTGGCTTTCCGGCCCCCAATGGACGCTGCTGCCTTGTCTGTGGCTTTCATCCACCAGAGGTACTTTTTTATAGGGTCTGTGCAATCACTAGCTTGGTGCTGTTGCTGGCATACTTACTGTATGTACAGAATGCTTCTTGTAACCGGAGAGACTTTGTTTTATTGCATACGTATTTCTTGGGTTGTTAATGGATTTGATCGTCATTTATCTTTTTAAATAAAGAGTGGCTTTGTACTTTCAGGTTCTGTTGATACTTGCATCTATCCACACAATGTCTTACTGTAAAAATGATCTTGAGAAACTAACATCACGTGCTGTTGATATTCCACATTTACATTTCCAAAGTTATGAAGTAAAAGGGAAGTATGAGTGAGATCAAACCAGTCAGGTTGGGACGTAGCTATCATTTGCTATGTTATTTTCTTATTTAAGATGTTGTTCTGAAATTCGGGTTGAATCTGACCTGGAACAGTAACAATTTCAGTTACCGTTTCAAAAAGTCTGACTAAGTCCTGGTATTTTGCAAGGGGTCTCCTAGAGCCCACTCAGCTGTGCTCACTCTCCTCACGCAGATCTGCTCAATATAGAGACCTGTGTACCTGTGCCTGGGGGAGATTTGGCTTTTGCAGGTTTCCCTTCATCCTTCCTTTTGGGGTGGCCATGCTAACTGTGTGCAGCCCTCGTTTCACCTAACTTTGTCAGCTTGCCTCTGGTGCATTGCCTGGAGTTGAGAAGGGACTGCTTTTGCTTCAGGCCTGAACTCAAGTGAAAACAGACTTTGGTTTTATCTCCACTACCAACTCCTTTGGGGTAAGGGCGGCTGTTATGTTTTCCCTGGAGGCACTGATTGACTCCACAGCGAGATGGTTTGTCTCCATCCTTCTCCATACAGATGATGACTCTGGGCCCCTCATCCCCAGTAACCCCACATCATTACCTGTGATGTTTGCAGGCTGGGAGGCTATGCCTTCTGCCTGTTTTTTTTTCAGCACACTGTGTGCCTTCAGATCTCTAAGGCAGCTACAAGACTGATGGTGTTTGCCAGGTGATGGGCTATCACCGCCATGCTATTTCCTGGCTCTATTAAGTCAACTCTGCATAATTCATGAGTGAATGGAATAGCTGAGAAAGAAAGATGGGGCCATCAACCGCGCAGACAAGCAGTAGGGGTGTGCTGCGTGGAAGCTGCCTTCCCTCTGTCTGCGTGCTTGTTAAACCATCAAGGCTTCCTGCCTTTAAGTGTGCAGGTTTAGTATTGATCATCTGGGAGGGCGAGATGAGACAGTTGTGACTTTCTTAACAGGAGCATTTTGCAGATCTTGCTGTTTGATGAAGCATTACTTGCTCGTCGCTGTTGTTGAGGAGCTTTCTGTCATAATTTGGCATTTTGCATTGCAAGCCTGAAACCGAGCTGGATGCTTTTTTAATGCCACCAGCACTTGCTGGGGTTTTAAGGCTGCGTGGAAGAATTGCTCTGTCCCCTTCACCACCCGATGTTCCTCCACCATCCTTGATTTGGCATCAGTGTTCATACAGCTGTGTGCCAGAGGGGAACAGCTAGTAAATGGAATACAGTTCTTAGTGTCCCTGGGTCTCCCTGGAGTGCCAGTGTGATTCTTTGGTCAGAAGTAACAATGACAAAGACAAAAAAAGAAATCTAGCTTGGAACTTGTGTAATTCTGTCAGCATGCCAAGGTGAACACGGGCATCTCCAGTACGTGGGGCAGCCGTGGCATTTCTGAAATGAAAGGGTTTGGGGACCTTTGCCATTAAGTATTTGACTGCACTGCCTTCTGTGCAGTGGGCAAAAGCTGGTCTGAGCTGCTGGTTAATCCCTGGGAAATGAGGGCAGCAGCAAGATCTGCCATAGGGAGTGATGTAACAGTGTCCTGTGCCTGTAAGTGTGCTGCTGGGGCTGTGTCAGAAAGGAGGAGAAACAGTGAATAAAAGCAATGCCGTGTGTTCTGTGGGGAGTTTGGCTTCTCTAACCTGTGGCTGGTTTTTTTTTCTTTTTTTTCTTTTTTTTTTTTTTAAGAAGAATATTTCTAGGGTTTCTTGTTGAAGTCTCTCTTCCTACATCACGCCTTGAAGGAGCCAGGCAGATCTGTGTCTGTTGTTTTTGTGCAGAAGAGTGCTGCTAAATTTACTCTAAACTGACATTTCGGAGCACTGAATGGTAATTTTCTTTGCAGCAATTTGCCTTTTTAACTTGCACTGCATTTTCAGGTGGGATGCAAGAGAGATTCTGAAGCCAGCATGAGCACAAGCGAGTTGGTGAGATACAAAGTCGCTGTGATGTGGCAGCGTGTGGCCCTCTGCAAAAGGTTTGGTGCAGATTGAGTTTGTGCCTGAGCAGAGCACGTGTTACAAAACCACTGACAGCACTGTACGCAAACGGGGCACAGTGTGGCTGCTGGAGTCCTAACCGGAATTGTCACCGTGGGGAATCCAGGCCGGTGCAGCTGCCTGTGTTTGCACTAGGTAGCAGAGAGGGCTGAAATAGCTGCTTCTGAAAACGGCTCGGATTTGCAAGAAGTAATTTGAGTGACGAACTGCAGACATGTGTTTGGTCTCTCGGTGCAAGGATTGAAGGCAAACCCCTGCGAGTGCCTTGCCGTGGCACTTGGGGACGGTCGTTACTCAGCGAGTGACACACTGATAGCTGAGACCATTCATTGTTTTGTCCTTTACCCCCCGCGGAGAGAGCCGCTCAGAAAGGCAATTCCTTTTGTTGCTACATCAAGATCGTAGCTCTCCCTCTGTTGATATTTTGTCCCCAAGCAGTGGGTCAGGGAATAAAGGGAGCTGTGTTCCCTGAAGCAGTGCGGAGTTAGCATCAGCCTGCCGAGGTGGGGTTTGAATCTCCTGGCTGCATTTTAAATTCATCGGGTATTTTCCAAAAGGCTTTACTGGTTTGGATTGAACTGGTCTGGATGTGTCTCCCATCCTTCCTCTTTCCTTTTGCCACGCAGGCAGCCAAGTCTGCTTGCACTGATAGCGCTGTGGTGGAGAAAGCTCTTTTGTATGGCTGATCTGTTGGGGGATGTCGCTTGAATTTATCTCATTGTGTCATGGAAAATTCTATTTAGAAAGGCAGTTCTGGGCTCTTGTGTTAGCTTAGTAATGGTTCAGGGTTGAGTGGGGCAATTTTTAATGCGTTTGGATTTCTACACAGATCTTAGGTTTTGTGAGATACGGTGGTGGCTTTTTCATAGTGAGATAAAAGGAATAAGTAGAAAGGTCGAATATAATAAACACACAGCAGCAAAATAGAGTGTGCTTGGGGTCACTGGAATAACAGGGGCCCTTCAGGCTGTGAAGAAGGAGGATCCCAAATGGCTGCCACCCACCTCTGTGCTCACCCAGGGCACGGGCAGGTCGGTAATTTCCACAGAATCACAGAATTGTAGGGGTTGGAAGGGACCTCCAGAGATCATCGAGTCCAACCCCCCTGCCAAAGCAGGTTCCCTACAGCAGGTCGCACAGGTCGGCATCCAGGCAGGTCTTGAACATCTCCGGAGAGGGAGACTCCACCACCTCCCTGGGCAGCCTGTTCCAGTGCTCCGTCCCAATTTCCACAGAGAAGCTGTTCCCTTTGTGAGCTGCAAAGGCATTGGCAGGGATTGGGTGTTCTTCCCTGACCTGCGCAGCGGGATGGTTTTTGGATGTGTGGCAGGTATGATTTTTCTGGTTTACAGGAAGGAATTCTGATTAGCTGTGACCTTTGGCCAAGCGCTTCGGCTTCGTTTTTTCTCATTTGTCAGCCAGTGCATCGCTTTAATCCTAAGTGAAGCTTACGTGAGTGCTGCAGGTTTCCAGTTTGCGATGCGTTTGGAGGCGCGAAGTGCAAACTGCTGTTTGAATGCATCCGTGGCGCTGCGCTGCTGGGGATGGCGGGGCGGAGCAGAGGGGAGGAGCGCCGTGTGCCCCGCTCAGCTCTGCCTGCGGGCCGTTTCTGCGGCTCATCGCTTCGCATCACAGCGCTTCTGCACAGCCCGCAGCTCTACGGCTGCTGCAGGGCTCGGGAAGCTTCGTCTCCTTTGCTGTCCTAGGTGGGTTCCTCTTCTGTCTTGTGTAATTACAGTGTCACCAGCCGGGATGTGTAGTGGGCCTCCAAAAGGGAGGAGGTGAGTCATAGAATGGCTTGGGTTGGAAGGGACCTCAGAGCTCACCCGGTTCTGACCGCGTGCAGCTCTGATGTTACTGCAGAGGAAGGTGCTGACCCACAGTTAAAGCGGTGGTGAGGTGGGCTTCTCACTGGTAACACACGGGTGCTCAGGGTCCCTCTGTAAGTGACAGCCAGGTTTGATTTAGACCTGGCTGTTGGGAGTAAATCAGCAGAGGTGGGAAGCGTGTGTTTTGAAGCTGTGGTTTCAGCCCGTTCCTTTGTGCTCTTTTACCACTCAGAAAACCAAGGTGTGGACAGGTGACAAAGATGCTGCGTTTCTGCATCTCTCCAGTGTAGTTTCTGTTGTTTCACTGGATTTTGGAATATTCTCAAGTGATGTTTATTATTCTTGTCCAGCTGAATCCCACAGCAGCATTCTGTTCAAGCACTGATAGTGCTGTCCTTTTCCTGTAGGTCCTCATCCTTGAGGATGAAGATAAAGGCAGCGGGTTCCAACAACAAATAATTGCAGGTGCCACTTCCATGGGCAGTAGAACTCCCTTTGCCTGGTACTGACTCTTGTTGGGAAGTGCTCACGGTGCTCTCAAAGTGTGACTGTTGGTTAAGAAGTAACTATAGCGTGTGCAGAAATAGACAGAAGTCTTCAATGAGCTGTGCTGTGGATGCATCTTGCTTTGTCCCCAGGCAGCTGACACAGATAGCTGCTGGGCATCCCTCCTGCTCCTGCCTGCGTGCTGAGGGCAGGCCGTGGCGGTCCCTGATGAGCAGGCATTGCGCACTGCTGGCTGGGCAGTTCCAAATTCCTGATGGGTTTTCTTGAATCAATATCAATGCATTCCCTGAGCCAGCTTCAGAGCTGCCTTTGAACTGCTCAGAATGAAACTACCCGAGGAATCCAGATAAAAGATTAAGGATACTTCTGACTGTGTCAGAAAGGAAGGACCTCAGTGGAAGCGTTGTGTGTGTGGGGAACAAATGCATTTCCAGGTGTCTGATGTACTGGATTGCTCCTGTTTGCCCATGTGCACACCAGCTTTTGGCGTCTGTTTCAACCTTCAAACTTGGTGTAAGAAAATGATTTCTAAATAATACAGATTAGGTGGCAATGTCATCATTGTTCTGTATGAAGATATGGTATTTTTCTCTTTACAAATGGGTAGCACTGCTGCAGGTATTTTGTTCATTATGTGCCACAGGAGGTTTTTATTTTGAAGAAAGGCGATTGATCATTTTTTGGGTAATTAAATTGTATATAACATTTCGCTTCATCCCTTTGGCCTCAGACCAGCAGCTCAGGAACCCCTGCATCGTAAAGAACTGCAGGCGCTGCAGTTGGAATGTGCTGGTGCAGCTCTGCCCTCTTGTGTGTGCACATTAATGTCTGCGAGAGCACATGGGGGGCCCTGGGATGCAGCACAGTGGGGGTGTTGTTCTCTCAAGGCCGTGACACGTGGAGCAAGCCTGCTCCAAACTTAGGCAGTGAAAGGAAGCACCAGCTCTTGTAGCAAGCGGGTACCACTGGAGTGTCTTTTGCTGATTTGGTAATTAAGAAATATGCAACACTGGGTTAGGGGAAGCAGGTGGGGGAGGTACAGCTGCAGCATGCTTCTTATAGAACCACAGCATTGTGCAATGGCTTGGGTTGAGAAGCACCTCAAGCTGAGATCAGGCTGCCCAGCACCCATCCAGCCTGGCCTTAAATACTTCCAGGGTTGGGCATCCACAGCGCCCTACCACTGAGCTTCCTTTAAAAGCCCTTGGTGCTAGGCAGTGCCTTCTGTATTTTAAAGCCATTGTGTGCCCGAGGTACTGCTTATGGAGGAAATGGCAGCTCCTAGTGGGAGTCTCTAGGAATTACAGCAGCAACAAACAGTTCAGACACCTCGGACATGGAGCTCCAAGTCAGAGCAGGTCCCCTATTTGCTAAGTGGGAAGTTGCATCTGATGCCACTCCTCTGCCCTCTCCTGTATCAGGATGAGGGGAATCACCCCAGGGACACGTCTTCCTCTCCAATACATCTGCACAGCCCAAGCCGTAACTTGGATGCCTTAATTTTCAGATGCCTAAGTTGTGGGAGGTGCATCATGCTCGAGAATGGCAGAATTGATGTGTGTGCAACCTCAGTCTTCCGTCACGTTATTGCATGCTGGCTTTTGCCCAGCTCTCTGACATCATCTGTTGCAGGAGTGATGGCACCCACTGATAAAGGAGCGGCTCAGTGAGAATTTAAAGTAATAAAAACCTCCTTCATGTAGGACACAGCCAGGATTTGTGTTTGTCTTCAGCACAGATGAATTCCCTGATGCTGTAAGGTGCTTCTGTGTCGTACTCCCTGTGTTAGATGTTAAAGACTCACAGGACAGTGTTTGTAATGCTCATTGCCAACAAGAGGCGAGAGGAGGAAGTCGGAAGCGAATAAAATTTTGGGCATACAGATGATGAAGGGCTTGCTTCTGTGGGTGATGAGCTGTGTGCACCATGACACCTCGGTGTCTGGGGCATCTCTGTGTGTGTTGTGAGTGTGGGGAAATAGCGGTGCTGTGGTGGGGCTGCCTTTGGGCAGCTCAGCTCGGTGCTTTGTCCAGCAGCAGTGAGCTTTTGTGTCTCATAAGCATCCTCTGTGCCTTAACAAAGAGACCCGGGTGCTGCAGAAATCCTGCTGTATAAACACTGTTGGTTCACACTGTGTAGTGACTTTTGATTTCATACAGCACCTAGCTTTGATTTATTCACCCTGTTTAGGCTGAGGCAGGGCATCTGCTGAAAACACCCGTGTGTCCCTGTAGCTGTAGGTGCACACGTGCAATTAAAGATGAGACAAACAGTGAGGAAAACTGACCGTGGAGGCAGCGTTTACTCTGGGCTGCACATCAGAACATCATCCTGAGCAGCATGTGTGCAAAGCTGCGTTCGGAACCGGGCTCTTGTGGCAGGAAGCAGCGTGCTGTCACGCACCCGGCTGCAAAGCATGCTTTGTTTGCAGGGATGAAATGAGGACAGGATCTTCTGCTCGCTGCTGAGTGGGATGTTCCAGAGGCTGTCAGGACTGCACTGCGCTGCTCTTCCTTAATTTTGTTTTACTTTCAATGAGGAAAGCTGCTTCTTACGAAAGCCTTATACCAATTTAAGTTTCAATTTCCATGCAAAACACCTCGTGCTGTAGATGGAAAAAGCCAGAGCACACATATTTAAGCCAGAGGGAGGATTAGACTGGAAATCCTGAAAGCACTGATTGCTGCCGTGCTCCTGATACAGGAGTTAATGAGAAGCTGGTCATGCAGGTTACTTTGGGAGCAACTGCAGCCAGCATTACTTCTTTTGTGGGGGAAATCTCTCCCGTCCCTGCTAACATCTCCAGCCTCCCCTGCTATGGATAGGGCATTTTGTTCTGTGCTCTGTGCCTCTTATTGAGGAGCAGCACTGCCAAGCACCACCCAAAGGCAGCCTGCTCCTTGCCTCCCGGGGTGCTGGCACAAGGCCCCCAGCAGGATGAAAGCTTTTCAGGGGAGGAAACAGGAGAGGGCTGTGCCAGAGGTTCGAGTCCTCCAGCATCTCCAGGTGTAGAACCCAGTCCTCAGGGACACAAGACCTGTTGTCAGATCAGCCTCTTTTTGTCCAGATGAGCTTGAGTTTAAAAGAAAACATGGCAAAAACTGTTTGAGTCCCCTGGTTTTCTCCTTGCAGCGTGTGTTGCTGCTCAGCAGTCAGCACTGCTGGTCAGAACTGATTTGTGCAGAGGACACAGGCTTTTTATGAGTTTTGGTTGGGAGGTACGTGCGCGTTACTTGATTTCACCACAAGGTTGCTTGCTGTTTTGGGTTGGAATCGTCTGTTGTGCCGTGACGATCAGGCTGGTGTATTTATGGCTGCTCTCAACCGTTCTAAAGGCATCAGCACTGCAGAGCACTGCCTCACCAGCTTCATGCTGCTCCCCGTATCCAAACTGCTTCTGCCACTGGCAGCATCATTGTGGCTCCGGGAAGCCCACGGTGCCCACAGACGTGTATTTACTTCTATATGTTCCCCACTGTAAGATGCCTGTAGTGAATAACCAGTGCAGCTGGTGTCTTGTGAAGAGGAACGTTTTATCTGGAGCAACTCAGAGCTTGAAACGTCATCCAACAGAAAGTGCACGGAAGTAGGAGCTGGAGCTCTTTGCAATTGCTGTGGTGTGAACTAGCAACGGGAAATGCCTTTTATTTATTTTTCTTCCTAGTGTATAAATCACCTCCAAGACCGAATTTTCAGCTCTTCAGTATGACTGTGGCTGATGTTCCTGCAGGGGGAGGTGGAGAGTCAGAAATGTCGCCTTTTTGTTCAGCCCCGCTGCTATTAGTACCCGGTCGTCAGATCGCAGCCGTGAGTTATGGCTTTCCTGACAGCATCGGGATTGTGTCTGATGAGTTTTATTAACCCCAGCTGACTGTAAATAACGAGGAACCGCACGGGTCTGTCATTTGATTTAAAGGTGTTCCAGCAGCAATTTGCAAAAGGGAAACAGAGGATTCAACAGGAACGGCGTGCGATGCCAGGAGAGGGTTGCAGAAGGCTCTCTCCGTGTTTCTGTCGTGCGTGTTGCATTTTGCAGGTATTTGTGTGCACAGACACCTGCAGCCTCACATACGAGTGTCACTCGGTGCAAACAGCCGCCCTTGGGCCGTGATTTTCTGAGCCATTTTCATCGTTCCTGAGCTCACGGTGCATTTGATCTGCATTTATGCTGGTTTCAAACTGCAGAGCTGGGCTGGGTGTGGGAAGGGCAACGTTCCTCTATTAGTTTCAACTCAAAGCTGTAATGTATTTTCCATCACCAGGAGCTCAATTGAAGCATTTGGGTGCCTGAGAGAGGAGGAGGATTTCTTACTGCATGTGTCTGTGCACCAGCCCAGCGAGGAATCTGTAGGGTGCTTCACTGCTATCAAAGCAGTCTGTTCTTAAATGTAAAGTCCTTCACTGAGGGCTTCCTTTCTCTCTTATTTCTATCTTACTTTGGAAAATGCAGTTCCATGGCAGCGGTGCGTTGATTCACAGTAGCTGTTTGGGTTTGTTCCTTTCTATTTTAGTATTATTTTTCCTTGAAGATGATCATCACCTCTCTCCCACCAGTTTTCACCCTTTGCCTCACACTGGCAGCCTGTGCTGCTCAAGGCAAAAGGGAGAAGTGCGCAGCTGGTTTCCTCTCTGCCTTTCCCTTCCTATCAGCATTTAATTAAACACAGTTGTGAAAACACCGAGCTTCATTTTGGATTGCAACCACAGCCATCCCCAGCAGCAAGCCTTCCCGAACTCAGAGTGACTGTAACCCTGGTAATGGTGTCAGCCAGGGCCTCGAGGAGGCTGAGCTGGGAGTTGAGGGATGCTGTAGAATGGGAAATGAACCTCGAATCAACGAGCTCAATCCTGCTTGTGGATGTTAGTGCCAGCCTTGCCCTCTCTGATGAGGGGAGATAACACTGCTCTCTCTGTAGCCAAGCTTCCTCTTGGCTTCTTTCCGTGAGCAAGGTGTACTTGACTACATTTTTTTTCCTGCTAGTAGCAAAATGCTACATTAGTAAGAGACGTGGGGCGTTGCATCTGTGCTTATTTGGTTTGGAAGTAGCTGCGTACTTTCTCAAGGCTGGAGGGTTTGGCTTCACAGCATCTAGGTTTTGGGAGTGGCAGAGTCAGGACAGAGTAGGGCAGTCTTACCACATCCCTGGTGCTGACTGCACTGTACCAGACAGTGACACATGTGGTAAGTGTGTAATCAAATACTCCTTAAAATCACTTTTCGGAAGTTCTGCCCTCTCCTTGCTTGGTGTGTTGCCTGGGCAGGAGGTTATTATGCATTTTGGCAGGGCAGCAGTCCCTTCCCTCTGGAACACAGTAGGAATCTACGGATTTCTTTGTTTGAGCTCTTACCCCCTCTCTGCACTGCAACAATTTCAAAGCCTTTCATGAAATCCGAAGACCTCTCTTTGATTGTTCATATCTAAGCTATAATTACCCAATTTCAAGGTACCATTTCATAGGGGGGTTCTCGCAAGAGAGAATAACTCTGATTTGATTTCTTTCCAGTCCTTTGAGAAAATCCATAACAGGATGAATCTAGTGAAGAGTGATGATAGCGCAGCACTGATACAAACCTGATGATCTTCCCCAGGTTCTGTGGGGGTTTCCGCTCCAGCAACTTCCTTAAGGCTGCCCTGTCAGAAAGAAAAATCGCGTTGTTGGCAGTGGGTTGTGCAATCAATCACTGGCCACCGAGAGAGGGGGGATCAGATGGATTCTCAGTGGAAACAACTGCAGAGGAGCTGGCACAGCCGTTCACCCAGGTACTTAGTTGTGTTTGGTGCCTGGCTCCCAGTCACCATTGCTTAATGAGACTAGGCTGTTGTAATGCCAGAAAACAGAGGTAGGTAGGTAATTACATAAGTTATAAATCCTTCTCACTTACCAACTTCTTGGATTATTGTGTTTTCTTTGTCTGGCCTGAGAGCAGGTTGATATTCAGAAAATGCATTATTTCACCACTAGAATGATCTAAACCACTGCTTTCCTAACCTGTAGTCCCTGCTGGGCCAGGGCTATGCAAGAAGTGGCAAAGAATAGTATGCTTCTGTGTGCTCTGCAGCAGTTACACACGAGGAACTTGTGAAGGTCCATATATTGGAAGAGGTGGAAAATTGCTTTGCAGACAGCCTGAGGGATGTGATGAACACACTCAGCTCCTCCTGCTCGAGCCCAAGCTCCTGACCTCCCTCTGTACAGAAAGCTTCTGAGTGGCTGTTTGTGTGCCAGTGCCTAATTAGGGTAAGATTGCGAATGGCCGCGTGCCCTGTGGAGCAGCCGCTGTTCCCCATCATCCCTGCTGGGAGACTGAGGGGCGCTGCCTCTGCGTCTTTCTCTGCTGCTGCTTGGGGGATGCTGCAGCTGTGTGACGTGTGTCACCTGGTTTTGTTTGTAGGTGTTTCATGGGTAACTGTTAAGCTTGAAAAAGTGCAAAGATAGTAGGACTGGCAAAGGTTGAATTGGGTCCTTTCAGAAAGGCACATGATGTCTTCTCTTCCTCCCAAGCAGGGGGGGGGGACTGTCCTCAGAGAATGCAGTGACCCCTTGTGGTGGGACAGTCCTTGTCTGCTGGCTGGGGGGCAAAGGTGATGGAGATAAATGAAACAGAAGCATTTCACTGCTTTTGTGGTGCAACAGGAATTCAGATTGAGCTGGCTGTGGCTCTGCAGAGATCTGTCAACAAATGGCATTAATTCTTTGCACCTCTGAAAAGAATACAAAGCCCAGCTACCAGTGCTTTGCTGCCCACAGCCCCTTCTGGGGGGATAAGACAGATTCTAACGTTGAGTCATGTATCAATTTCCTCATAGTTTTTGTCCTTCCACTCTTCTGTGTCCTCCGTGGCATTCACACCAGCTTTGGTTCGTAATGTTTCTCTTAGATTTCTTCAGAGGAAGGGTCAAAGCGTTGCTGTTTTCTTCTTTGAATAGGCTCAGGGACTCGACCTTCAGATTACTTGTATCTCCAGAGTAATGTAGGCACCTTTTCAGAAAGACATTGGAGTTTTTTATTTGTCTCTTTTTTTTTTTTTTGTTTTTTTCTTTTTTTCCCCCGATTTGTCTTGGGGGAAAAAGAAAAAAGGAGGCTGATGTATTCTCAGTCAGGTGTGTTGCTATTTCCAAATGAGTTTTACGAGAGGAAAAACTCCGTGTGTTTTCCCAGCTCCACGTGGTTCTCCTTGGAGACAGCAAATTGCCGGGGGAAGCAGAACTGTTTCATCTCTGCAGATGTGGGTGCCGTTCACTTCTGTATCTCATGGTGGTTTTTGCTTTCTCTTGATGTACCTCCAGCACAGCTCCTCAGCTGGGCTCTGCAGATGGTGTTTGTAAAATGTCTGCGCCCGTTTTATCCTTTTCTTTCCATTTCTGCATCGTTTCTCAGCAGCAGGACGGTAGCAAAAAGGAACGACAAGCACAGAAGACAGCTCTGTGGCTCTGCCTGTCTGTGCTGTGGGCACTGGGGAGCAGGCCTGGGCCCTCTGGGTTTTCTGTCTATTGCAAGAGTTAATGGTGCTCTGTTTCTTTTTAACCTCTTGGCAAGACCTGCACTGTGCCAGGTTTCGGGCTGGAGACTAACAGGGTATGTATGTCTGCAGGGCCTTTGAACGTTCTCCATTTGAAACAGATTTCATTGTAGTGATAAAGGATGTTGTAATTTGAAGCCATGACAGTAGGTGCAAATGGATAAAGCGTACTTTAATTTTGACTGGAATCAAAATCTTTATAATTAAATAGAGCTTATGATGTCTGCTTTGAAGTCCGTGCTTACAGAGGGGGGTCGGAGCAGGTTCTGTGTGCTCCCATGGTTGGTACCACGCGGTGCAGGAGGATCCCGACCTGTGCTGCAGGCAGGCAGTGGGCGCTGTGTGCCTTTGGGAATGCCACCTCCTGCTCTGAGCTGCTGGGAGCTCAGCCTGCAGCTCCTTGCACAGCACTGTGGGTCTGCGTGCTGCTGTGGTCGGGTGGCCCTGCCAGCCCTGTGGCCACAGCTCCTGCAGCAATCTTTGCCTCATGTTGCCTTCTGCACTGGTGTCATAATATTGACTTGCAAACACCGAGCTTTTTTTGCCAGTTGCTATGGTTACCTTGCAGCCACCAGCATCTGAGCTGTAGAAGCGAGTAGGAAGCAATACATTCTGAGCCTTAATGAAATGCACAGCAGTGTGTTAAACTTCTAAACCCAATGTAAGTATTACTAAGCAACATCTGGCCGTGCTGGGCCATAATTACTGCTGCAAGCTCCTTATGGCTGAAATACTGGAGTGAGAGTTATGCTGTTCCACTGCATCAGATGCATCTTTCTGCCAATAGCCTCAGCTGCCTCAGTGATGTTTCATAGTCACTTCACAGTTTCAAAGAACTGAGTTTGACCTCTCAAAGTTACTCACGCCTTGCGAATGGCAGCATCTCCAACATCTCTTCTTGTGTGTGTGCTGCCAGTTTCCTCCTCATTCTCTCCTAGAAACTGATTTTCAAGGAGTTTGGTTCTTCTGCCTCAGCTCCAAAGTACCAATGTAACTCATACCCCTCAAGCTGCTGCTTGTGTACCAGTTTGGAACCAATCTCATCAAATCAGCATGAGTGTTGAATTGAAATTAGTCAACGTGCTGCTGCTTGGTGCAATTGGCTCCCATAACTGCCCCAGGAGGAGCGGATGCCTTGAGCCTTTAGAGGTGGTAGATTTTTGTTTTCAGCTGAGGGCCCTGATGTCTCTGTCTCATGCAGTGCATTTTACCCATCAGTTTGAGAAATGGAATGCAGCTGGGCGCTGGTTGTGTGTCCAGACTGCAGGCTTCAAGTCAGGATATCAGTTGTGCTGACGGGTGCAATTGCTGTTTTCAAATTAGTTGCATTGCACTTGCAGACCAGGCAGTTCAGAATTGCTCTCATTCTCTGCTGATTAATCTGATTTTGTGTGTTCTGCTAATATTGTACCTGCAGTGCCGGAGATACCCATGCTAGAGAGGAGGAACTGGTTCATCTATCTGCTGTACGTTCGCAGAGAGTACGACGAGTGCAAGGTAGGAGTTGCTTCTGAGACTTTGCACTGGAAAGGATTTTTACTGCTGTTAGGAAATGGCAGTTTTCATGCCAAGACAGAGCCAGCTGTGCTGTGATGGGTGTCCCAGGTCACCTGGTGAGCCAACAAAGGGCCCTAGGGTTCTCTCCTTTCCCATTAATCTGTATGTCTTCAAAATAACATCTGTATTTTGAACTAAGGCTGTCCTAACCACCCCCTCTCCTTACTTCTCTTGGACTAAGGTGACTAAGAGAGAAACAGCTCAGACAAGGCTTTAATTTTCTTCATTCCTCAGCTGTGCTCAGAATTCATATGTGCATTTCTCTAGAGCTGTCCACGAGCTGTTGATGATAGGTTTGGAAGCGGTAAGAATGAAAGATCTGCAAACTTTCCTTGTTCCAGGAGGTGAGTGGTGTCCTCCAAACTGATTATAAGGCAGCTCTAGTGCAAGTCTCTCAAGGGTACATTTCTATCAACTCTAAAATACATCTTGGCTATCCTAGAATGAAATTCCTCCATTTTGCATGGTACTGCACTGCACCCTTTGATTTCTCCTAGGTTTAGGGTGTAGCTTGAATGGAGTTGTTTGATTTGGGATTGCAGCAATAAATGGGCCATGGAAATGGTGAAATTATTAAAAGTTGTGTTTTCCTGACAAGAACACAAGGCATTGAAGGTGATGTGCCAGTGGGTGGGAGGAGGGTGTAGGAGTGGTCTGTTTGTTTTCCTAATGTGCAAAGTAGATCTGAACATACTTTTTTCCTCCTGAAACACTAGGATTGGCCAGGACTTGTCCCTGTCTCTGTTGGAAAGCTCTTGGGGCTGCTTAAGAAAGTGGTAGGCCAGAAGAAAAGCATTTAGCTTAATTAATGAAGCTGGAAGGCTGCATCATCAGCAGAGCCATTTCCTCTCAGATCTTGGTTTAAATAGCTGTAAACAAAAGCTGGATTGGTAATCTAAATAGGAAGTTGCTGTCCTTTTCTGTTTCTGTTTGGTCCCCTGTTTTGTATGTGTACTGTTGCCATGATGGGATGTAAGACTGTGGCATGCAAAAAAAAGTGTCCAGCTCAGGGGAGCAGGGAAAACAGCCATGTGGATGCTCCAAAGGGAACACTGCCTTCTCCAAGTCTCTATCAGTCACCAAAGGAAGCAAAATATGGGGAAAAATGGAGGTTTTGGCACCAGACCACAGCTGGCTGGGTCACCTTCCATCCCTCTGCCCAGACACGATGCACGCGTGCTCGGAGGCCTGGATTTGTCCCAGAGAAGTTCAGAACATGCTGGATCTTTCTGCGCTCTTCAGAGGTGGCTGTGTCCCAAAGGCAGTCTGCTCTTGGATGTGCTGAGCTGCCCTCTGGGGCCTCCAGCTCTCACTGCTGTTCTGTGGGTCGCAGATCTGAGCAGGACGCCCAAGGTGCTTTTGTGCGTGCGCAGCGCTAATATCTTCAAGAGCTAAGGAAGTCTTGTCAGCTCCAATGCCTGACGTTGCTGTAAACTTACAACTCCAAAACAGTTTGGGCGTTCACTCGGGTCTGTTAGTTTTCTTTTAAGACTCAGGTAAGAAATGAGTGATCTGTGTTAATTTTTTACTGTTAGTCCCTTTTTTCCATTCACTGCTTTCAGAGGCATCATCTCTAGCTCCCCTGTTTGCCAGTGATGTAAAGCACCTAGGAAATAGTGTTTGTTTGCTAGCATCGTCTCCCCAGAATCTAAAGGGTTGCATTGGTTTTAACCCTTACAGTGCCACTCTGTGTGCTCTGGTGTTGCCAAACTTCTGACAAACTTCTTTTGCTGCTTATTACAGTGGCACATTGATAACGGGCTGCTTGATTCTGCTGCCCAGCAAGATGCAAAGCAGATATCCTCCAGGATGAGGATACAGCACCCCTTGCTATGCAGTCGGGGATGCAGGGTTTGTGGGGTGATGTTGGAGAGTGTGGGGACCGGCCCTGCTGAGCAGTCATCACTCAGCTTCACATGCAAAGCTAATGAGCCGTGTGTTCTGCTCACAGCCTCAGTTCTTCCTCCTAGCTGTATTTTTTACAACAGACATAATCTTCTGTTATGAGTGAGGGAAAGATTATTAAAATTACCAGATGCTTTTAATTAATTAAAATCGCTCATGCTGGTTGGTCTCCTGCCAACGCATCTGAATTCTGACAGCCGGTTAAATAAAGCTGGGAGGAAACGCTGGGATTACAGATCATCCTTCTCAGCTTCAGGCCTTTTGCTGTGGGATTTTTAGGGTTTGAAGAATTAATCAGCTCCCTCTGGAAGGTAGCTCTCTATTGCCCTCTCTTGCTCTGAGAGACTGCGTTTGTGCTGATGGAGCAGTGTAGTCTGTCTGCCTTCAGGAGATGCCCGCTTGCGTCCAAGCCGAGTGTCTGATAGCAGAGTGCTTGGTGAAGACCAGAATGCAGGCGTGTGGAGGGCTCTGGCTAGGAGATGGGTAGGTGCAGACCCCAAGGGAAAAGCACCTGGCTGCTTCTTTCTTTTCCTTCCTCTGTTTAATTCTTTTTTTATGACGGAGGCTGCTCAGTAATAACTCTCCTTGCCTTCGCCCTGCTTTTCTTCTATGTGCTGCATTTGAGGTTCAGTTTCCCTTCTTGTTTTCAGAGGCAGGGGATGGAGGTACAGAGCACGCTCTTGGCGCAAGTGCCATATGAACAGCAGGCTATTGCTAGCCTGGGAATCCTTTCCCCCTTTGTCTCTTCTACACTGGAGCTCAGAGAGGAGGCTCAGAGAGCAGAAGCAGTGTGTTTGCTTTGTGGTACCAGTTTGCATCCTCCCAGAAATCACTTTTTTGGGGCTTCTTTTACAATTTCAGATCACGTGTGACTGTGGAATAGAGCCAGACTACACCTAAACTGTCAGCTTTATAGATGCAGACAACAAGAATTTACATTTTCATCAGTTTTCTTCCCTTCTTTTCCCATGCTCTCTTCTTTAGTTCATTCAGCTTCCATTAATTCAGCTACAGTTGCTCCAGTTCAATTTATTTCTTCACAAAGGGCTTAGAGTAGGTGCTGTTATCAGCAGAGGATGCTTCATAGATTTCTTGCAGTGTTTTCCCCAGGTGATATGTAATTATCTGTAGCAGTAGGAATGAGCAGACAAATACTGCCAGGCCTGCAGTGTTGTTGGCACTGTGCTCTTCTCAAGCTCTGACCAGTTTGCACTCTTCACGTGTGCTCTTGTTGTCCCAAACACAGTCCTGTGTCTTTGTTATTTGTGTGGTTGCAGTTTCTGCAACTGAAACAAAATCCCTTTCACTAGCTTTGTTAAAATGTTGGAAGTTTACCAATTTTGTACTGTTTTCTCACAGTATATTGCAAAAACTAGCTGCAAATTCTATCTTAAAGCTGGTTTTTCCAAACACAAGGTTAGATTAATCAGTGTTTCAGAGACTGAGGTTACATTTGCCATATACATTTGCACTTCTTTGTTTCAGGCTGTCATCAAAGAGCAGCTCCAGGAGTCCCATGGGAGGTGTGAATATGCTGTCTACGTTCAAGGTGCGGCACACGTGAGGCCTCTGAAAGGCTTCCTTTGGCTAAAGCCAGTTAATTGTGATACAAGATAGAGAGAGCACTTGGGGACAAATGGAAGGAACAATTATAAAATTCCTGTGTAAATATGTCTGGCCCTTTTTGTAATGGAGAGATTAGATTTTCTGTTTTCTCTGCATTGGTGAGTTTGTCATCAGCTCCTCCTCGGGCTGTGGGCTCTTGGCCATCGATGCACTGCTCTTCCATTGGGTTGTGTTTTGCTGTGTGCTGTGCAATGTGTTACAGACGTTTGTTTTCTGCTAAAGCAATGTCCTTGGGTGACTCATCTTACTCTATGAGCATCTTCCACTTCCTGTCCACCCTCTGTCCTCCCAGGGGCGTCCCCAGAACTTGGCCTTGCAGTTCAGAGGGCTGTGTGTCTTCTCAGCAGTTGCCTGGGGTGGGAGAAAAGGGAGAATTTTTGTCCAAGGACATATTGCAGCCTGTAGAATTAGGAGGAGAGCGATCCAGACTGCATCTTAACGAACAGTTGGCCAGGGTTTTAAGATGCCTGAACCATAGAGAACAGAAATGTTTCCAAGCAAGCGTGAGTCCTATGTGTGCGTTTTCCTTCTGCCTCAAGTTGCTGCGAGAGGGGAAGGACCAAATGGGCATTGTTGTAATGTATCTGTACTCCCTGTTCTTTCCCTGCTGTCAAAGACACTTCTGCTGATAATGGGCTGATTTGCCTGGTGTATGTTTTCTTACAGCTTTGATATTTCGCTTGGAGGGGAAAATTCAAGAATCTCTTGAACTGTTTCAGACATGTTCCATTCTGAACCCTCGAAGTGCTGACAACCTGAAGCAGGTGGCGCGATCGCTGTGAGTGGTGTTTGATTGTTTCACTTTGATGTGCCACCCAGGGCCTTCCACGTTCTGTTCTTCTCCCAGGCATCAAGCAGAATCACTGGCTGCTTAATTCCAAGCATGCTTCCTCCTCATCAACACTTGAGTTGCTTTCCAGGAGCGTGGGCCACCCTTTAAAGCACAATCTCTGTAATCTGCCTGGCTGCTATTGTTGTATTTTATTTGATTTTTTTCATTTGTGCTTTAAGCAAGATAAATAGCACACCAATTTCCAGAGCTAAAGGTGCTGCCTGGAGCTGTGTAAACTTGCCCTGCAGACCCCTTTCTGTGTCTGAGTGTCCTGTTTGCTTTTGATCACCTGTGTTTTCCCTTTGAGACAAAGGCAGATGACGGAGCTTGCGGATTCATTCCTTGCATCTCCAGTCACGTAACGGAGCGCAGAATTGATGACCTTGGCTCTGAAAGGGAGCAGTGCTGACTTATTGCTCAGACTACAAAATTCTCAGGGTTTTCTCACTCCAGTCTCTGGAGAACTAGCAAATAGCATCATTTCTCAGTGGCAGAGGTGGCGGTGGTCACACAGCAGGGTTTCAAAGCAAGAAAAAAGCAGAAATGGAATTGCTTTCACAGGTTTCTTCTGGGGAAACACAAGGCTGCCATTGAGGTGTACAACGAAGCAGCTAAACTTGATGAAAAGGACTGGGTAAGTATTTTGTTGCTTTGCAGGTTGCTGCACAGTGCAGATGGTTCTCCATTTTTCTGAAAACAGCTGCGGATGCATTCCAGGCAGAGATAAGCTGATGTTGCCTGCAGTGTGAGCAGAGGAGGAGCTGCAGGGCCAAGAGGCATCACCTTTTAGCATGGGCTCTTGAGCACTCAGGCTCTGCACCCTCTGGTTTGAGGGTTTCAGCCTGCAGATTTCAACCTACACATCCCACACCTTGTCCTGGGGCACAAACAGACGATCAAGCAACATGTTTGAACCTTGCTATCAGTATTAACATAGCCATTTATAGTATAAAGAGCTGAATTACCTTCAGGAAGGGATGGAAAATGCTTCCCTCCCTTAACATTATACACTCAGCATTAGAACTTACTTTAGTAATTGGGAATCCTTTCATAATGCAAAAAATGAAAAAATTACCCTCAAGTTAGCTAAGAGTTACTTCTTATCTACCAAGCATTACCTGCTTTGAAAAAAATGTAGGCTGATAACTACAGGAGCAATAATTAAATTAGCTCTTTCAGGAGGGAAAAAAAACCATGAAGGAAGAACACTGCAGAGTGTTCAGTGTGTGTGACAGGTGATGAGAAGAGAGGGGACGTAGCTTCAGTTAGTTGTGGACAGCCTTTTGCAGGTGACTTTTGCCCGCAGAAGTGTTGTTTCTGAGACAGGCTTGCGAGGTGTGATCTTATTTCTTAAGACATCAGGCTCTTGCTGACTTCTGGTGCTCAGCAGGTCTACAACTGAGGCTGGCTACAAGGATACATTATTCTTCTTGTCAACTCATCCTGTGCCAGTCAACTTGGAAACCTTGCCATGGATTTTCTGTGAAGTCTGTCTTCTCTTAGCTGGCCTGGCTGCCTGCAGTATGTGCTTGGCATGGCTATAGCTTTATTCACAGCTGCAGCAGGCAGCCTTCAGGGGGAGTTTTGATCAGTTATTTCCTGCAGCTGGCTCGGACTGGCAGTAGGGCCAGCCTGTGCTCTTCCCTTGTGCTGTTCTGTTCTACAAGCCGCAGTAACAGGGAGCGGCTCTTTGATTCCTTACTGCTCTCCACAGATGGAGAGACTGCACTGAGGCGAGTGTTCTGCATGGATTAATGGGTAAATAAGAGAGTTTCCTATCAAAGGTCAAGTCTGTCTAAACTGGTGAAGCTTACCAGAATAGAAACGAGGAATTGTGGACCCTGCTTTTCAGCTCCCCAGGACGTGCCAGGGTGAGGAAGATGACAAGTAGCTTGGCAGTGACACTGCTGGCAATGAATTAGAGGCGTGATGGTTCCCTGAAGTGTCACCAGCGTGTTTAAGATGCCAAAGTGATCTTCCAAATGTGTTGCAAACACGTTTTAACTGCCTGCGATCCTGGATTTCAGCCCTTCTGCTCCTTGACTTCTGTTTCTTGGGTTGGAAGGGACCTTAAAGATCATTTGTTCAGCCGAATGCCGTGTTGTGCAGATCTCTGTGAGTGTACAGGTAGGGAGGAGCCACCTATCAGGGCAGCAGGCGTCAGCTTCACAGATCTCACTGGGAAATGAGTCAGAAAGCAGCCTTTCCTCCTTGCTCTCCAAAGAGACCTCCGTCACTCTGTGCTTCAGCCTTAGTGGGCTGTAGACTTGTGTGTGCCATCACATGTAAGCTCTGTGGGTTCCTGAAGCAGCTGGATTTCATAGGTTTATTTGAACGACAAAGCCAGCTTGTGGGCAGGTACAGAGGTCCCCCTGTCTGGGCGGCCGATGACTGTTGTCAGGGGTAGGTTATGTAGTGCATCTCAAACCTCATCCTGATTTGGTTTTGTGTTGTTTCGTACAGGAGATCAGCCACAACCTGGGTGTGTGCTACATGTACCTGAAACATTTCAACAAGGTAATGCAAGTGCTCATCTTACCGACCTCACAAATGGGAGACAGGGCTTCCAGAAATGTCACTCTGGTAGTTTTGAGGTGGATCCTTTGCAACTGTTGGTGTCAAGGAAGCTTTTTGCTTCAGTATTCGTCTCTGGAATCAAAAGATCATGAGCTGTGTCTGTTCTTGTCTGTGTGTTGAATTACTGAGTCAGCTGAAAAACTGTGAGCTTGGGTGAGAGTGAACCTGAGCTTAGCCTTGTAGCTGGTCAGGAGGCATTTTCTGAAGTAGGGCTTTTCAGAGAGTGTTTTTAAAGAGAGTGTTCAAGGAACCTCAAAGAGCTGCTTCAAACTAGATGGAAAACCAGCAGTGCTCCACAAAGAGCTGCCTCTGTTTCAGAGCCTTTTAAAACCAGAGTTGTAAATGTAAATGCTGCTTGTTTCGTGAGCTGTGGCAATACCAGTTCCATCTTCTGGAAGCAAGACAAGTGTGATGGTTGAGACCCCAACTTCTTCACCAGCATGTAGCTCAAACTGCTGCATCTTATGCAGAATTTCTTTGATCTGAAGGAGCACTTGCTGCCCCGTGTCTCTGGCAGGACTCAGTGGGCTATGGAGTTTGTGTCTTGGAGGTGAAGCAGACTCCCCTTTCCCTGCCCTCCATGTGCAGGATTTATTTCAGTGTTTGAAGCTGGTTTTTGCACCAAGCCTGGAGTAAAAGACACAGAGAGGCCTAGCTGGAGTGTGGGCAGTGCTGCTCATGCTTTGTAACCAGTAAAGAACTTGGAGTGGAGTTTTGGTCCCTCGGCTGAGGTGATTGATTCCTCTGGCTGATCTGGCAATCCGTGCTTGCTGTTGGAGTAAGCACTGTAGTGAGGAATAAAATGTAAGATACCTGGGTATTAACCTAGCAAATCTGAGGCTTCCCTCTTCCAACTTCAAACACGGGAACTCTGGTCTTCTCTTCCTTGGGAGGTCACTGCCTCTCCTCCTGGCTCCAAGTATGCCACTTAGTTTTTTCTGTCCCAGAAAGCAGCTGGTTCCTGATGCAGAACTTGTTTCAACACTTAGCTGGGTAGAGTTTGCTAGCAGGGCTCTCTGAGCTCAGGGGGTGTTAGCTGTTCCCTTTCCCTAGCTGCTATGGATTGCTTTTGGGCTGTTGCTTTGCTCTGTAATCACTGACTATGTTTTTATTCTCTGTGGTTGTGTGTTTAGGCACGAGACCAGCTAAACAATGCCCTGGAGATGAACAGACATGATCTGACTTACATGATGCTGGGAAAAATTCACCTCTTGGAGGGGGAGACTGAGAAAGCCATTGAAGTCTATAAGAAAGCAATAGAGTAAGAATGTATACATATATATATACACACACCTTTTATTTTATTATTATTTTTTTTTTCTATCTGTCCATGTGCCAGCAGGAATTTGATGGTGTCCTAGATTTGAATTGAGGGCACAATTAAAAAGTTAATGGGGGTTCTAGTCTCTGTGCAAAGCAAGCACTTTCTGAGCTCTTCAGCTGTCTCTGCTCTCAGCTGTAGTCCTCCTCCTGCTGACAGCGTGTCAGGGAAGAAGGGAGCTGCTTGAAGGTCTGCCAAGAAAAAGTGGAAAACAAATGGGCAGAAATGCCTGGGAGCAAACACGTCTCAAGCTGACTTCATAAATCCCAAAGGCTTATCTACCGAAGAAATTTCACCCCAGCTGTCTCTGTAACCCTGTCTGTCTCTCAAAAATCAATTGTTGGGTTTTGCATGCTGTTTTTACTTAGAGTGATTTGCGTTTGAAGGAGAGTGAGTAGGCAGAAAGGAGATGGGCTGGTACACGGTGAGTTTCTCCCAGCCTGTCACCATTTCTCAGTACTGATCTGTCTTGTTTTAGGGCATTCCTGAGTGCCTGATTTAGCAGTGCTTTTCAAATGTGGGCAGAACACTAAAGGAAAGCAGGAGCATGCCAGAAGCCAGAGGAGGATCTACAGTTTGTACTGGCTGTTCTCGTACGCTGTTTCCTTACACACCTGCTTTTGGCTGCTGTCTGACAGTATGTTGGGTTGAGTAGATGTTTGAACTAATCTAGAATGTTCATTACGTAAACAATCCTTGCTAAGCATCTTACCAGCTTTATATTGGTTACCGTGGTGCCCCTTTCCTTCCCTTTTCTTATCTGCCCATGACATTTTGCCTGCTGTTAGCAGCTGCTCTCTGGGTACGTACCAGCAGGCACAGCTTTTGCTCAGGTTGAGATTGATTAAGGTTTGATAGCAGGGTAAGTGAGGCCACAAACGTATGGTGACCTTTTATACTTTTTTGTTATTGTTGTCCTTTGCAGCCTATTTATTTAATCCAAACCATCTGGGAGTGGGGCTGCATTTAGAAGCATTCACAGCATTGCCTCAAACTAGCAATGAGGGTTTGGGAGTTGCTTGCAGTAATTGAAAATGCTAAGGATCTGTTTCTCTCAAGCCTTGCTGTGCTGAACAGCGGCGTGTATCATCAGAGATGTGTTAAGCACCAGGGTGGTGCCTGTCTGAGCACCGTGAGTTGCAGTGCAGCACAAGGCTGTGGTGAGCAGGGAGCAGCTTGGAATCTTATGGCAGGGTGAATTGCCAGTGTGGTGATGAACGTGTAGAATCCATCAGAAGCACTGAGGATTGCCTCTCCCACGTGGCCCAAGAAGCTGGCAGTGGATTTACAGGATGGTTTATGAGGGACAGTGGGAAATCCCATTTTCTATTTCCAGGTCACTGATGCAGGCTCGCTGTGGAGATTAATAAAGCCACGTTATCTTATTGTGCCACCAGGTCTTTTTCACAGAGCTACCTTCACTTCCCATTAGCATCCATAAGGCATTTTGGAAGCTTAGATGTACTGTTGGTCTCTGTGATGGTAACTGCTGTAGTGTTTGGGTTTAATGGTTAATTTCCTGGTGTACTACTAGTGTAATGTAGCAAAGTGATTCTGTTTTTACCTTGTTCTAGAGGGGCCAATAAACAGTGCAGCTCTCTGGCTTTTGTATTTCAGATTTTCTCCAGAAAATACAGAGCTCCTTACGAAACTGGGGTTAATTTACTTGCAGGTACTGAAAACTGCTAACTAGTTATTGTATGAACTTATTTATTTAAAAAATGATGAGTTAATTTCTGTCTTGTCCTCAGCTGACTTGCACACACTTCTGTATTTCACACGACAGTTTGCTTTTCCGTGTCTTCCTTTTTCCTTTTGCTGCTAACAGCAAGTTGATTTCCTGGATGTGAGCCAGAGCAGGAATTCTGTTTGGCAGCTGCCTTCATTCTGTTATAAATCCTCCAAGTACAGTCATTACCTTGCTGCTGGAGCTGTGGTCCAGCAAGTTAATCTGCTACAAAAGCAGCCATGAAATGGTTAGCACCACTGCACCATAGAGGAAAAGAAGGGAGACTTCTTTCCATGTGAGGAGTGCCAGGGGCCCTTGGGGGCACTGTGGTGAGGATTTGCAATTTGTTTTATGGCAGAGGCAAAGGAGCAGAGGAACATCGACTTGAGTTCACCGTATAGAAATGTCAGAGCACAGACAGTGCAGAAACCTTTGTTTTGCTCAGAACAGTGAATCCTGCTCAGCAAAATCCATGGTTAGCATTTGTTTAGTGCATTACTTAACGACACACACACCTTCTTGTTTGGTAATCAGAAGCACTGTAAAATTCACTTTTCTGAGTCCTTGTTTTAATTGAACCAGGAATTCTGGTGTCCAGAAAGTGTGTTCTCTTTCTGAAGCCCTTATTGCTGCACTTCTCATCCTTGCTTCTTTTCCCAGCTTGGCGATTACCAGAAGGCTTTTGAACACCTTGGAAAGGCGCTCACTTATGACCAGGGCAACTACAAGGTATCAGGAGTGGAAATGAACCGCTGTAGTGTCTTCCCATCTGCTGTTAGTCTGTCTGTGCTTCCAGCTGTTGAATACAGGTGTGACTTTTCCTTGGCTCTGGTCTGGAAAGCCGAGCTTGGCATCTAGGTATCATTGCTGGCTGTGAAAGTGTTTCCCTTTTTGGACATGCTGCTGTATTTCTCTGTGCCTCCTTCTCCTCCTGTAGGATGTTAGCAATGTATAGAGTGGAAACGTGTGGTTGACAGCTGAATACAAGCCAAATGCTATTGTGAAAACACCTTTACACTTACAAGTTTTACTTGTCACTGTAGTGTACTATAAATCGCTCAGCCAGCTTAGTGTGGTTTAAATATAGTGTGTTGCAATCGCTTGCCTTCCCCTCCATGCATATTTCCATTAATTTGCAGTATCATCCAGTCAGTGTGAACTAGGCTAGCTTTGCTTGCTTGCTTTTTTTTTCTTTTTTTTTTTTAAACTCTCCTGTTAAGTTACACCAGCCCCATTTCTGTCTTTACTTGGTGAAATGGAACGGAGTGCATAGATCTTCTCACAGACTCAGGCTCCAAAGGCACCCTGCAGCCCACAACATACCCTGCTACATACCATACCGTACTGAGCACCTTCTCACACTGTAGTGTTTCTGAGGCACTTATGATTGGGATAAGGCAAGAAGTGGGCCTGAGTCCTTCCTTGCCCTGACTTCACTTTGTGCTCAGAGATTCTAGAGCCCCAGGCTGTTGATCTTGGCAGCTCCCAGAAGGAAACATGTGGAAGAGCTCCTCTTGAGATGGCTTTAGTTTAGGAGCTCTGTCCCCTTGCCTTCTTGTTGTGCTTGGGGAAGCGCACGCCCTCAGCTGGTCTCTCTCCTCCTGAAGGCTACGTTGGCAGCTGGCAGCATGATGCAGGCCCACGGAGATTATGACGTTGCCCTGTCCAAATACAGGGCAGTGGCCAGCAGCTTGCCTGAAAGCCCTCCCCTGTGGAACAACATTGGGATGTGCTTCTTTGGCAAGAAGAAATACGTCGCTGTGAGTGTGCTTTCCTTTCTCCTTTCACCTGTCTGAACCAAGAGCCCTGCTGGGGCAGATGGGAGGTCTCTCTGGGTGCACTGCTGTGCAGCACACCTCTTCCTTTGCTGCAGGCTATCAGTTGCTTGAAGCGGGCGAACTACCTGGCTCCTTTTGACTGGAAGATTCTGTACAATTTGGGCTTAGTCCACCTCACAATGCAGCAGTACGCATCTGCTTTCCACTTCCTCAGTGCTGCCATCAACTTCCAGCCCAAGATGGGAGAGCTGTATATGCTCCTTGCAGGTAATGAAGTACTGTTGCCAGGCTCTGGTGTGTAGCCAGCCTGGGAGATCAGTGTGTTTCAGAGGGAAAGCTTGGGCTGAAGTAAACAAGTATTGGACACAAGTTGTACTTGTGAACAAATGACATTGAGTATTATCCTAAAAGTGAAGTCCTTATGAAGCATCACACCTTCTATATGTTTTCCTTTGGTACAGTTGCTCTGACAAACCTTGAAGACATTGAGAATGCAAAACGTTCCTATGAGCAAGCTGTGGCATTGGACAAGTAAGTCTTAATCATACTGGTCAGTTGATCACGTTGCTTTTCCTTCCTGTACCTGATTTCCTTCACGTGCTTTATCCCTCCCTCCTCTGACTCTTAAGTTTGCACCAAGGAAACATTTTTGTTCCAGAAGCAGTGCAAAGCAGCTTTAAAACCTTCTTTTTTCATTCAGTTCTGAGAAATGAAAGAAAATTTGGGACCAAACCAAAGCTGGTTTTTATTTTACTGTTTATTTAGTGAGTCAAGAGATGATGGCTTTGAATTCCAGTCTTTCTTCCTGGGAATATGGAGCAGATTGAGTAAACCATTCATCCCAGAATATTTTGTAACTGAGCTCGAGCACTGCACAGAGCACCGAGAGACTTCTGGGATAAAGCCTTTCTGAACTGGGCAGAGGGAAGATTTTAGCTGGAAAAAATGGGAGGAAGAAACCAATACAAAGCATATAAAAGGGAGTGTGGTGCAGCCCTTCCTCCTCTGTTTTACAAGCAATGTCAGTATTGGGAATCTAGCTATTAAGGTCAGAGCACCTGCTTTAGAAATGTTAAAATGAGCCTTTCAGTATTAAAGATGGTTATTGCCATTGTTTCAAGCAGAAGAAAAACAGTGTTGTCTCAAATCTATGAATAGTTTTGGCTGCCTGTGTCTGGTTTTTCTTTTGTTTTACCTTTCATGTTTTACCTTTCAGATATTAACTATTAGGTGATCCTCCTCCCCAGCTTATGCAAATATTGGCATGCTTTTGGAGCAGCCAGCACAGTGCTCCTGAGCCCAGCAGTTTGTATGCTGGCAGCAGAGCTGCAGGGCAGGCTCTTTCCATCTGCAGTCACCATGAGGTGGCATGTATTGGTGTGTTTAAAGGAATACTGCTCCCTGTTCCCCTCCAGCCTAGTCCACACCAGGCTTAATTCTGGAACTAAAGGGTTCTGGAAGTTTCCAAGCCCATTAAAACAAGCTTCAGGTTTCAGAAATTAGCATTGGACGCCGTAGTGCAGTTCTCTTTGTAAATACTCTGAGATTTTTGTTGAGAATTGCATGGCTTGCATGCAGGACAGAGCATCCATCTGGTTCTGAGGTTCTGCATGAGTTTTATGTGTCGACGCAATTGCAGAGTAGATCTAAATGTTGCTTCTGCATCCATTCTAAATGTCAGTACGTCTGAGCAGCCTCAGAGAAACTGAACCTGTACGAGCCATCGTCAGACATTTGCAAATGCATTGCAGTGTGAGAGCATTTTGCAGTTATGCATCAACCCTTCCTACCAAAATTACTGACCAATGTCCAGTCGACTTCTCTGCCTGGCTTTCCTGGTCAGACTTTCGTGCCTAGCAGGGGGTGCAGGATCTGAAGATTGCTCAGACAAAGTTGTGGGTTTCTGCCCTTTGATCAGAGAGAAGGAATAGAAATGTAGCTCCACTACTTTGCCTAAGGATTTGGCAGAAGCAAGATGCTACAGCTTCAGTTTTACTGGGAAAATCAAACCCAATCAAAGCAAAAATGAACCCCAGCTGCTAGTGGCTGCTGGGAGGAACATCCAGAGACTGTAAGGCCTCGTTCAGCTGACGTGCCTTGCATTTCCCACAGTTACTTAATGGCTGAATCCCTGTCCCCACAGGCTTCCTTCCCTGGCAGGTCAGGAACTGCCTGGCCCGGATGTGTTTTTATTGCAGGATCAGTGTTCCAATTTCTCCGCTAAAGGAAATCCAATGGTTATGAATGCTATCAGGTTTCTCTAATGGTCTCTTCCTTGCAGCCCCATCATATAACTTAGTGAGGATGGATGGCCCTGGCCTGCAGATGACACTTGCTGTTTATTGAGCGGTAGCAGCCTGCTCTCCTGCGCCTTTCCCCAAGGAGGCGCGGTGCCAGGGACCTGCACGGCTCCAGCTGTCCCAGCCGTGCTCCAGGAGAGGGCAGCAGTCCCTCGTGTTTCTTGAGCAAAACGCACAAAGCGCCCCTTACTCTCCTGTGTGCAGAGATGCACGTCTGCGCCTCGGTCTGGCCACAGGCGGCCTCTGCTTTTCCAGGGCTGAGCCTGGGTGAGAGAGCAGGAGCTCCTGGGGCAGAGCCCGCCTTGCATTTTTCTGTGTCAGACAGTACCTGTGCGTTCTGCTTCTCTGGATGTTCCCCTACGGCAGCACGCACACTTTTACATTTTACTGGGGAGGGAGTGAGAGGAGGCAGGGAAAATGAATTGTAAACAGTGTGTTCTGTAGTGTGTCAGCCTGTGGAATACCATCAGTGAGGTGCTCCTGCTGAGCTGACCCACCCCGAGCGCTCTCCCACCAACCAGCAGAACTGTGGGTAACCCGAGGTAACCAGCACAGAGATCACCTCTCCTCCCACAGTGATCACAAACGTGCTGTGTGTGCTGCAGGTGCAATCCCCTCGTCAACCTGAACTATGCCGTGCTGCTGTATAACCACGGCGACAAGCAGGGGGCCCTCTGCCAGTACCAGGAGATGGAGAAGAAGGTCGTTGCACTGAAGGAGAGCAGCACTCTGGATTTTGACCCCGAGGTATGTGCTTGAGAGTTGTCAGCGGGAACTAAATGGCCACATTAAGGCTGGCAACAAACAAGGGGGAAGTTTGACTTTTGAGTCCAATTATTAGGAAAAATTCTGCTTATGAGATTTTCTAAGACTGCTCTAAGTAGAGCAGTCACCTGCTGCGAGCTGCGTGCTTCATTTCTGCTCTTTGAAGCCCAGTTCTTCAATCAATACGCAGCAAGACAAGATTCCCTCTTAATTAAGAGAATGAATTAGTGGAGATGTTTCCCTCGAGCACCAAGGCAGTTGCCAGCCCCGCACAGCTCTTTTTCTCTGTTGACTTCATTGTTGTCTGAAGTGTACCTGTCTATCAGGGTCTTTTCTTTTTGTTTTGTTTGAGAAGATGGTGGAGGTTGCCCAAAAGATGGGAACTGCCCTGCAGGTCGGGGAGAGCCAAGTCTGGACGAGGCCTGCTAAAGAGTCTAAATCCAAGCAGCGAGCTGCTCCGTCAGGGAAGCCATTGGGCTCCAACCAGGCCTTGGGTCAAGCCATGTCCTCAGCTGCTGGCTATGGGAAAAGCATGCAGCTGCCATCAGGTACCTCTCTTTCGCATTGCTGTGAAGTGAAACCATGGGAAAGGAGAAGAGAAACCTCTCTCCCTTTGGTTATGGCATGTGTTTAGGGAGGTATTTACTTACTTACACAGAGCTCCCTTCAGCCTTATAAGGCTTAGGCTGATAGCTGTATGTGCTGCAGCTTGCTGTGTGGGAGCATCTCCTGAGCCATCGCTTTCATCCTGACCTCCTCTCACCCCTCAGCTTCCCAGGAGCAGTGCAGTGGAGACACTGCTCACTGCAGCGATGTTCTGTCTCTCTGTGTTTTGTTTCCTGTGGTTTGTGGCACAGGAGGAAGGTTGTGTAATCCAGGCCATTTCTGTGGCACCCCTAAGGACCTGCTCCATTTCTCATGGAAGCTGAAAAATAAAAAAGTGGAAATTCAGGGGTTACCCGAAAGGCCTTATCATCCACATCAGCAAAGCTGGCTCGTAAGATTAGCTATCAGCTTAGATATAAGTGTAGAAATAACTCTGGTGTGGCAGTATCCTGCTCTGATTTTGTTCTGTAAGGAGCTGCTAACCGCTGGGAAGCTCTCCCTGAGATTGCTAAAACTGTGAGCTGAGAACTGCGCTGTGGCTTTGGTTACAGTCTGAGTACAAATCAGATGCAGTGGAACTATTTTCCCTACCAAAGCTTGAGTTAACTCCTGAGTTTCTGCTGACTTATTGTGGCAGCCCAGCTAAATGAGAAACTGCCTCAGCTTCTTTTCAGCAGAGTTCCAACTACTGTCATGTCTCTGGCTGGGTAAGTTGCAGAAGAGTTGAGTGCTGCTGATACATTTCATGCTAGGCAGAAGAAATCAGAATAAAGAAGAGCTGCAGTTGTTTTGTGTCTCCACGCTGCTCAGAGGTGCCAAAGAATGCACAGAATGTATGCAATCATCCCTTCACTTCTCTCCCCAGGTGCCGGAGCATCCACTCCCCTCGCAAAGCCTCCCTCACTGCCCCTGGAACCAGAGCCAGGCTCACAGCCAGGCCCACAGGTGACCTCAGCGCCAGCAGAGGCCGAGGAGCAGCGGCAGGAGAAGCACAAGAGCCGTCAGGCCGCAGAGTAGGATGGGCAGGCGTGGGCCTGACCCGACCCGACCTCCTGTGACCTGGAGTGGCTTCATCCCGCTGTCAGTTAGCATAGAGGTGGCGTTTCTGTCAGTGATTTTAGCACGAGGTCTCTGCCTGGTCCCGGGAGTCACCGAGGCAATCAGCTGAGGACACTGCGTGGCTGCTGCGAGTGCAGTCACCCCTTGCTTCCTCAGGAGGGGGGAGGATGGCGGCTCAGCAGGGAGTGTGCAGCAGCACAGAAGTCAGCCAGTCCTAAATTCCAAGTTCTTTGCTGAGAAACAGGGTGAATGAGGCTCAGCGAAGCCCTGTGCTCCTGTGATTGAAGTTGTTCCTTTAGAATTAGTATTCCCAACATGGGGCAAAGATTGGTTTCCGGGGAAAATAAAGATCTTTTCTGAGAAGGCTTGCCATGGTCAGCTTCAGTGCTGAATTTCTTTCAGTAAAGCTGCAGCCATGCTCTGAAGAACGGAGTTATGTCCTCCTTGTGAGACTTTCAGGAGATTCAGTTCTGCGAGCTGCAAGAAGGCAAAGTAGCCCCGTGGTGAGCAGAGCAAGAGATCTTAATGCCCCTGTGCTACTGAGATGTTGGAGAAACATCTTTATTCTCAAAGAGAAAAATCTTAGCCTTCCTTTCTCCGCTTCTGTCAGTTTTTTTGCATCTGGGATTGATTTATCCAGAGCTTGACACAGGCCCTCAAAACAACTGTGCTGGGGAACTAAGCTGAGCCTGTCATGCTTTACGTAAGGAACCAGTAACTGGGTTAAGTAAGTGTAGTTTTCACTCTTCCTCCCCGCTGCATAGAGTTGTGTTGCTGTGGGACTTGGGATTTTGCTTTTCCAAGCAGAAAGTGCAGCACTTTCAGCCCAAAGAAGCTGTAGCTTCAGGAAGGCTCGGCTCATATGCTAATAAGCCTGATGAGCTTTTAAAAATAAGCTCCTGTTTTTTTTCATGATTTCATAATCGACACATCCAGTGGAGTGAGGTTTGTAATGGAAACCTCCTGCAGCAGCCTGCAAAAGCAGCATGACCACGGCCCTGGATACCTTAACGTCCTCCAGCAGCTCTTTCTGGCTAGCTGCTTTTATCCAGAGCGATGTTGATGTGCTTTTAGAGTGCAGCAGGGACCCAAAGTGTTGCCCTGCTCCCCTGGGGCCACTAAAAGTAAGATCCCTTTGCTTTGTCTGTTTTGATTGCCAAAACTACCTGCTTACCTCAAATGTGGCTTCTTTTCGTTTCATCTGTCCTCTGCTGGTTGGCTTTCTATCAATCCATCCCTGCAGCAGCACTTCTTTAATGCTTTCCTTGTGCTAGAGCAAAAGGAATCAGAGGTTTTGTGCAGCAGCCACCAACTGAAACAAACCAGACGAGCTGCAGTGTAATTCAGGTACAGTGCAGCTATTTTATTTGCATTAAACTTTTTACACTGCAGATCACTGCGGTGTCAAGGAGTGTCTGTGCAGGAGGCCAGGAGTACAGAGCAGGGGTGGGCTGGGAATGATCTCTAGCCCCTAAAGCTTTTGTTCGAGGTGTATTTTTCTGTAGCCATTGCTTGTCATTGTTTGGGCTTACCATAATGGGTGGCAGGTTTGGGAAGTTCCATTTAAGGAGCAGCGTGTGGAACAGAGTGGTCACAGCACTGCTGACACAGGAAGCTTTTTTCTCCAGCTGCTTGTTGTAAGGAGGGTAGGTTTAACTTCAGGACTGTGGCATTAAGGAACTGCTCTGGGGGAGCAGCCTCATCTCGTAGGTGGCCATAGGAACCAGGACCACAGCCTGCCTGAGGCACGTGAGGCTCTTTGCTCACCCAGTCCCACCTGGGCCACCTGTTCTCTTGGCTGCTAGGGGCTCTTATAGGGCAAGTGCTGTGTGTTACTGATGGGGTGTGCTGCTGAGGGAGGCACTGTGAAGGTGTTAGAAATATTCCTTCAAAGGTACAGAGCTTTATGCAGAGGATTAATTCTCTGTGAAAAAGAACAGTAGCACCTTGTTACTTTCTGCTTTGGAAGGGAGCAGAAGGGAGCTTCGTGTCTGAGGAGGTGTTTTTAAATATGTAATTATGTTGGATAATAAATATTACTGCACTGCTTTGTCCCGTCCCCTCTCCTCTTCCTCCCGAGGGCTGCAGCGGCAGTATTTGCATACAGAAAATTCACAGTGTATTTATAGAAGCTTTCTATGCTCTCTAGTGATGGGAATGAGGTTGGACTGTTCCTTCAACTGAAATAAGCAAGGGGTTTTTCAGCAGGCCTGTACCAAATCACAGAAGGAATTTGGAAAGCACCACTTGTGTTCCAAAAGCCACTTCTGGCATCAGCCATAATTCTTACTTTGGCATTGGTTTTATTTTTCCCTCCTAACTGAAAACATAAGATGGAAAAGAATAATGAGCTGAATTTCTAGGGAAGCAGAAGCCACCTGCTTTAGGACATTTTGTTTCCAGAAAAAAAAAAGTTCATCAGTTAATAAGGTAATTCAAAGTGCTTACACAAGGCGCACTGTGACTTGACGACCTCTCGGGGAAGAAACAGAAGACACCGCAGCTCTCGAAGCCTGGGCAGCAAGAGCTTGCTTCAGCCAGGAGCAGCGGGATGCGGGCTGATGCAGCACCCAGCCGCTGCCGTGTTTGCCCTCTTGTGGTCACGGGCAGACGAGGTGAGCGAGGTGGACCCTGCCTTGCATAGGCCACGAGCGTGGGGGATTTCCCTCGTGGCAGGGGCAAGGACTTTTCTGCAGAGGCAAGCAAACCTCAGCGCTGAACGGAGAACGGTGAGCTTTACTAAGGAATAAGTTCCACACATAGATACACTACAAAAGGACACAGAATACAAGTGATTCGTCTGCCAGGGCCAGTTTCTATGAAAGCAGTTCCACAAGGAAAGCTTGCATCACCCTCTGAAACCAAACCGTGCTAAAATCAGTCTTCTGCAGTGGTTCTTGAAACAGATGAGCTTTGAATCCAGTTTTAACCAGGCTGTGCTGAGCAGCTCTCCTGAGAAGATCACAGGTGAGGCTTTCAGAATATTTGTTTCCCCCGCTTGCATTTTAATGCAGTGGTTCACCCTTAGCTGCCAGGATTTGTTTCCTTCAGCTGCTATGAACTCAGGGAGGGCTGGTAGCAGGTTCACCTTCCAAGGGGACAGTGACTGTTTGGCACCAATGCCTCTCTCAGGTTTCTGGTGCAGAAGGCAATGCCCAGGCGTGCTGTTTCCAACCTGCATCTATCGAGAAGAGATTGAGAACTTAATCTGACATCTCTGAACAGAGGAGAGATTGTTTTTGCGTCTACAATGAAGTTTGGCTAAAGAGTTTCATCAGACTCTGCTGCTAGAGGGGAAGGCAGACAGGAGTGAGGTCTGGGAGTGTGAGGCTGAACATGCAGCAGAGGTTTGCTTCCCCAGCCACTCAAACCTGTAAAACAAAGCACAAAGACAAGCTTCAATATTCCAATTTCCCTCTCAAATCTCCTCCCTGCCTGACTGTGGGATGTGAGACAGACTTAGTTAAGGGTTCTGGTCCTGGTATTTCAACCAACAAATCTACAGGTGTATTTATTTTTCCCCAAAATGAAGCTACTACTGTGGTATGATCATTGAGTTTAAACTTAATTCCGTGCTTTTATCCAAACTTTCCCTGCTTCATGCCACTGGTTCTCCAGTCCATTAAAAACCACTGAATACTCATAAGACAAACAGGCCACAAAAGTCCTGCCAGATGTGCTCCGGCTGTGTTTCACAGCAAAAACAAAACAAAGCACCCAAGCAACAATAATGCAGTGGGGATGGATGAAAACACCAGTCCAGGGACAAGTTCCAGCCCTCCCACTTAAAAAGTACTTCAGGGGAGCTCTTTCATCCTGTGCTAAAAACCTGCTGCCCGTTTCCATTTCAACAAGGTGTGTGAAAGCAGATTGAATCTAAACTCGTAATATTTGTGTTGAGTACAAGCCAAAGTTACCCTTGGGACAGTTACCTGACTTTAAATAGCCAAAATAGGCTACCACAGCCCAACAAGCCTCCTATCAGCAAATGTTTTTGGAAGAGAACGGGGAAGCAGAGCAGCAGGACCAGCGCTCGTGACAGCTGTGTGTATTTGGTTTGGTTTGCTTTCCTTTCCCGCTTGAGAATCCACGCTGCCTGGTCCGATGCCAGGGAAGCTGCTGGTGGTCCCAGCCAGCCATGATCAAAGGTTACACAACGCCCCTGCTGACGGCCTCAGACCTGCAGACGGTTGTCAGGAGACGTTTTTTATTTGTTATTTTTTTTTCCTGTAGGAAGACTAAACCAGAACTTCGAGTCCCGCGCTACAGTTTATAAATAATAACTTTTAAAAAGACACTGAAGAGAAAGGCGTCCAGTCTTGAGGAGATCCTGCACTGAGATACACACTGAGAGTCAGCGGGAGGCCAGCGTGGGACACGCAGTGGGAAAACACAGCACTGACCGTTTCTCTCGTCTCACAGACGACTTTGCTCAGAGGGAGAGGAGCAGTTAAATACATGCTGACAGATAACATTTTGCATGGTGTCCATAAAAGTTCAAACAGCTGTCAATCTTTGTCCTTACAGAGCATTCACAATGGTGTTTTCCACCAGGAGGACGTCACTAAATGCCATACAGCAGCCTTGCTGAAACAGGTCGCTCCAGCCTCGGTGATCCTGACTCTCCTCCTGCTGCTCGGATGACCTACGATCCTGGTACAGCACAGGTTTGCACAGACACATTTAACTGTCACACTGAAAATATCCGTATGATAGCTATGGAAATAGGAACTGGAAGTGGCAGAGACAAAGCTATGCTGGAAAAGAGACAGAAAGAATACTGATGCTGTGCAATCAGTGATGGGCTGTTAGCAAAAGGTAAAAAATATAAATAACGTATTAAACAATACACAGATTAAACAAGGTTTCTAAACTAGCAAGGCCATGACACTATTCAATTCGACTGATAAGACACAGCTCTATTTTAATTTTTTTTTTTTTTAATTTAAAAGGCTGTCCAGAGCAAAGACAGTGACCTCATCAAAGGAAAAAAAGCTCCCATCAGCCTTCCCTGCTAAACACTTAGAGCTTCTGAGGGCCCTTCCCTAATAAATCCATCTGAACAGAAGGCAGCAAAACTGTAGAAAACTGCTCAGGAGTTCCCAACAAAAAATTAGTCTCCAGCACTCAACAGGTTGCTGTAAGCTGTACAGCACCCCACATAAGCAGCTGTTAGCAAAGGGAGCAAGCAGCGAGCCCCTGTGGCTGTGCTCTTGGGGTTCAGCACGTAGCAGACACAGGTAACGTTTTGTTGTTTACCCGACAAAAAAATAAAGCTGTCTCCCCAAATATAAACCCTGAATATCTTCACTTTCAGTTGCCCCAAGACTAACTGCAGGCAACGAGTCGAATCCTGTCAGTCACAGAAAGAACAGATACCCAAAATAATTTAAACTGCCTTGAGCCCACCTGTGCACTGAAGGAGCAGGTACAGCGTGCATCACATTTTCGGGCTCTGGCTCCCTCCGCCGCAGGGGCACTGAGGTTGAGAGGTAATTTTGGCAGGAACAGATTTCATCAGCACATGGAGCGAGCGGAAGGTTTGCTCCTGCCACCTAGCCATGTGCTGGGAGGAGATAATGCAGGAGTTTTCTATTTTTACTTTATCATAAGCAAGACAGGGCTGAGCAGCACTGTGCTCTCCCTGGGATCCATGGGGAGGAAGCTCTCAGGGCTGCCACATTTTCCAGCACTAGCAGACAAACCCACGTGCAGTTACAAAGAGCAGACCTCCTCCAAATGTGGATTTTGATTGTGTCCCCCCCCAAATACTTAAGACAAAGAAAAGCCAATTTTCACATTAAATATGAAAACCTCTGCACTTAAACGTGAGGTGTTCTAGTCACTGCAAAGCGACTGGAATGTATCTGACGGTTTACACCTGGAATTGTTCTTTGGCTCTTCTGTTATACCCAGAAAACACACCGCACCCTGACTCTGTTCCTATATCAGCGCCGGCTGAAATCCTAGTGATAACAGCACGGTTCCTCAGACACCGTACAGTACTGGAGACAAAGGGGACCTCGGTCTTCTACTGAAGATTTATTTCTGAATATAGCAGTCCTTCAGCTGAGATAGCATCCCCGAGTCCCACGGTCCGCACGGGATCTTTGCACACCAGAACAGGCGTGAAATGGAAGGAGATGCCTTCTCTGTGCCAATGCACCACTGGCTCGTCTGGATTTAAGGATATTTTGGAAGGAGCCTCTATCTGGGAGGTGACAAACTCCAGAGGAGCTTTAAGAAAGACTCTGCTAGTATCGATGGTTTCTGTCGCGCAGGCCTGCGCCCCTGCCGCTCTGGCGCCGGCAGCCACGGCAGCCACCTGGTTGCCCCAGTGCCCGTCCACTGTGGCGAGGATGTGGTAGGCCAGCGTGTGGAAGTGGATCCGTGTGAGATCCGAGGCCCGGTCCGCAGTCTTCCCGTGCTCCTTCAGGATCCAGAAGAGGATGTCGCTGACGGCACCCACGTCGGGGACGCCGTTCCAGGAAGCCAGGGAGGCGTGGGGACCAGAGGCTGACTGTGTGAGGAAGAGCAGCTCCTGCTCGTTCAGACCGATGGAGTTCACCAGGGGAAAGACCTGCTAACAGCAACATGGGAACAGGATTTTTTCTCTCGGAGAGAGATCGGTTCTCATCCATTCTACAGAAGTGTGTTACAGTCTGCTGACTATTGTACATCTTGTGCAATTAATTTTCTAGACACACTTTAAGGAGAATTGAGTATCAAATCCACACGAAACATTCCTAAGACTGGGATTGGAACCGTGTCAGCTTTGACAGTGGACCATCAGGACTGGCAAGAAGGAAGGACTGCAGGAAATTTAGTTTGTTGAAATTAAAACGCTCAAATTTAAATAGAAATCTGCAATCCTGCTATATCTAAACCAACTGATGGTACTTGTACCTGTGGAGTTGTGACATTCTCCTTGGTCATCTTTCCCTGATGGCCAGACAACCTCACCAGAGAGAACAGAGCCCATGCTATGTCTACACAGCAAGTTTGTTGAACAGCTGCTGAATAAGCTCAGATCTGCAAAAAATGCTACTCTTTGGTGAAGGTGACCTGATAACCAATGAAACTTGCAAGGAGACCATACTCTGTGAGCTGAAAAAAACAGATCTGTCCTCTGCTAAGCCCCAAGTCACTGCATTGAGCTGTTAACATCAGCAGAGAAAACTCAAAGTGTTCAGAATGCATCAGCTGGCATTAAACCCACGTTCTTAATTTTTCATCAAAGGGACTAAGAGAACTAATTTCCAGTTTTCCTTTCTCTGTTCATCCACCAGGCTGTACACTGTGATACTAAAGAAAAGGAAACCGATAAAAAGAGCACGTCCTCTCATTTTTGTTACCTGATGCACAATGTTGCTCATAAAGTCCTGATCAGTCATACTGGCCAGCTCCAGGTGTATAGGAATGTCAGTAGGAATGTCAGAGATGGAGGCTACCGCCTGCAGGGGCAAAGGCAAAAACATCTAAAACACATTCCTGCTAAAGGGAATAAGAACGACTTCAAACAACTTGTGTTTTTCAGAGTTCCAGAGCTGAGCTGGGGGTAGATTAGGTTATAATCAGTTTTCCTGCAGTCTGTTTCAGAAACGTGAGATGTCTGAAACAGCCATAAAACAGTCGATGTTAGAAGAGGAAAAAGACTAGTGCATTGAGATGGGCACTCAGGTGTGAGACAGGCAACCTGGCACAGCTCCCTAGGGCTCAAAAGCAGATGTTGGCATTTGGGTTATCTAAGAGATAACACTTAAAGAAGTCTTGATTATAACTTTGATCATCTTAGCATGTGGAACAGAAGAAGTGTAATCAGCCACTACCCAGGCTCCAAGAACGATATCAGTCTGCCCAGCCAGCCAGTCAGCACTAACAGAGAACTTCTTTTGCTGTAGACAACCCACGGAATCCAACAAGACTAGACTGTGCCATCCTTCCAGTTTGCATTCTTCTTGTAGCATGCAGAGACCTGAAGATGTGGCCTACTTACAACTTCAAGCCTGGGAAGCCAAAAGTTTGCTGAGGCGCATTTGTTGGAATGGAAGTTAAGGAGATGCTGGCGTTTGAGTGTCTTACCTCCATAAGACGTCTGTGCCGCACCTCCTTGCTCTGGCCTTCCATCATGTGCAGTCCTGAAAGTACCACGAGATCAGGCTGAAACTCCTCCAAGCTGGACACGAACACTTCCAGCATGTTGAGGGCCCCATTTGAGAGGTCATGGGAGAAGATAAAGCGGTTGGCGTTGGGTGCCTTCACTTGTCCCCACTCTTCACCTGGGGTGGGACAAACATTCAGAAGAGAAGCAAATCAGACCAGGTATCCAGAGATTATTTTGGGGGATAGCCTGCTGGAATGTGGAGGCATGATTTCCCAACTAACAGCTACTGCCAGCCCAATTATACCTCCATGTCTGCTTAGGATATCAACAAAGTGCAAAGTATGCTTCATTTCTGTAGGCTGTAGCACAGGAGAATACAGAACCAAAGGGATGGCAGCACAGCAGCATGAGACAGCATTTACAGTAATTGCATTACAAAGAAGTAAAGTTTCAAAGGAATGTAAGGTGTCTGTTTACCTACCACAGCTCCCTGCAGCACAAAGAATTACCAGATTAGCCCACTGACAGCTGCCAGCACTGATAACTTACAGGGGCCTTTTGGAATTAATTGATTCAAAAAACCCCACGACAACAAATCAACAAACTTTAAAACCAGGAATATCTTTGCGACGTCCAGGGTTCCCATCTAGCATTCAGCCTTTGGCAAGGTACCTGCTTGATACTCCAGGATAAGATGGAACTCATCTCTTTCTTGCATGGATTCAGGTGGCACAACCACGTTGTCATCTAGTAGCTCATGGAGCTTGGGACCAACTGGGCCGCAAAGGAGGATCTAGGAAACAAGAAAACCAATCAGGGATCCCCTGCCAGCATTTCAGTTCGTAGAAGTAGCCATCTTATTCTCTGAAAGCCACTCCGTGTATGCATCAGTCTCAAATTTGTTGATCTCAACAGCAGCTGACGAGTGAGACAGCTCTCATACAGGAAAATGTATTCCCTTCAGTGTTTGGTTGCTCACTTTACAGAAATCTTGACTTAAGCCAGCACAGCTTTAGAACCAAGCTCTGTTCACTTTCCCAACCTCACTGAGGTTCTTACACCGATCTCTTTCAAACAATGTGGTCTCCACACGACCACCTGAAAAAAGAAACCGGCTTCTACTAAAACAAGAGAGCAAAAATTGAGAGGATTAGGATGACACAAGGATTTGTATTTGTTTTATTTGAGGGAACGTGAAGACAAAAGCCAATAACTCAAAGGGAGCAATAAACTAGCAACCATTTCCTAGACAACAGATGTGAATTAAGAATTAAACAAGTCAGCTGTGCTTTTCAGTCTATAAGGCCAACGACGTGTTCCGCTGTACCCTAAGAAAATCTCCCAAATCTACAGGGATGTACTTTAAGCCTCATTAAAGATGAGCAAATAGCATGAAATTCTTGGAACACCTACCTTCAGGTCTGGATTTGCTGCAAGCTTCTGACCAATGAGAGCAGCATTGCCTCCAACGTAAAGCTGTAAAATACAAGGGCAGGTATGGGCACTGCCTTGCTCTGATAGCTTTACACATGCTTAGTCACCTGCAGAAGACTCAAGATTGTAGCATTTCAGCAAACGTCCCAGCATGAGAGAATTCAGCAAAGCTCACTGGGGCTGATGGCAAAACAACTACAATTCTGCCAGATGTCAACAGCTTTCATGTTCCCTGTTTTTTTTGAAACCTAAGTCTTTGTCCTCAGGTAAAGCACAACCCTCTAACGAATCAATTAATATGTAACAAACATTCCCTCTCATAACTCTGCAAGTTTTCAGGTTTGTTTGTTTGTTTAAATCAGCAAACCAAACTAGCAGTCATTTAAAAGTTGCAACAATATTTCATCCAGTTTGCAGGCAGGGTTAGAAGTGCTACCCGTGCCCACACAACGTGAGCAGAATTGTGGAAGCTGCTTCTGCATTAAACAGTTTGGGACAAGGAGCTAACTGGTACCAAGTAGGTTCAGAAGACCCAGTGTAACCAGAGCAAAAAAACTTTGCTTCTGGGAAGGTAGGCTTCAGGTAAATTAATTCCTTCTTTTCATCATTACCTCATCTTCTAGGGAGAATATGAACCCTGCATTGAAGTGCTGAAGCTAACTGGAGTGTTCTTAACACTTAATCCATTTCCTTCCTTGCTTTCTGCCTCATTACAAGACTTTGGAGCCTCTTTGATATCATCAACCCCATCTGGCTCCCATGAAACATGAAAATATCTCCAGTAGAATTCATACAGAGCCATCTCGGATGGACATTTTGGTCTGAAGAATGCAAGCAAAGCATGGGCTATTCAAAGCCCTGCTACTCAGTGCAGAGTTCTGTTCTTAGCTATAGCATAGCTTCTTCCCCAAATGACTCGTGCTCTCCCTAGGTAGAACAGAACTGTTGATGATGCAGAAGATAAGAAAGAAGCTTCTCAAACCTCATCTTCATGGGCAAGACGTACCTGTGCCCCAGGGTGCTGCGAGGCAGTCTGTGCTATGTGATGGAAGGACTCTGCGTCGCTGAAGAAGCGTTCGGCAGCCGCTCCTTTCTCCATGAAGTGAGTGAATGCTTCTCTCAGGTCCTGTCTGGAGTTCAGGACGTCATGATTCTTTCCCAACCCGGGTTTAAGACCAAGTGCCTCCAACAACTTCACGCCGGACAGAACCACGTCGACGCAGGCATTGACGCTGAAACAGAGAAGGAAAACCACTGTGTGCTGGGGCGCTGGTGAGACAATACAGTGACATCACTTCCCAGCCAGCGAGGTCTGCTGCGAGTTCTGGCAGCCCTCAGGAAAAAACAACCAACCAAATGAGAAAAGCAAGAACACAGAGATACGAGTTCCCTGCAGTTCTGAACTTCGGTGCTCTCCTCTTGACGTGTTTTAACTGTGCTCCAGCACAGGGCCGAGGAGATGGATCTCTGAAATTCCAGTAAATTGCAACAAGAAAGCATAAGCTGCTTATTTTCAGTGCTGGCTGTGTATGTTCTAATTTGTTTTACACCTCATTTGCTGTTCTAGGCTTGCTCAAAAAAAAGCAGGCACAATAATAACAGCATTTTTAAGTTTTAATTCCTAGAGCAAAGACATTTTTATTGTCTTAGTTCTGGATTAAGACTCACAGGCAATTCAGAACTGTTAAAAAGAAAGCTGGAAGTATTTAAATCTACCCATCAACCTCTCAAATTTCAACTACCAAGTAACAAAAAGCAGAACCACCTACATGACAGCCCATACCTGGACCAGCTCTGTTTACAAGAAGTGAGACACTTTTCAGTTGAAACACTTAAAGACCACAACTTCCAAAGCATCATCCTGAAGTTCCACAGATAGCCCACCTCCTCCTCGCAAACAGAAGAGTCCAGCACCAGTTGGGAAGTTATAAGAACTGACTTAGCAGACTTGGATGAAATCACACCTGTGGCACAAGCCTTCCAGTCCCCACCCCTTACAAACTACAGCGATTTAAGCACAGTGAATCGAATACAAAGAGAGCAGGAAAGTTTCTGGGCTGGAACCAGGTCCCCAGGAAACATCTAGCATCCATTACTAGTGTATTTCAGGGCAAAATTATGAGCACTTGTTCCTGTTCCTGGGTTTCAGAGAGACACTGATATAAGCAACATATTTACTAAGCTCACATGAGCAATTACTATAGCATTTTCTGGGGCCATGCAGCCCTGAGAGGAGAAGGCTCTGGAGACATGAAGTGGCCTTTCAGCATCTAAAGGGGCTGTAAGAAAGAAGAGCACAGACTCTTAGGCAGGGTCTGCTGTGACATGACAAGGGGAAATGGTTTCAAACTACAGGAGGGGAGATATTCGCTGGATGTAAGGAAGTTTTGCACGCTAAGGGCAGTGAGGCAGTGGCACAGGTTGCCCAGAGAGGCAGCGATGGCCCGTCCCTGCAGACACCAAGGTCAGCCAGGGGGCTCTGAGCACCTGATGTGCTGTGGGTGAGGGCGGTTGGACTGATGGCCACTAAGGGTCTCTTCCACCTCCAACGTGGAACCATTGAACCATTCTGTGGTTCTGGAACTGTTCTTAGCTGTGCTTTCCCCTACAATTCTGTGGTTCTGTTCCTCCATCCCATGCTTCCACAACAGGGATCCAAACGATCTGCAAAGCTTTCCCAATATCTCCAACCTACTCAGCATCTGTCCACAACACTCTGAGTACCGCCGCCTGCTGCATGCCAGCTCAGAACACACAGCCATTCCTCCTCGTCAGTGACCTTTGATGCATGACTTGCTCCCAAGCACAGCAAGGCTGCATCGTACAGAATAAAGGACATGAAAAACCTCAAGGGTTTTCAGTGCAGGTTGTAACACATATTAGAACAGAAATCCTCTGTGCTGTGCATCAGCTGATATGCTAAAGAGAGAAAAATCCCCTCGCCTTGCAGAGAAAAGCAAAGAAGCAATGAGCATCAGTGGTGTTTTAGCCACAGTCTCGCCGCAGCAAAAGGTCAGCAATCTCATGTTTTAATGATCATTAAAGACACGAGGGGACCTAAACCAAGTAACAGTTCTTTCAAGTGAGACGCTTCTAATCATCTTCCAGCTGTCTTCCCTCTCCCTGCTCTGCTAACACACTTCTTGCTTTCAATAAACTCCCCCAACAGCAGGAATGAGCTACTAATGAACTGCTTCTGCTGGTGAACTTTGAGGCCCTGGGTGTCTGGTGTGGGCATCTGTTTTATATATATATACATACGCAATCAGTCCCTTTAAGGAAAGGAAGCAAGGAACAAACTGAAGTTAACTGTCTCTTCCAGTGAAGGTGTGGTGAAAGAGAAGGCATGAGACATTTGAAGAAAAACTACCTGCAACATATTCAGGGCAGAAAGTCTGCATCAACCATAACTCAAGAGCATGACAGACTGTAACACTGTATCAGCTGTGCATTCATTATGCTGAATAACTTTTTTCAACACTTGAAGGTTGAACCTCATGGTCAAAGACAAGTTATTCTGTCAAGTCCTTCTATTCAAAAGAAAGTGAGTCAAGCGCTACATATAATACCAAATTTAATGGTCAGATTTAAACCCTGCTTTTCAGATCGATGTGACATTCCTAAACTTTCCCCAACCCTCTTTCTTTGCAGGGTAAAAAGAGTGCTGGACTTCACCAGGCACACACAGGTGTTTTAATGCCCACTGCTCTTTCCTATCCCCTTCCTTCTCTCATTTCTTCCCTTTGATTCCACTCACAGAATCAAAGAACTGTAAGGGCTGGAAGGAACCTCTAGAGATCATCGAGTCCAACCCCTGCTAAAGCAGGTTGCACAGGTAGGCAGGCGTCCAGGCATGTCGTAAGTATCTCCGAAGAAGGAGACTCCGCCACTTGTCTGAGCAGGCTGTTCCAGTGCTCTGTCACCCTGACAATAAGTTCTTTCTTGTGTTAGTATGGAATTTCCTGTGTTTAACTTTGTGCCCCCTTGTCCTGTTGTTGCACACCACCAAAAAGAGCCCGGCCCTACTTGCCTTCTGCCCTTCAGCCTTCTCCAGGCAGAACAGCCCCAGGTCTCTCAGCCTTTCCTCACACAGGAGATGCTCCAGGCCCCCACGCATCTCTATGGCCCACAGCTACACTTTCTAGAAAATCTCTGCATTTTTGTAACTGAGGAGCCCAGAACCGGACCCAGCACTGCAGATGCGGCCTCAGCAGGGCAGAGCAGAGGGCAGATCACCTCCCTCGACCTGCTGCCACGTTCTTATCGCTTATCACTCAAGTAACACCGCTCTTCTTCTCCCCACCTCTAAGTTTGCTAGAAGGCCTCGCTCTGTCCAACCAGCCCCCTCACACCCATCAGCGCCGCCAGCCGTCCCTAGGTCACCGTGTCAGTACACGAAACCATTTCACACACAACGAAGCAGGGCGAGGCGTCCCGAGGCACAGCGCACAGCCCGCCCCGCCGAGCGGCCCTCAGCGGGCAGCAGCCTCATCCTATTCCATCCCATCCCGTCCCGTCCCGCTCCGCTCAGCGCTGTGCCACGCCTGCCGCTGGAGGCCCGCGCACGCACGGCGCCCTACACGACAGCGACCTACCCGACGGCGACGCGCCCCCAGCCCCGCGCCGGGCGGACGATGGCCGCCTGCCAGGCCGCTACCATGCGGCTCTCCAGGGAGCCGGCGCGGCTCAGCCCGCCCAGCAGAGAGGAGGAGAGGTGCTGTAGGATGGAGGGGGGCGGCCGGGGACCAAGTAGGCAAAGGTAGCCCAGCGCCAGGGCCAGCAGGCCCACGCACGCAGATCGCTGCCACATCGCGCGGTCCTTCCCCCGCCACGTCTGAGGGGGGAGGAAGGCGGGAGGGATGGACGCGGGGGCCCTCCTTACGCCGCCTCCGTGGCGCCCCGCCCCCTCCGGGCCCTGTCTGTCGTAAAGCCGCTTCGGGAATCAGGGCGGGCTCTACGCGAAACGCGCAGCTGCTCCCTCCCTGCGCCGTTTGCGTACTGCGGCGAGGTGCGGCTGAGCTGCGGGCGTAGCTGAGCTACGGGAATCAGGGGGGAGCGCGAGCGCTGCGGTGCTTCGTGAGGGGAAATGGCGGGAGGAGCGGCTCCCTCACGACTGTCGGGGCTTCGGGGTGTCCTGGGGCCCGAGGGAGCCCGACCCCCGCCCACGGAGCGTGAGTGCCGTGGTGTGGAGACCGAGGAACGTCCAGGGAGCGCTGTCCCGGTGCCTCCATCAGGGCTCGGTCCTCAGGATGGAGCTGCGCTCGTTTTTGCCTCCCTCAGGCCGCCCTTTCTCCTCCGTCCCTCGCTACCCTCCACCTCTATGGGCTCACGGGCCGTATTTCTGCTCCGTGTTCTTCAGCCTTTTCCTCAGTAACGCAGCTCACGATCTCAGCCCCCAGCCCCAGCTCTGCCCGAGCTCCGCACGGACAGCTGCCCGCCTTGGAAGCGGGGCTGTGAGGGGAGCGAGGGGAGCCGGGCTGCTGGAGCGGCAGGAGCGTCAGCTGTGAGCCTGCGACGAAACGTGCGGGAGTTTGACAGCTGCGTTGGCTGAGGGCTGATAATTCCCACACTCAGCTCCGTGTTGTGAATGGCTGTCACTTTCTCGAACTCTGACAAAACAAACAGTAAAGGAGATGGAGCGGCAGAAGGCTTTTGGGGTTCTTTTGGTAGGACTTTCCATTTAACTAGTTTACCCTTTTTCCCTTTGGCCCTTTTCCTGCTGCTGTATGCACCATGAAATCTTGCTGCCGTGCCCCTGGGCTCCCCAGGTGCAGCTCTTGGTTAATGCTGTGCTGCTGGAGGACACAGCCAACACCACAGGAGCCCCTAGCTGCTCAGTGCAATCAGGTCTTCACCTGTGGGAGCCTGTGTATTTATAGCCTTGTCGCAGAACATCATAATTAGAGTGCCCATAAGGCACCTGCAGTGCTGACACAGCTCAGGGACTCCGTGATTAGTGCTGTGCCACCAGAGGGTTGGACAGTGAGCAGATAACCCATCCAGTAGTGTAGTATGTCAGGGAATTAGCCTTGATTCCAATTTGGGGTGATTAGTTTTTCATCTGATGCTAATGCTGTGTTCTGTATTGCTGCTCTGAAGACTCAAGTTGTCTTTTTTTATTCCCAGAACAGGTCCAGTTTCCACATTAAACCTGCCTGGGAGGAACCACTGCTACTCGGTCTCCACAAACTGCTGATATTCTGGCTCCGTGACCAGTGTTGTTAGTGAACTTGAAAGAGGCTGCAAAGGTAATTGAAAGATCTGTTTTATGATCTTGACTCCTGCAAGACAGCAAGAAGAAAAGTTCCCTTACTGAACCTGTTCAGTCACAGAGCTAACAAGCAGTTTTGATGCATACTTGTTTTAACCTAGTGCAGATCTAGATTTGCCTGGAAAAGGTAATTTAGAGGTGAAACTGTCAGCTCCCAACCAAAATGCAGCACCCTATGTCTCGTCCCTCGAGCTGCCCACCATCCCACAGACTTCAATTAGAGGTGATGGGGAGGGGCGCAGGGCTGCTGGATTCATGCAGTGACACGGAATTGAGTAGAAAAGTATTAATTAAATTCCTGTTTAATTATCTCTCATTTAGGTCTGTGTATTATTTTAAAGGTGTGACAGAATGATTTTAAGAACTTTTGCTGGAATACTTCCTAATACAGGAAGAGTTGGGAGATTTCAAAACAGAGTTAAAATGTCACCTCTACAGTTATTCTGCATTTCTTCTTCCTGGTTATATGAAGTCCTTTGTGTAAGAATTCCTTTTCTTGACACAGTTTTGTGGTATGAGCTGCTTGTGGCTTGGAGGGGGTGTACAACAAAGGCAGTTTTAATCAGTTTTCAGTTACTGGAAACTGAATTTGTTCCCTTTAGCAAAAGGAAGAAAAAAAAGAAAGTGAGGAGGGGGGAACTTTGTCTGCAGGAGGCAGACAAACAAGCAGGCAAATGCTTCTTTTGAAAATTAGCTATGGAGAGTTGCACACGGAGCATGTGCTCTCAGCAGCCACTCAGTGCTCGCAAACCTTTATGCATGAGCTTCTTAATGACCTTACTGAGTTTGCTTTTCTGATCACAGGCTCAGTTTTGAGACATGGGGGTTTGCCAGAATCCTATTAGGCAGGAAGTGAGAGGAAAGGGGATGAGGATAGGCAAGCAGAGGAATAACAGGGAGGGGCGAAAGCCAGAGCTTTGGGTTCCCAAAGGAACCGTGGAGAAGTGTTTTTTGTAGCTTGAACTCACAAGCAATTGTTTTTACTCCTTATTAAGTTGAATTTACATATTTAAATAGAGTCATTCCTTTTGACCTACTTTGGCCAGCTTAAACTGTAGGCGTGCGCACAATGCGGGAAGGAGTTTTTCTCAAACGATGAATTCCTTTATTGTTGGTGGGATCGGTCATGCATATCTTTAGTGCCTGGGATTGAATCTTTAGCTGCACCTAATAAACATTAGGTAGTGCTCAAGGCAGGATTTGCATTGCAGATGGCTGCAGTGCTGTTGCCTCCTGTGGCAGCCAGCACTCCCATCACATTACAGCGTCTCTGCGCTCCCTTGGCTTCCTGAAGTCAATTATTCAGGTGTTGTCTGCGTGTTCTCTGAGATCAAGCCTTCCCCTGAAATCCCACACCCTCCTCTCTTTGATTGCAGGCCTTGTTTAATCTGAGTTTGAAACTCATTAGAGCAGCGACCATATATCTGTGCAAACTCATGGAATTACTGTGGATGTTTCTGGTGCTTGACCTGTGACATTTAGTGGGAGCCAGTAACAGAGTACATGAGCACGATTGCTTGCTGCTAGAGGAGTGGGAAAAAGTGGAAAATAGGCTTTTTGGGTGGGTCCTAGTAGTGGCCTGGAAAATTCAGAAGAAATTTTGCACTGAGCCACGCAGATGAGCAGAGGAACTCCAATTAAAATACAGACTCTGTGCTATGCTCAGAAATTGGGCAGCATTCCCCATCTCAGCTCTGCCAGCATATCTCAGTCCTGGACTTGAGCACCCACTGCTTCTCTGCTCCATAACACACGCTCAGCTTGGCCACCGCATCTCGATCTTGATCTGTAACACCTCCCGCTGTTCCAATTCTGGGGCCTTTTTGAGCAGAAAATGCCATCTCTCTCCTAAATTGTGCCAAATTGCTTGGTTTTGGCCACAGAACTAATTTTCACTTGTCACCTAACGGGTACCTAGAGACTTTCATCTAGCAATGTCAGTGCCAGAGGAAAAAGAACATGAGAATACCCAGCCCCCTGCTAAGTCCCCTAATTATATAGTGATGTGTTAATAACAAACACGCTTTCATGTCTTGGCAGTTGCAAAACACTCATCAGTAGTGCAGTGCTTCAGAACTAGAGTCGCACAGGAAAGATGCAAGTCCCCATTTAAATTACTTAATTAGGACAAGCATTGTCTGTACCCAGGATTAGAGTTTAGAAGAAATGCTAGTGTGAAGCTGTCAGATGCCAGTTGTTTGGGTGTTCTGCAGGATCTGAGCCACCACATAAGAGCCTCGCTGTTGCAGAAGCAATCTTTCTGTGCAGAGAATTTTTCTTCCTGCTCCGCCTCATGATTATAAATCTGTCTGATTTGGAGGCCTCGCCATCTTTTCTTGAACTCAGCAGTGGGGGGTGGAACAGCTTCCATCTTGGCTGATGCATCAGGGCTGGAGCTGGGAACATCCAGATCCGAAATGATGTGCTGCTTTCAGTTTGAGCCAAATTGCTGGGATTTGCAGTGCTGATTGCTCACACCCTGTGGTGACGAGCCTGCTTTCCAGCAGAAGGCCCTAGAGCTGGAGCAAAAGTGAACCACCAAGAGTGCGGGTGAATACCCTGAGCAATTTGAGTTCTTGGCAGTGGCAGCCTGTGCACAGGAAGTATTGCCCTGTTACTGGAGGAAATGATTCAGATCATCAGAAATTGAGGGAGGTGGAGGTCAGCCTCTCCTCCCAAGTAGCTGCAGTATGAGAAGGAATGGCCTCAAGTTGTGCCAGGGGAGGTTCAAGTTGGACTATTAGGTGAAACTTCTCTGAAGGAGTGGTACTGCAGTGGCACAAACTGTCTAGGGAGGTGATGGAGTCACTGTCCCTGCAGGCGTTCAAGAAATGTGGAGATGTGGCACTCAGGGATGTGTTTACTGGGCATGGGGGGGGTGGGCTGATGACTGGACTAGATGATCCTAGTCTGTTCCTGCACTAATGGTTCTCTGATTCTGTTCTTGTTCTGGTGAGACTGCAAGTTGGTGCAGCAGCACCAACTGGAAAAGGGTCTTCTGGAAGTAAGGGGGAAGTTAGGAAACCTGGAAAGTATTAGCATGTGGGATGATAGCTTAGGGGAAAATAGAGAAGGCTAGTCAATTAGAACAGCAAAAAGAAGGGGAGTCAGGTGGGAGAGGTTTCCTTTTCAAAGGTGGACAGATGTGAATGATGAGCGTGTTGTGTTAGCTTCTGAGTGTGAAATTGAGCTGAGTCTGAAGTCCCTACTTGTAAATGCAGTCCGTGTGCTGGCTTTGCTTTGGGGCCTGGCATCAGCTGCTTGCCCTGCCTGGCAGTGCTTCGGCCCCCTCCCTGCAGCAGATCTGGCTGCGAGCAGGGCTGCCAGTTGTTGAGAGCTGCAGAACAACAGGCCAGCTAAACACCTCTTTATCTGACAGGTTTCGCTCTGTAAACAGTCCTGCAAGATCTGTTGGGTGCTGACATTGTATAATGACCCAGAAGAAAGGATGGATCTACTTCTGATATGAGCAGGATAAAGCAATTCTTTGGATCTACTTCTGATATGAGCAGGATAAAGCAATGCTTTAAGTGCTTTCTTCTATTCCAACTTCTTCGGCGAGGTAAAAGATGAATGACAGATGCCCAATCTTATCTTGGGAAAGGGTATCTGAAAACAAAGCTCATGAAATATTCTTCAGTCCACTAGATCCATCCAATTTACATAGCAACTGGGGAGCGTTGTGTGGATTGTATCTCATTAAGCATACTTTGCATTCTTTATTATATACACTACAAACTCTGTTCCTGTCATGTTGGTGTCACTGAGAGTGAGTTGGTTTTAAAGGTTTGGTGGCTCTCTAGCATTGCAGCAGTGAGGGCACAGACTGCTGCTAAACAATGTTATCAGCACGTACCTCTACCAGATGGGAGTAGCACCACCCCATCAGCAGAATTATACATCTCAAATGGATCACTTGCTTCTGTTACCATTCAAGAAAATTCCTAAAAATTGGATCTCTGTGATGCCTTTCATTTGCAACCCTTTAGGCTTTAATTTAAGCTCTCGCTGTGGTGGAGGACTGTGGAGAAGGCTGTAGGCACACCTGGATAGACTAGAACAGAGGAACCAAGTGTTTGCTGTCCTTAGTTCTGCTTACTTGCAGAGCTGTACGCGAGGGCGTGCTGAGGTTGCTTTGCCAATGGGTAGGGCACACTTGGGTCACAGTTCTGTGAGCGTGAGAGAAGAGGCACGATCTGTAGCTGAGAGCCGTGCAGTTTTACCAGCAAAGTGTGTCTTCTAATCACAGCTGTGGTAGAATTGCGTTGGGTAAAGTGTGGCACAGGCTGTGCTGCAGCTCAAGGGACAGGAGGGCTGCAGCAGAGTGGCTCTGCATTCTGACGGGCGGGCGATGTGCTGACTGATGCAGTGTGCCTTCTGTGCTGTTCTGAGCTAGGCACAGTCTAGCACTCAAACTGAAGCCCCGATTCGTGTTTTGCAATAAATTTGTGTATTGCTCTACTGAGAGGCAGCTGTTGGAAAATTTCACCAGTGAGACTGCCAACACTATTTGTATATTTCATAGTTCATATTGTAAACTACTCTTATGATCCCCGTGCCATATATATTAACCGACACAGCTCACAAACAGTGGTGTCTAGCAAAACTGTCTTCTACAGGTCTGTCTGCAGAGGTTTTAGCAACAGTATACTTGCTTTAACGAAGTTGTGGTGGTATTTTCCTTCTGCGTAAGGTGTGGAGGGTGTGTAAGGGTGTAAGGTGGTCCAATGATAGTGATTGTCTGTGGTCTTAATTGGCAGAGGAGGGCAGGCAACACATGGAGAAGTTGAAGCTTCTCCAGAAGAAACGTGGCTGAGTAAAGTGATGTGCATGTGAAACACTCAGAAAATGTTCTATGAAACAAAAAGGAGGCAGAGGAGCAAAAGGGAGGTGAGACTGATTATATGGGGAGTGGGTTGAACAAATTTCAAAGCAAGTAGTTTCTTATGCACTAGGAATAATAGTAACTCAATCACAGAAATCCAGAACAAAAAAATCTGTGCTATTGTAAATACTGTTTGATGTCTGTTCTGACTTACGCTACCATGCAGATACTACTGAGACACTGTGAGCATTAAATTCATTTTCCTTTGTAGTTCTGAGGCAACTGTAGCTCCTGTGAGGGTGTGCTGCCTCTAGGCTAGGCAGCGTGTATGACAAGGAGAACAGCTAACCAGAGGAGCTTGAACTGAGCCAGGTAGATTCCCAGCAAAATGCTTTGTGGCCATGTGGCTGACTGACCCATAGATTCCAGAGAGCTCCTTTCAAAAGCCTGCACGTTATTTTGTGCTGTTGTATTCATGTTATGAACTCAGAGATGATTCTTCATGAAAGCTGTTTTGCAGTGTCTTCAGGCTAATTCAGGCGGCTGGGCTCTTCTCACCGACTCAGAGCAAAGCTCATCTCTTGCACGAGGGCTGTTCAGCTCATAGCATTGAAGGCCCACTTGGTGGCGCTCTGGGAGACAAGGCCCAGCGGGCCGGTGGGCTGACAGAGGAGGGAAAGCACTGACAGCACCTCTGTGCTGAGCATGCGAGACTCTCCCTCCCTCATGTTTACAACTATGTAGAAGAAAGCAAAGTGTTCCATTTCTACCTTATTTCAGACATAACAGCTGATATATTTACTGTGCTATAGTTTTCAAAGCAGCTAATTGTGTCACTTTATTGTTTCATACTTTAACTGCAGCTGAAATATCAAGCATGCAGAAGAGCTTAACAGCGAGTGAGTCCATCTTGTGTCTCTGAAGGAAAGTGATTAGACCTGTGACTTGCTCCAAAGACAGCTGCTAATTCTGCTTGGCTACAAGAGTAGTTCTGGTTGCCCGTTAATCTCAAAAAAAAAAAAAAAAAAAGTTTTGTATTTAAAAAAATAATAATTTCTTCAGAGAAGAGCAATAAGGATGATCCAAACCAGCTTCAGTACAGAAGCTAAACTAATGGCATGCTTCAGTATCAAGCAAAGATGCTCCAGAGAAATGTCATGGCAGGTTATGAAGCCACTTGTCTGGAGGGTGACCAGTGAATGATTGCTCACTGTCTCTTTCCCAGGCATCACACTATTCAGCACTGTCAGAGAGGAGATAGTGGTGCTGTGGATGTGCAGTGTGACGTGCCGTGGCAGTGCTGTGTTTTGTTGTGGAGTGTTGAGGTGTTACTAAGCATGGACTTCTCTTCAAGTGAAGGCCTGAGATGTCAAATAGGGAGAGGTGTCAGAAAACACATCCCAAACAGAGCCCTCTTAGGGAAAGGAGCCGATAACTGTGGAGTCTACTACTTGATTTAGCATTCAGTAAGCAGCTGAAGGTGAAAAGGACAGCTGCCCTGAGACACTACAACTACAAAAGGGCACGGTGATGCACTAAGCACTTGACCAGGTTAGTGAGTTATCCAGGTAGGTGAGGCAGGTGAGGAGCAGGAGCCCTGCGGGCAGCTGGAGTTTTGGTGGCAGTGCATGTTATTTTTTTCTGTTCAGCTGAAGTCACAGGTGCTGCAGTGCTTCTTGCTGGTAGGCTCTGGAGCTTTCGGCCGGGCACCCATCCAGCCATCCGTCACTCTTGGATTTTGTCCACGGGAAACCAAATGTGATCTGAGAGTTGCCACCGCAGCAGAGACATCAAACAGACACCTGGCATTTAATACAAACTGAGTAAATTCGATCTGAAAATAGAACTGGGGCGTGCCTTGAGTGCCAGCCGTGGGGCTTCTGGCTGCTCCCTGGGGGCTGGGTCACAACCTTGTAGGTCAGCTCCAAGCAGCAGGCAGAAACAAATGTTTGGATGTCAGTGTAGAAAAGCCAACGTGGGGCAACTCGGAACCTCAGGTACATTGAAAGCCAAGACAGGCTTTTTTTTTTTTCCCCCCCCCCCTCCACGGTGATGTGATCAAATGAGGAAGAATGGAGCTCTTTTGTTCTTTGTGGCACAACTGACAGATAACGTAGGGGGAGGAGAGAGTGGCTTTGTTTTTAACTGTGAAATCCACGAAGGGCTGTGTTCTTTGTGAATTAATTAATTTGGAGAAAATGGAATTTAGTGATTTGACAAAAGATTCATTTCCACCCACTTCCCAGCTGGCACCCTAGCATGGTTTAAACATAGACTGTCACATTCTTAGCACTCGTGCATGTTTGGATAGAAATAGCTCGTGAGTTTTGGAGCATTAAGTAGCAGCAGTGCGCCCTGTGCTGCTCATGGCAGCAGGTGGGACTCGGTGTTGTACCCAGTGATGTTCTGCAGGCAGGTGCAGATACACATTAAGGACAAAAGCTGTGGCAGATCATAATCATAAACTCATTAGTCTGCTAACAAGAGCTGGGAGAATAAACCTGAAATGAAAGTGTAGCTTGCTATAATAGCATGTGGCAGGCACCTGCTGGCTTCCCGAGGTCATGACTTCACCTTGGGAAGTAGTGAGCTGTCTGCCCACTGATAATAAGCCAGCTCAGAGGCTGTTAGGATATGTAAACTCCATATTTCCTCCAAATCATTTAACTATTGGCAAATCTTTAATTATATCTACCAAAGAAAGCTGTTTTGGAGCCTTCTACGTCAAGATGATGCACCTAACCCACAGCTGATCTGATCCCTTCGTGAACTGAGGGTGACTGTGTCATCTGCTGCCAGCAAATGCAGTGGCAGGACAGTGATGTCTTTCCTTTTAATGTCACCACTATCAACAGAGCTAAGATCCCTCTAAATAACACAAGAATGTTTAGCAATTGTCAGTCTCATGTGAAAAGTTCAAGCTGTATTTCAGGGACAGAAGGTCTCCCAACTAAAAGGAGATCAAATCCCCACAGGGCAGTTGTAAAATGCCACTGTTAGTGCCCTCAAAATGCCTTTAGCTTATTTTGCTGAAACTGCATGCTGCAGCTTTCATCTGTAAGACAAGAAAAGGACAAAAGTGTGCCCAGTTGGGACCCTTGGCAACTTTTCAGATCGTAAATACAGCAAGGCAAAAATAAAAGGAGGTATTTCTTCTGAGCATAAGAAAATGCAGAAGACAACAGCATCAGCCAGGCCGTGCGCCCATTCTGGGTGCGATTAGAAGGAATCTGAGAAATTGTGCAAGGCAGCTCTTTAATTGCAAATATTTGATACTCTGTCAAGATTATGGGACACCAGAGAAGTCCCATTTACTATGTGCAAGTGCTTAATATAGTGTGAGCCCCAGGAAGTGCTGACCTGGGAGTTGCATGGCGGAAGACAGGTGTTTTAGAGAAGGGGAAAGATTCAGAAGGGCAAGCAAGGCAAAAACCTTTGTGTCTCAGGCAGGACTAACCTACACCCAGTGAATCTAGATCTGTTCCTCTGTTCACTACCTAAAACAGAAAATATATATATTTTTTAAGATTCCTTTTGTCAGTTCTATGCCTTTTGATTTTTATCTGCAGTCACCCAAGAGAAATTAACTGTAAACTTCAGTACCTGGAAAGCTGGAGCTCTGCATGACCGCAGCTGTCTTAAACACAGTGAATCTAAAGGGAAGCCTTCAGGACTGTCAGAGTTCAATGTGCCAGCCTGGCACGAAGTTTGATGGCAGGGTGCATGTGTGTATGTATATGTTCAGCAGTAGTCAAGGGCACGTAGACCTTGCCTGTGTCTCCTTTGGGCAGTATGGAGTTGACTTGTTCCTGTTCCCCTGGAGCCCGCCAAGGAGAACTTAATGACCTTTTGGTATCTATCTGCCCTTATCTTCTCTGTGTTACCACAGCCAGCAGCGGAGGAGGGGCTAACGAAAAGTGGAGAAGGACAAAGGAGAAACAAAACCTTCTATCGCCAGCACACAAAAGACTACCTGGAACTGCCACCAGGAGATCCTGTCAGTGTTAGACTGGTTTGGTTTTTTTTCCCAGGACAAATCACGCGCTTGGAAGCCAGCAGGATCTGCGGAGCAGATAAATTCTTGTTCGTATAGCCTAGCAGTAGAGAGTCATATATTTCACTGTAACCACAAATACATACACTCACTGCAAGTGTGAGATGAATGAGACTTGGAGGACAGTGAAATATGCAGCCTCCTGGGGGTTGATCAGCAGCACACAGAAGGAACGTAGGCCTACCAGCTTGCTGTAGGTTTTGGAAAAGACTCTCAGCCCTGTTACAACCAGCCGGCCTGTCACCTTAGAACTGGCTTGCACACACCCACATCTAGCCTCCCACACAGTGTGCACAGGATTTCTCATAGTGGTAAGGAAGGAAGGAGCAGTCTTCCTCAGCACAGCAAAAGCTGTGCTTGTGCCAAGTATGCTGAGCTAAAGTAATGTGTGAAACAAGGCTGGTGATGCATGAAATGGTTTGGCCGTGCTGGGATGGAGCTGGGGACCTTCTGCAGTCCCTTGCAGGGAGGAAGAAGAGAAATGTTTCTACTTTGTTTCTATGTTTGTTTTGCTTTTTTTCTTACTATGCCAGCCAGTAAGACATTGCTCCTTGGAAGTGTTGTTCCTGGTGACGGAAAGCTGAGTTCTCTAAGGCATCATTCCTGATAGCATGGAAGCACCAAGCTTGTTTCTTCTAGGCCTGACATCTCAAGCAGTGCTTTGTGTCCAATGTTGTTGTGCCTAAGGAAGAGGTCTGATGCTTTTCTGCATCTCCTGGAAGTGGGACACCTCACCTTCATCCGCTGGGAAGGTAAAATGGCAACTGTAGATGAGCTTTATTTATTCTATCCATGCAATGTATCTACATTTATAAAGCTCTTTTATTCGTACCCTTGGCTTCCAGCACTAGTCCTTTAAAATAATTCCAGACCAACCAACCAAGCAACTTCCTACCGAATAAAACATGTCATCATTTTACCTTTGGCTCTGTACAAGATCTTTTGCATTTCTTCTCCTAAACCCCTCTCCCAGGACAGGCTGGGCACGGGGATGGCAGGAGCCAGCTGCTGGGATGCTCCTGGTGTGCAAGGCTCAAGAAATACTCTATGGCAAGGATATAAGAATGGACTGCTGAGTTATTTCAGCTGTGCAGTATGATGCAAAGTGCAGTCAGACCTTGGGGGATGAGCACTCCACACTCCTATGAACAGAACTCGCCTTTATCCGGAGTGCCCAGCAGTTGGTAGAAAGCGTGCAGGCAGGCAAGGATTTGTGCCTTTGCTTGGCAAAAAGCCACAGGCCTTGGCTCAAGGTGCTGACAAGTTATCGTTAGAAATCCTGAGTGCCGCAGGGATCGGCCCCTGTGACATGTCAGCTCTGCACATTCGGCTGCTGTGCGCCGGGCAGGAAGCTGGGAGCAGGACGGCACCCCGACAGCAAGCGGGGCGTCGGGCTGCGGGCCCTTCGGCGGCTCCGCGGTGCCCGCCTGGCTGTGCGGCACCGAACCGCGGCGGGCGGCCTGCAGGAGAGGGCGCTGCGGGCCCGTGCTGTGCAGCCGGGCAGAAATGCGTGCCTGCAGAGCTTGCAGACAATGCAGCGCAGCGCAGACGACGACGGGCACGAAGCAGCAGCGGGGTTCACCTTGGAGCCCCGAGATTTCTTCCTTCGCGGGGCAGCTTTGCACCGAACAGCCTAAAGAGGGGAGAGAAGAGCTCGTTGCTAACCGCTTGTACAACAGGGAGCCTGTGAATTTCTGAACTGTGTTTAGTGCTTGTGATGGGCAGAGGGCTCTGTTTGCCTTGGAGGGTGTTTCTGGTGGATGAACGCGCTTTAGAGTTTAGTTGCTGCTCACCGGAAAAGCTGGTGGGTTTTGGTTCGTATGATCAGTTGTTTTTTCCTTCTCCTCCTGCATCAGTTTTTCCTGTGAAACATCCAGGCCTGAAGGTTTTTGGTAGGAAAGAATGCTAGAAATGGTCCAAATCTACATCAGAAAAGGGGAATCGTGTCACAGGCATTTGTTCTCTCCCATTTCCATGGAAACATGCTAGCATGGACTTTAGTTTCAGGCAGAGCAGCCTGGCAAGGTCTAGTTGGCTCTCTGGGATGAGCTGCTGGCAGCAACACACAGAAAAGTGGCTTGGACTCGTTAGGTTTTGAGAGACCAGGTATACAGGTCCTTCAGAAAAACAGTGCTTAGTATATAGCATCGTAAGCGACAGATGTAAAAAAGATTTGATTCCCAGCCCCCCCCCCCTTCCCATCCTTCCCTTCCTTGTCCCACTGCCCCGTCCAGTCCTGCTGAGGAAACAGCATACACCGCAGGCTACAATTTTTAATTTCCTGGGGGTGGAGAGCACATCGTATAGCGACTGACAGGCTTTTTTGTTCTGCGTCAGTCCTTTTATTAACCCCCTGCTAGATCATTCACTCTCTCTGCTTAGCCGCCCCTGCTGCGTTAGTGATGAGAGGGTTTGTAACAGCAGGTCTGCCTTGGGAGATTATGGGGATCCCGTGGACAGGGAGCAGTGGGTTGGTCGCTGTGCGTGCACAGATTGCTAGCTGCAGCTTTGCCTCCATCTGCCCTCTCTGCTGGCCCGCATACCTTTCATTATCCCTGTAGCGACAGCAGTCGCCTGGCCGATCCCCCGGGGCAGCCCCGCGTTGCCCCATTGGCGGATTTGCTGTCCCATCTGTGCAGGAAGGAGCTCGGTGGAGGCAAAAGCGACCCTTTGTCATCCCGGGCAGTTATTTCCTTTTTCTTTTGGCTTAGGCCGTTGGTGGTGGTTGGTTAGTCAACCTGATTTTGGGATGCTCACACAAGTTGTAATTAGCTGCAGTTATTCACTTATTTCCTCCCTGCTTCCCTCCCACATCACTCAGAATTCAGAAACACCCCCCCAGCGCAGTGTGCCTGTGATAATTGTCCTCCAGGCCAATCCTGAACCTTTCAATCTGCGATCAATACCTTCATCTGTCAGCCACGATTAATTAAACGGAATCCCACTTTCAGGGCTTTGATTCATATCACCCCAGAACAGCTTACTATGTGCTATAATCCAGACGTGATTCTAATGCTGGCCTCGAGTGAGAGGGAGGGGCTGACTGATACATCAGAAACAACTTCATTACAAAGCTAAGCGATGCACGACCCCTTGTTGTAAGGCAAGTGCTAAGTAGGTGGCACCGTGGTCTTCTCTAGAGCCTGGCTGCTTCATTTGGGGGAATAGTGCAACTGAAACCAAAGGTGTGAGCTAGGGTATTACTCTGAGAAGGGGAAGCAGAGTTGGACCCAGCACCATCGCTTTGATGTCAGTGTGTGGGTGTGTTCTGCTCTGCAGAGGCTGCTGCTTTTGGCCAGCGGTTGTGGCTTTGGAATTTGATCTGGTTCTGAACGGTAATTTGGTATCTGAAGGCTGTTCTGAGCTTCCTGGCTCTGGTTTGTGGTGGCCCAAGCCAGACTGTCAAAGATGCAATAATAAAATTCTTAAGAATGGTAGAACTGTTTTTTACTTAAGATCCTTCTGATGCATTTAGCAATTCTCTTCTCAGTGCACAGAGTGGCAAAAGTGAAGAGGGGTGTGAAGCCAAGCCGTGCAGTGGTGAAGCAGGGACCGGATCCAGGATTCATGGCTCCTTCTTCTTTGCTGTCTTCTTTGGACAGAAAAGGAGGTCAGATCAAAAAAGAGTAATTTGAATCTGTGCTAGGCCTTAAACCAGAGAGCCACGACCTTTTTTGCTGATGCTGACCATGTGTTCTAACCGGACAGCATTTTCTCCTATGATTTCTGTTTTTGTTTTTTTTCTTCTTTTCCTTTTTCCCCCCATCTCTGATTCACAGGCAGGCTGTCACTGTCTCTCTTTCCCTGAAACACATCCCTTGCACCTTTACCCTCAGGACTTCAAATGGCCTCAGATCCAGCCCCAAGGAGTCTGAGGGCAGATGTTGTTATTCAGAAAGGGCAGGCATCTCAGCAAATCTTCAGGTGATAAGAGATGATGTTTTCTGGCTTCCAGCCCCCTGGTAGAAAACAAAGTTGATGATGATGCAGAGTCATGACCTCAGGACTGGGAGCAGCAAATGCTTGAGCTCTCCAGCAGTCCTCAGTGCCCAGTTTCATCTGTCTGACTATCTGGGGGTTTCCAGGATGTTCTGCAGCTTCCAAATGATAGATGTGTTTTGTTTCGTGCCCTCGTAGCACAAATGACTTTTGAATCATTACTCAAGAAGAATGCACAGGCTGTGCAGGATCTGTGCTGTACGATAGAGGGGATTGCAGTGTTTGTCCAGCACAAGCAGGAGCTTGTTCGCAGCGCTGGAGCTGTTCGGCTTGTCCTGCCTGGCAGAATTTACACCTCAGTGGTACGTAACAGGCAGAGGAAACAGCAGGAACACAAAGCACACAGTGGGCTGGTCACTGAGTTTGCCTTGCTGACAGAGCTCACAGAATTTCACAATTGTTTAGCAGAGAGGAAAAGCCAATATGTGAAACTTGCAAATTAATTTGTTGGGAGTTTGTTGCGCCGCTGTTGCCTTTTGCTGAAGATTGGAACAGTAACAGGGCTGTTACGTTGCCTGCACTTTAAGCTTTGGTTTGTAAATAGCAAAATCTCTGTGAACAGAATGATTTTAGGTTCACGTAAGCCAAAAAAATGCCAATTTCTCTGCTACCCCCCTAGGAAAATAGAGCAATGGGATTTAATGGAGCAGTAAAACACAGAGCCTTTGTGGGTGAAAAGTGTTAGCCTTAGGTTCATTGGAAGATACAGGAACAAAGGCCACTTTGCTTTCGTCAGCCACTTGGAGAGTACAGACCCCCCATCACACTCACAGGGTGAGAGGCTCTGCTGGTAAAGCTTTATTGCCAGTATAAAATGAAAATTGCCCACAAAATATAGAAGAGAAAATTTGTATCTGTGCATTTGAGTGCTGTGCCTGGTATGACATCACTGTTAGCCAATCAGCAAGCTCCCTTTGTGTCTGGCTTTCTAATAAAAGCCACTTCATCAGAGTAATTTGCAATAGTAATTTATTCACCTTCTAGGAATGACACCACCTGACTCTTAACAGGCAGAGAGCGCACACAGGGATCTCAAGGGCAGGTGCTGCAGCTATGCCCTGGACAAGTATATCTCTAACACCAATGCTAAGAGTTGTGTACAGGTTGCAGTTAATATGATTACTTATATTAATTAATCGCCCTATGGTTGGGCACTCCTAAACATCCTCAGCACTGCAGAGCAAAATGTCACTGTGGCAGTGGGAGAAGGGAGTAGCACTGTGGCCATGTAGCTGGTCTCAGCACGCTAGGGCAGGGTTTGATGGCTTCCCCACGCTTTGCAGGGATGCATGGAACAAGGTGCTGTTTAGAACGGAAACTTGGATGAATTTGGCCATATTGAATTTCAGGTTTGCCTGAATGAGGGACAGGGAACACTGAAGTGGAGGCACGGAAAGAGAGAGGGCATCAAAGTGTTGTGTACAGCTCACTTGCCTTGTACTAAGCAGGGAAGGATCTGGAATGCCAGAGTGGTGCGGATATGGCCTTGGGCTGCTGTGTGAAGAGAAACCGCCTTTCCAAGCTGTGATATCCCACAGGTCTTCTGTGATATGAAACGTGGCAGTCCAGTATTGTATGTGAGTAACAGCCCTGTGAGCATGTGTAGGCATGGAGATGCTAAGGTATGACAGCAGGCAGCTCTAAAAAGAAGTCCCCGAGTCGTAAAAAACCAAAACATTGCTTAGAGTGAGGTCCTGGAGAGCTCTGGGGCTGAGTCTGTGTTCTGCAGGTGTAAATTACCCTTACCAGACTCTGTGTAGGGAGTGCAGCACACAAAGGCACGGAATAGGCACCAAAACATGAAGACAACCAGAATAAGAGATCACTTCTGCTCGGAATAATTTGCTTTATTGCACAGTGAGAGAAAGCAGCAGAGCTGAGAACAGCAAGCAGATGCCCTGAGTCAGTCCAAGAAATGCACCAACATAACCATGGGCATGCTGGTAATGGAGATGTCAATTGGGAATGCAGCTGGGCTAAACACCAGCAGCTGATAGGTGGCAGAGTGATGGGATGTTGTCACAGCAGCCCTGCTTTCTGGTAGAGCTGGCAGCATTGCTGCCTCAGCATCACCAGGGTATCTACACAGTGTTTGGTTTTGAAATTAAAAAACAAAATCCGAATAATTCAACTAGTGCAATTAATTTGCTCTATAAATCTTCTTGCAAGCATGTTAAAGTGGGCTTTTTGTCAGGAGCTTCTCCAGGAGTTTACCCTCACCCCGTGTGCAGCATTGATCCTGGAGAGCAGGACAGCTGCACATGATGAATAACCTACCTCTCACTATTCCTTAATGAAGTGTTTAGCCAACAGTCCATACTGCTCTGATGGGGTCTATTATGATTCAGGTTGGAGGAGCCACTTAAGGAGGCACTGCCTTGTTAGCTTCATGGAAAGCTAACGAAGACCAGATCCTGTGCCTCTGTGAGTGCTGGAGGAGTGGGGAGTGCTGGAGCCACAGGCAGTAAATGTCTGCAGGGGTGAGTAAGTATTCCCCTTGGATTCCTAAGGAAATCTACCAGATATGCTTTTCAGTCTCTCACTGGGGCTGGAATGTTTCTTCAGGTGTTTCTAAAACAAACAGGGCCATCTAAAACAAACAGGAGACCACATGTGGCACAGAGGATGGCAGTGAGGAGGATCTATTCCTATGCCACAAGATGCCTTCAAGCCTGCTCAGATCTGTGCTACAGCCAACATGACGAGTACTGGCACTTCTGAGCACTGCACAGCTCCCTGTTCAGCCAGGCCTTAGCTCATTCTCCCGTGCTGTATGGTGGCACTGGGATTTCAGGAAGGGCTTTGCTGTTTGGATCTTGCTTGTTTTGTTGGTTGAGTTGCATTCATCCTGTTTAAAACAGTGATTGGGGCTGGGTGAGTAAAGTGGAGGTAACTGAGGAGAGAGAAGGGCTCTGGTGTCTACAGGACTGCTTTAAGTGTTGTTTATTGATTTGCTTTGAAAATATGTCCTCAGTCTCATCTGAGTGCAATGAAAGGTGACAGAACTCCAGAGCAGAAGAGTTTATAACATATGTTCTAAGAATTGCCTGTCATACCTGAAGGGAAAATGGAAGGGTAACATAAACACGCACAAAGCTTTAGGGTAATGGCTATTACTGTGCAGAGACAGCAGTCTCAGGGTCTGGAATGATCTGATGAAGTCTTGTAATGGGAATTTGGACAAAAATATGTTATACAGCCCTGATTCTCTTTGTAAATGAAGCTTCGTAGGAGAATCTCAGAATTTCTGTAGCAGGTAAGTAAACGATTTTTGAAAGAGTGGGCCTTGTTGTCCTTACTGTCCTGCTGCTCCTCTTGGAACCTGGCTTCCAAATAACCTCTGCTGCTCAACCCTGAAACCAGCTCAGCACAGAGTACCTGTCAGACAGGGAGGATTGTTGTGTGAGGAGTTTACATTTACTGTATTGTAGCACTGGGAGAGAGGCAATCACTTCTTGGGATAGCTCATTTATGAATCAAGGCTGCATAACATCTTGCTTCCATCAGGATTTGAGCCTTAAAAGCAGTTTGCCTTTGCTGTGCACATGCAGGCAGAGATAGAACAATGTCTAGACCACCTACTTAAGTGGTTAGGTGCCTCACCTGCTCTTCCCTATTGCTTTGGTCACGCATTTCCAGGCATTAAAATATCTGACTCTTTGTTGTCCTCAGATCAGGCAGCAGCGAAATTGCCTCCACCTGGTTTAAGTGCCAGAATGGGTCCTGTTAATACAAGCCACTGGTACATTCCCAGTGCCTTTTTCCCCTCCCTCTGGCATGCAAGACTTACAGAATGTCTCTACGCAGCTAGAAATGGATTCTCTTTGTTCAAAATCTCTTTGCCTTGGGCTCTCAAGGCAACTACCTAAAACCTGCAAAAAAAACCAAAAAAAAAACAAAAAAAACCCACCCACGTCTGTAAGTTGCATTAATCCCTTCATGACAAATTGGATGCTGTTGTCAGTGACAAGTTAACCTGGCTGTTCTCTGCGTGCTGTCCATGCTTTCCAGCCAGCAGCCTCAGGTAAGTGGGCAGTTTCAGAACGCAGTGTCTGGTCAGCTGGTGCACAGTCTAGGGTCAGGTGTGATTTTCAGGATCCCACTGTTCCAGCCCCTGCACATCACAGACACTACCCCTTCATTCAGCATCTGGGTAGCAGCTGGGGCATGTTGGATTGGCACAGTTGCCCAACACAACTCCCTGCCAGCTACAGCTGTGATTCCAGTCTATGGCCACCACCAATGTGTTTTCCTCCTCTGGTTGGGTATGGCATTGATCCTGTCACTGTCTCTGGGAGGGTTTCACTCCCCTTTCCTATAGTGTAGATGTCAAGAGTTCAAACAAGGATATGACCTCTTATTTTGGAAGGTCTCTCTTCTTTATGGGAAACCTAACTTCCCTGTGCCTGCCCTGCTCAAATCTTCTGCATCAGTTAAGTCTTCTGCATCATATTAACTGCACCAGTGGACAAGGGAAGAGCCACTGATGCCACCTATCTGGACTTCAGTAAGGCCTTTGACACAGTCTACCTCCACATCTTTTTCTCCAAACAGAGAAGATACAGATTTAACATGTGGATTGTTCAGTGGGTGAGGAACTGGTTGCAAGATTATACCCAGAGAGTGGTGGTCGGTGGCTCAATGGCTGGTTGGGGATCAGGGATGAGTGGTGTCCCTCAGGGGTCAGTCCTGGAACAGACTCTTTAGCAGGCTCTATTGTGATAAGACAAGGGGAAATGGTTTTGAACTACAAGAGGGAAGATTTAGATTGGATGTAAGGAGGAAGGTTTTTATACTAAGGGGGGTTGAGGCACTGGCACAGGTTGCCCAGAGAGGTGGTATGTGCCTCATCCCTGCAGACGTTCGAGGTCAGGCTGGACCAGGCTCTGAGCACCTGATGGAGCTGTAGATGTCTCTGTAGATTGCAGGGGAGTTGGACTGGGTGACCTTTAAGGGTCCCTTCCAACTCAAATGATTCTATAATTCTATGATTGCAGTTCTTTACCTGCCCCATCACTCTCCATTCTCCCAGCCTTTCTCTTTTCCTCCTCTGCATTCCCTCTCTGGGTGACCTTATTTACACATTTTGCATATGTAATGTCCTGCTGATGACTCAGAATGATCACTTTGCTCCCTGCCTGTCCTGTGCTGTCCAAATTAATTCAGTCTGTCTTTCTGACAGCACTTTGTGGATACCTACCTACTGGCTTTAGCTCAACACAATCAGTGCGAAGCTTTTAATCTTCTCTTGCTTGCTCTTCTCTCTTACCTTCCTTGATGTTTCTGAGCTTTCCTATCATCCTCCCAACACCTGGCTCCTCTCTGACTTGGCCTCCCTCTAAACATCAGGGCCCTGCCAAAAACTAGCCAGTCCTTCCTGCAGAATATTTCCAACGTCCAGCTCTTCCTCCCCGTCTACCTGAAATCCTCTGAGGTGCCCAGGTTTTCTAAGCAGTCAGATGACTGCCAAGCCTTTCCATTCCCCTTTAAAAACTCAATCATGCTACATTGCTACCAGCAGCGACATACTTGATGTCTACTGCTGTTATCCAGCATCTGCCTTCATGACTGTCAGTGCTCTTTAGCTCGTGTGTGGCTTTTTGTTGCATTTAAATGTGTCCTTGGGATGTACACACATACACACACTGCTGAGCATGGGACTCTCCCTCAGTGGCATCCTTCCAGCATGCTTAGCAAGGTGAGACCATGGCTTGTGTTTGCTCCTGCGATAGAGCCTATAATGAGGGTGCAAAGGCGTATTACTTGGAAACCTAAATTATTAAGGCTTGTCATTTGAGTTTCTTGGAACAGTGAACGTGATACTGGTTTTAATGCTTGCAAATATTGTTTGTATGCTTCCACTTCCCAGGCACGTTGCAGTTGTGTTGCCTCTGTCAAATGCAGCAACTTTGGTTCTCCTCCCACAGATTTTCTGGGCATGTAAATGACCTAAGATAGATACACTGTCATTTTCTCATGCTGTGATTTTACTTACACCCCCTCTGTGGTACATGACAATAAAATTACCCTTCTAGTTCCTTTCCCACAGACAATCTTCCAGGCTTGCCAGTCAGCATCACGTGCACAGTTCTCCTTCAACTGCATTTGGGACCAGGGGGGTGATTTGGGACAGTCTGTTGTGCTGTATTTCACCCTTAGGAGAAGAATTGTGGTTTCCATGCTGTTTTCTCTGGTTCTTGTGTGTCTCTTTGATCACAAATTGACTCCTCAAGCTTTTGGAATTAGTTACCTTGCAGGATTTGCCTATCATCCTAGTGATGTTTTTTTCTGACAAGCTCCTCTCTTTACAGGCTCTGAACTCCTGATTAGCTGATGGACTGTGTCTGTGCTGTTGTCACAGATTTCCTCTTTTTCACCTGTATTTAAGTGTTACTTGGGTCTAAAATGCTTCTCAGCTTTTCTGTCACTGTCCTCTGTCACCTGGCCTTTCATGTTTTCACTTTAATATAAGAAAGATTTCAATATTGGATCCACTTCTCTCTCATTTTTGTCCCCACTGACCCTTCTGCGCGACATACAAGCAGACCTGCACCAGCAATAATTCAGCAGAGAGCCTGCAGGTGCCTGCTGCACTCACCAGCGCTTGTTAACAAGGCTCCTGCCTTGAAAACACAAACAACAGAGCTGTGATATGCCAGCAAGGTCTATGTCAAATAAAGCCCTTATGCTTTCTCATATTCCTTCCCCAATGACTTTATATATAAGTGTTCGCTCTCGGGGCTGAGTTTGAGCCAGTCAAGCCAGGATTAGAATTGCTCCCAGGCAGTAAGCATTTTAATCAAATGTCTTCCCTTTTACTGCTTATCATGCAGCATGTACTGACACCAGAGGAAACGGGAGCCAGGTATCAGAGTGGACTGCCAGCTGCAAGCCAGCTGGCATGTTCTCCTTCCCAGCACAGACACTAATGGTGGGATGCTCCTGAGTGATGTCAGTCGAGTGTGGAACTGCCTGAGGAGTCCTTATCTGTAAGAAAACCACGCATCGTGCAGAGATGTGGATAACGAGTGGTTGTGGGTGGCAGTTTCTGAGCATTTCAGTATGTTTCGTGGATCTGTCAGTTCAGCCTCAAGGAGGGCTTTTGGAAAAGAGACAAGCAAGGTGCAGTAATGGTGATTTTCAACTCTTGGGCTGTGAGGGACTTCTGTAGAGACACTTTTTTTGTCTGTGGGCTGAACTGCACAGTGCAGGGCACTGCAATCTACATCAGGGAGCTTTTCAGAGGCCTGAAAACTGAGCGTCTGAGCAGACTTCAGAGAGAGGGAAGGGAGAGCAGCTATGGACTGCAGAGGATGGTAAGCTGTGGGAAAAGAAACCTCCTGATCACATGTAACAGCTCTCCTTGCTCTGCCTGCAGCAGAGAAATGACCCTTCAGGTTTATTTTCTGGATGAATGACCCAGCATGAATGCTGGAGCTTGGTGTTCCACATGCTTCCCACGTGTCTTGCCCTCTAGAAGAGACAGAGAAGCACTAATGGAGCAGCACACCGATGCCAAGCTTGCTCTCAAAGCAGTAGCCAAAGGAGATCATTGTCAGCAGCTCTCAGACTGAGCCCTCCAGCTGGTCATTTTGGGGTGTAAAAGGAGCAATGACCTCTGCTTTGACTTTGGAAGCAGAATGTCCAACTGGAAACTTTAAAGAGCAAACTCACAGAGCTTTGCAAGGAGTTGCTGCACTTTCTTCATCCCAGGTCTGGCAGATGGATCAAAACTAGTTCTGCATCAGATACCCACTGTGTACTGAAGAGAGGAAAGGAAAGGGAAGGAAGGGAAAGGGAAAGGGAAAGGGAAAGGGAAAGGGAAAGGGAAAGGGAAAGGGAAAGGGAAAGGGAAAGGGAAAGGGAAAGGGAAAGAAGGGAGAGGGAGATGGAGATGGAGATGGAGAGGGAAGGGAAGGGAAGGGAAGGGAAGGGAAGGGAAGGGAAG